>NC_069500.1:1159980948-1160580948 GCF_027579735.1 Bombina bombina | reverse complement strand
TGTACAATAGCTATTAAATAGTTAAGAACTATTTAATAGCTACCTAGTTAAAATAATTACAAAATTACCTGTAAAATAAATCCTAACCTAAGTTACAATTAAACCTAACACTATACTATCATTAAATTAATTAAATAAAATACCTATAATTACCTACAATTAAACCTAACACTACACTATCAATACATTAATTAAATACAATATCTACAAATAACTACAATGAAATAAACTAACTAAAGTACAAAAAATAAAAAAGAACTAAGTTACAAAAAATAAAAAAATATTTACAAACATAAGAAAAATATTACAACAATTTTAAACTAATTACACCTACTCTAAGCCCCCTAATAAAATAACAAAGACCCCCAAAATAAAAAATGCCCTACCCTATTCTAAATTAATAAAGTTCAAAGCTCTTTTACCTTACCAGCCTTGAACAGGGCCCTTTGCGGGGCCTGCCCCAAGAAGTTCAGCTCTTTTGCCTGTAAAAAAAAACATACAATACCCCCCCAACATTACAACCCACCACCCACATACCCCTAATCTAACCCAAACCCCCCTTAAATAAACCTAACACTAAGCCCCTGAAGATCATCCTACCTTGTCTTCACCTCACCAGGTATCACCGATCCGTCCTGGCTCCAAAATCTTCATCTAACCCAAGCGGGGGCTGGCGATCCATCATCCGGTGGCTGAAGAGTTCCAGAAGAGGCTCCAAAGTCTTCATCCTATCCGGGAAGAAGAGGCAATCCGAACCGGCAACCATCTTGATCCAAGCGGCATCTTCTATCTTCATCCGATGACGACCGGCTCCATCCTGAAGACCTCGACCGCGGACCCATCTTCATCCGGCGACGTCCAACTGAAGAATGACGGTTCCTTTAAGGGACGTCATCCAAGATGGCGTCCCTCGAATTCCGATTGGCTGATAGGATTCTATCAGCCAATCGGAATTAATGTAGGAATATTCTGATTGGCTGATGGAATCAGCCAATCAGAATCAAGTTCAATCCGATTGGCTGATCCAATCAGCCAATCAGATTGAGCTTGCATTCTATTGGCTACCTTGTCTTCACCTCACCAGGTAAAATAAATATTAATCCTAAAATAGCTACAATGTAATTATAATTTATTTTGTAGCTATATTAGGATTTATTTTACAGGTAAGTATTTAGCTTTAAATAGGAATAATTTATTTAATAAGAGTTAATTAATTTCGTTAGATTAAAATTATATTTAACTTAGGGGGGTGTTAGTGTTAGGGTTAGACTTAGCTTTAGGGGTTAATACATTTATTAGAATAGCGGTGAGCTCCGGTCGGCAGATTAGGGGTTAATAAGTGTAGGCAGGTGGAGGCGACGTTGTGGGGAGCAGATTAGGGGTTAATAAATATAATATAGGGGTCGGCGGTGTTAGGGGCAGCAGATTAGGGGTACATAGGGATAATGTAAGTAGCGGCGGTTTACGGAGTGGCAGATTAGGGGTTAAAAAAACTATGCAGGGGTCAGCGATAGCGGGGGCGGCAGAATAGGGGTTAATAAGTGTAAGGTTAGGGGTGTTTAGACTCGGGTTACATGTTAGAGTGTTAGGTGCAGACGTAGGAAGTGTTTACGCATAGCAAACAATGGGGCTGCGTTAGGAGCTGAACGCGGCTTTTTTGCAGGTGTTAGGTTTTTTTTCAGCTCAAACAGCCCCATTGTTTCCTATGGGGGAATCGTGCACGAGCACGTTTTTTAGGCTGGCCGCGTCCGTAAGCAACTCTGGTATCGAGAGTTGAAGTTGCGTTAAAAATGCTCTACGCTTCTTTTTGGAGCCTAACGCAGCCTTTATGTGGACTCTCAATACCAGAGTTATTTTTATGGTGCGGCCAGAAAAAAGCCGGCGTTAGCTACGCGGGTCCTTACCGACAAAACTCCAAATCTAGGCCTTAGTTAGTTAGTTAGTTAGTTAGTTAGTTAGGAGCTTAGAGTAGCAGTTCAACAGTAATGATAGTTCTTAGCAGAGATGTGATTAGTAGCAAAGTTTGACACAACAGTCCAGTTTAGAAGAAGCCTACAAACGTATTCAGTTTACTTAGGTTATAAAGCAGCTGTCAGTAAAGTTGGTTGCATAGGATAGAACAGTGAGTGGCAATCAGTACAAGCAGGTAAGTCAATTAGCTTTTTAAGAAACAATAATTGCGGTTGAAGTTCTGAATTTGCTGCGAGCGACTTGTAATGCAGCTTATCCTCAATGTTCCGGTAAGGACAGAGATGCTTACTAATCAGCTGGGTTCACAGAAACCGTTCAGGTGGCTAGGAGATGAATAACAGAATAACAGCAGCTCTGCTTGAGAACGTTGAGTTTGATGTCCAATGTGTCTGATGTTAAAGTGAGCTGCGTCTGGAGTTCAGTGACGTCACACTGGATCTAGGAGCGTCAGCTTGAATGCAGCTGACAGGCAGGGACAAATGTGTTTTAATAAACAACAGTTAAGTTGGAATTAATAAATTTTAGTGAATGGGATTTAGGTAACTTGATTCCCATAAGTGAGATACAATGTCCAAAGTTATAATCCACAAAGGCTTGATAGGAAGAGGATAAGAATAGTAGAAAAAGCTGGAAACACTTCCTACATCTAACTTTCCCTAAACACACTCAATAATCAAGCAAGCAAATAGGGAAAACATGATCCCTTTATAGACAAGTGATAAGGAGGTGCTTAGAGCAATTTAAAGGAATAGCAGTCTATGACAATATGATACATTTTTTGTAAAATATATATCTATACATATATATCTATATGAATATATACGTCTAGAAAAAAGGATAGCCTTGCAGTCGGATGAATATAAAAGTATTTCAAACTTTATTAAGACTTGTGGAGTTAAAAATGCTAATACCGTGTACAAAAAATATATAACAGGAACATCAGATCCTAAGCATTTCGTCAGGTGCCATAATCTGCCGAAACGCGTAGGATCTGATGTTCCTGTGATATATTTTTTGTACACGGTATTGATATTTTTAACTCCACGAGTCTTAATAAAGTTTGAAGTACTTTTATATTCATCCGACTGCAAGGCTATCCTTTTTTCTATTTGCATTACGGACTACAAGGAGTACTTCCTTTGCCTTGCTCCAGGATTCCCCTAGATACGGCATCCCCCCTGAAGTCTGAAACACAGTGTATTTTCAGAGCAACCTTCCTATTCGCTAGTGACTGCTAAGCCTGGTGATGACGCCACACCCGGAAATAGGAACACACTTAGCCAGAGAGGACGGAGGCTTGTCCACGCCGGAGCTGTAGATCTTACAACGCATCGTCTGCTGATCCTGGGTTGGATGTGTTCAAATCCGTTGAAAGTGGAGGAGCTGTAGTAGCAGATGGGTGAGTGATTACCGCCCTTCTGCAAGGTGGATGCTACATAGCAGTGCTCTGTCATTTTGGATCCCATTACACTAGCATTAGCTTTACAATCAATGGTTGCATTAACTGTGTATTGTTCAGTGAAATGGGGAGCCGTTAGCTTTATTACTATTTACATTGGACAGCTTATATGTAGAGGATTTGTTTTCTATTTTTCGTAATATATATGTGTGTGTATGTATATATATATATATATATATATATATATAAATATTTAAAAATATACAGAATAATTTCTTCTAAATAAAGAACACCGAAATGTAAAATATTTACAGTAAAAACACAGTTTAACACATTATTAAACTTTGATGAATGAAAGCCCGGTTTTTAAAAATACTATTAAAAACAGGGGTACTTTCATTCATCAAAGTTTAGAAAGCAGCCGTTTTGTTTAAAAACATAACTTTCTTCTCTTCACAGCCGGAGTAGCTTCCCCCGCCCAGAGATCCTCTCTTCACACGTCAGCAATGACTAATCCGGCTTCCTCCAATCACTGCATGGCCTCAGGCAATGTTACCTCTGGGGGAAAGCTGTGATTGGAGGAAGCCGGATTAGTCATTGCTGATGTGTGAAGAGAGGATCTCCAGGTGGGGGAAGCTGCACCGGCTGTGAAGAGAAGAAAGGTAAATTTTTAAACAAAACGGCTGCTTTGTAAATTTTGATGAATAAAAGTGCCCATGTTTTTAATAGTATTTTTAAAAACCGGGATTTCATTCATCAAAGTTTACCTTCACTTTAAATATTAAAATTGTTAAAAAAAATTTGTTTCATATTTTTAGGTATTTGAGTGGAAAGGACTCCAAATATGTGTGTGTATATATATGTATATATATGTGTATATAGGTGATTATTTATGTATATATGCATGTATATACAAATATAAACACATAAATACACACACACACACATATATATATCATGTGTCTGGTGGACATGATCCGCTGTAGCAATCATGTCTGCCAGACATAGATAAATGCCCACAGCATACACTGTCGGCATTTATAATTGCACAAGCATTTCACTAGAAATGCTTGTGCAATGTCGCCCCCTGCAGATTCGCGGCCTATGGGCCTCTAGCAGGGGGTGTCAATCAAACCGATCGTATGCGATTGGGCGGATTACTGTTTGCCACCTCAAAGGTAGCGGAGGAGTTAAGGAGCAGCGGTCTTATGACCGCTGCTTCTTAACTCCTGTTTCCGGCGAGCCTGAAGGCTCACGCAGAAATAGAGGCATTGGGGCCGATATGGGGCTTGGTAAATCGGCCCCTATATATTTATTTTGCATTGCTGACAGTCCATACAATGATGCTGCCCAAGTTTCATTCAGTTTTAATTCATCTGAACCATCTCACGCATTAACCATTGCCAATAGCATAAGATTCTCACTCATAGGGGCCGATTTACCAATGTCTGACGGACATGATATGCTGTAGCGTAACATGTCCGCCAGACATCGCTGAATGCCGACAGCATAAGCTGTCAGCATTTAACATTGCACAAGCAGTTCTGGTGAACTGCTGGTGCAATGCAGCCCCTTGCCAATTTGCTTCCAATCGGCTGCTAGCAGGGGGTGTCAATCAACCCAATCGTATAGGATCAGGCGGATTGATGTCGGCAGCCTCAGAGGCAGTGGACCAGTTAGGAAGCAGCGGAAACAGGGGGATCAGGGGCCATTCAACTGAAAATATGCTTGAATTCCACATTGTATTTGTCGCAAGATTGATCCGCCAAAGTTATCAAAGTGTCAAGATCGGCAAATGTTGAAATTTGTGACGTGATATACGATCCTGCAATCTCAATCTGATGCAGATCAATGCTTGCGTCATTACAGATGTTTCGAATTCAGATTCAACTCTATTTGACCCTTTTCCAAACATTTAACAGGTACGCTTGTGCGTATTCCAATGCAGCGTACCTAGTTTTCAATCCGACACCCTTGAGGTCTCGGATGCCATAGAACTCAATGGGAGTCTGAAAACACAGAAAGCTTATGTTTGATGCTGCAAGAGAATGAAGTATATAACATAATAAAAGTAAATTAGAAACAATATTAAAATTGTATACCCTTTCTAAATCAAACAATATTATTGCTCCACATTTGGTGCACTAGTAGATATAGGGATAAAAATGAAAAAAGACATTACTACTTATGGATTATATTACAAATTTGTCTCTCATTACAAAGCAAGGGGACAATATTTCTACAAATTTGTTGAAAAGTTTTGCCCCAAACTTGTCGCACTAATAGATATAGAGATAAAAATGAAATAAATACACAACATAATATAGCTAACTTCCTTTTTATTTTTTGGTAAAAATTTATGTGCAGCATGTTTGAGCCATGTAATACAAGTCCCACTCTCCACTTCGCACCAATTTTGACTCAACACTTTTTACACCAATTATGACGCAAACTCCTAAACAACCCACACACTAGAGAATGTTTCAACAACTTTTGATTGGAATATGCATAATCACATGATTTATGACATCAGCCAATCTCAGCCAAATATACATTTTAAATTATCACTAACGAATTAAATTGCTTGATACTTGTGTCATTGACCACTTATGAGAACTTGTAAGTGCCATTTGTTACATTGTGTATTATACTTTGAAAGTATGTATATGTGAAATTAGTATTAAAGATAAACATTGATGCTGATATTAGGACACACAGTGTAATATTTTAGACAAGGATTTTAAAATTCAAATTGATGTTTAGATTCAATATAATCTTAAAATCATAGCTCAAATGGATAGCCCACCTAACATTAAACTCTCATGATTTAGATACAGCAGAAATTAAAATCACCTCTTTACTGCCATGCTATTTTAAGTGTATTTCTTCCTTCTCTTGAATTTATTTTTCAGTAAGAAATGTCATCTTATATATTTTGATAGGGCTATTAGATAAGGTGTAATTAGTTTAAAGATCTTGTAATTTGTTTTTTATTTTGTGTAATTTAGTGTTTGTTTGTTTTTTGTAATTTAGGTAATTGTATTTAATTTAGTTAATTGTATTTAATTTAGGTAATTTATTTAATTGTAGTGTAAGGTTAGGTTTTATTTTACAGGTAAATTTGTATTTATTTTAGCTAGGTAGTTACAATTTGGTAACTATTCTACCTAGTTAAAATAAATACAAACTTGCCTGTAAAATAAAAATAAAAATAAAACCTAAGCTAGCTACAATGTAACTATTAGTTATTTTGTAGCAAGCTTAGGGTTTATTATACAGGTAAGTATTTAGTTTTAAATCGGAATTATTTAGTTACTAATAGTAGATTGTATTTAGATTTATTTTAATTATATTTAAGTTAGTGGGTGTTAGGGTTAGACTTAGGTTTAGAGGTTAATAAATATAGTATAGTGGCGGTGACGTTGGGGGCGGCAGATTAGGGGTTAATAAATGTAGGTAGGTGGCGGCAATGTTAGGGACAGCAGATTAAGGGTTAATAATATTTAACTAGTGTTTGCAAGGCGGGAATGCGGCGGTTTAGGGGTTAATATGTTTATTATAGTGGCGGTGATGTCCGGAGTGGCAGATTAGGGGTTAATAAGTATAATGTAGGTGTCTGCGATGTTGGGACAGCAGATTAGGGGTTAATAAGTGTAAGATTAGGGGTGTTTAGACTCAGGGTTCATGTTAGGATGTTAGGTGTAAACATAAAATGATTTTCCCATAAGAATCAATGGGGCTGCGTTACAGAGCTTTACGCGGCTTTATTGCAGGTGTTGGGCTTTTTTTCAGCCGGTTCTCCCCATTGATGTCTATGGGGAAATCGTGCATGAGCACGTACAACCAGCTCACCGCTGACTTAAGCAGCGCTGGTATTGAAGTGCGGTATGGAGCACAATTTTGATCTACGCTCACTTCTTGTCTTTTAACGCCGGGTTCAGGAAAACCTGTAATACCAGCACTGTAGGTAAGTGAGCGGTGACAATAACGTGCAAATTAGCACCCCTCATAACGCAAAACTCGTAATCTGTCCGAAAGTTTGCAAAAGATTTCTGACACAACACACACACACACACACATATATATATATATATATATATATATATATACAGGGAGTGCAGAATTATTAGGCAAATTAGTATTTTGACCACATCATCCTCTTTATGCATGTTGTCTTACTCCAAGCTGTATAGGCTCGAAAGCCTACTACCAATTAAGCATATTAGGTGATGTGCATCTCTGTAATGAGAAGGGGTGTGGTCTAATGACATCAACACCCTATATCAGGTGTGCATAATTATTAGGCAACGTCTTTCCTTTGGCAAAATGGGTCAAAAGAAGGACTTGACAGGCTCAGAAAAGTAAAAAATAGTGAGATATCTTGCAGAGGGATGCAGCACTCTTAAAATTGCAAAGCTTCTGAAGCATGATCATCGAACAATCAAGCGTTTCCTTCAAAATAGTCAACAGGGTCGCAAGAAGCGTGTGGAAAAACCAAGGCGCAAAATAACTGCCCATGAACTGAGAAAAGTCAAGCGTGCAGCTGCCAAGATGCCACTTGCCACCAGTTTGGCCATATTTCACAGCTGTAACATCACTGGAGTGCCCAAAAGCACAAGGTGTGCAATACTCAGAGACATGGCCAAGGTAAGAAAGGCTGAAAGACGACCACCACTGAACAAGACACACAAGCTGAAACGTCAAGACTGGGCAAAGAAATATCTCAAGACTGATTTTTCTAAGGTTTTATGGACTGATGAAATGAGAGTGAGTCTTGATGGGCCAGATGGATGGGCCCGTGGCTGGATTGGTAAAGGGCAGAGAGCTCCAGTCCGACTCAGACGCCAGCAAGGTGGAGGTGGAGTACTGGTTTGGGCTGGTATCATCAAAGATGAGCTTGTGGGGCCTTTTCGGGTTGAGGATGGAGTCAAGCTCAACTCCCAGTCCTACTGCCAGTTTCTGGAAGACACCTTCTTCAAGCAGTGGTACAGGAAGAAGTCTGCATCCTTCAAGAAAAACATGATTTTCATGCAGGACAATGCTCCATCACACGCGTCCAAGTACTCCACAGCGTAGCTGGCAAGAAAGGGTATAAAAGAAGAAAATCTAATGACATGGCCTCCTTGTTCACCTGATCTGAACCCCATTGAGAACCTGTGGTCCATCATCAAATGTGAGATTTACAAGGAGGGAAAACAGTACACCTCTCTGAACAGTGTCTGGGAGGCTGTGGTTGCTGCTGCACGCAATGTTGATGGTGAACAGATCAAAACACTGACAGAATCCATGGATGGCAGGCTTTTGAGTGTCCTTGCAAAGAAAGGTGGCTATATTGGTCACTGATTTGTTTTTGTTTTGTTTTTGAATGTCAGAAATGTATATATGTGAATGTTGAGGTGTTATATTGGTTTCACTGGTAAAAATAAATAATTGAAATGGGTATATATTTGTTTTTTGATAAGTTGCCTAATAATTATGCGCAGTAATAGTCACCTGCACACACAGATATCCCCCTAAAATAGCTAAAACTAAAACAAACTAAAAACTACTTCCAAAAACATTCAGCTTTGATATTAATGAGTTTTTTTGGGTTCATTGAGAACATGGTTGTTGTTCAATAATAAAATTAATCCTCAAAAATACAACTTGCCTAATAATTCTGCACTCCCTGTATATATATATGTATGTGCAAAGATATATGTACAAATTCTAGCATAATCATTTAGAAAAAAATAAAAATAAACACGTATCATGACTTCTAGAAATATAAGTACACATTGTTTTATGTGAAAGTATATAACAAATCAATATAATAACTTTCTAAAAAATAATCCAAAGCAGAGAGGCGCCAACATGTGTGTATCAATAGGTTATGAAGAGAGTACACACAGTAAGGATAAACACAGAGTACTCACATTTAAGTAGAGCACACCAATGTGCTTGTGGACACAGGCTGGTTATCACAGCTAACCAGCTGGCTGTTCCTGGGCTCTGGAACCGGGGAATTCAATGATCCGTTGGTTTGGTAGTGTGAAGCTCACAATAGGGAAGTGCAGACAGCTGTATCAAATAAAACAGTGTTAATTAAACACAATACAAAAAGATACCATAAAAACAATTCTACTGGATGAGCAATAAAAACAATTCTATTTTGCAACGCGTTTCTCGGCCGTTTCATCAGGCATAACTAAAATTTCAAGTTATCCGGCTTTTATGCCCGCACACTACCAAACATTTATTAGCACCTCCCCTACTGGGAGGAAATAAGGCAACCAATCTCTGTCATCCTAATGTTGGGTGTGTGGAAATCACTCATAAATGTACACAAACTTTATTTAATGCTGTAATATATATAGCAATAATGCACTTAAAAATTACTATTATGTAGATCCCTAAAAGCATCATTGAAACTAAAAGAAGGATATCAAGTGAAAGGATGCGTTGTATTGTGATACTGGACTCGAGTGTATGGGAGTGATAATGTGACGTCAATGAAAGCTGTGAGAAAATGTGTGCGAGATATCATAATATGCTTCGGACGGCTTAATCTTTATAGCCAAATGTGCCTCAAAAATATTAATAATAAAAAGTGAAAATACAGTGAATGCATGTGGGCACTAAGAGTTGCTACACTGCTGTAAAGATTTTATAAATCAATAGATATTTCTAAGTAGCCGGTGTATACTGGTGTGATCTTGCTAAATTGCTGCATAATAGGAAAATAATGGAGGTCAAACTTATGAGGTGTAACCTATCACCCATAAGGATATCTAAATATATATATATATATATATATATATATATATATATATATATATATATATATATATATATATATATATATATATTTATATATAGAGAGCCTACTGTTAACTAGCGGGACACTTCACAAAAGTAGGAATAAAATAAATAAGTAGGGATCGTATATACTAAGTGTGTGTAATGTGGATGATTGATGTGTCTGTACAAAAAACGAATGAATAAATAAACGCATCAATATATGATGAGTGAGTCCAATAAATATAACAAAACACTTCCTTAAATTACATGGGTGTTGATGACGTAATAATCAACAAAGTGTCTATTTAAAAAAATATGAATGTAAGCAAAAGACCTTTAATCATAATGAAGGTAATAGACTCATGCAACCCCATGTTACATCATTACAAATGGACTCAACATGATATGTTGAGATGCAGTGAAATAAAGCTATTAAAGAATGGTAGGGGTATCACATGAATTTACCAATGTGTGACACTACCCACATAGGAGGACTAACAGGTACTAAAAACATATGTAACTCAGAAAATTAAAAATAAAAACAAGCGTATGAAGAAAATAATATATATATAAAGTTCAATGAAGATCTGGTTAAAATGTAGCAGTATCTATCACCTCATTGTGCCCCGATGGAAATAATGAACCAAATTTAAAGATCCAAAACATCTCCCTCTGCCTTAACTTAATGAATCTATTATATTTATTGGACCCTGGGATACTTTCTAATGGGATGATACGAAAATTGCAGGGTTCTCCAATGTGTGTACATGATGTCTAGAAACACTGTTAAAGTGATTTGTTTCTAATGTTACGAAAGTTTTCACTCCACCTAGTGCGTACATTACGTGTCGTGCAACCCAAATATTGGAGTCCATATTTACAAGTGAGAATATAGATGACGAACTACAGGTGAGGTGCTCTCCAATCTGGAATGTTTCTCCCGTGACATTAGATTTAATATTTTTATAACCATGTGTTATATAGTTACACATGAAACATCTTGTCTTCTCACATTTGAATATTCCCTTATGTACAGCCTTTTTAGTATGATCTCTATTTCTAATGGCTTTTTTTGGAGATAACCACTTTACTTGGAGCAAGGGATTGTTTAAAAGTGGTGTCCTGCTAAAAACCAAATTTGGTTGTGTCTCACGAGTTTTCTTGAGTATAGGATCCCTTAAGAGGATGGGCTAATGTTTAAACAAAACTTTTTGATTGATTTGAAGTTGGAATTATACTGTGTTACAAAGCGTGGTTGACTATCGCCACTAGTATTATTTTGGTTGTTTATTTTCTTTTTCTTTTTAGATTGGCAAATAGCGGACCTGTCCAAATTACATGCTTTCTCAAACCCATTCATAATTATTTCAATAGGGTATCCTTTTTCTTTAAATCTTTCGATCAAAATCATAGGCCTAGATTTAGAGTTCGGCGGTAGCCGTCAAAACCAGCGTTAGAGGCTCATAACGCTGGTTTTGGGCGCCCGCTGGTATTTGGAGTCAGTGATTAAAGGGTCTAACGCTCACTTTTCAGCCGCGACTTTTCCATACCGCAGATCCCCCTACGCCATTTGCGTAGCCTATCTTTTCAATGGGATCTTTCTAACGCTGGTATTTAGAGTCGTTTCTGCAGTGAGCGTTAGAGCTCTAACGACAAGATTCCAGCCGCCTGAAAATAGCAGGAGTTAAGAGCTTTCTGGCTAACGCCGGTTTATAAAGCTCTTAACTACTGTACCCTAAAGTACACTAACACCCATAAACTACCTATGTACCCCTAAACCGAGGTCCCCCCACATCGCCGCCACTCGATTAAAATTTTTAACCCCTAATCTGCCGACCGCCACCTACGTTATACTTATGTACCCCTAATCTGCTGCCCCTAACACCGCCGACCCCTGTATTATATCTATTAACCCCTAACTTGCCCCCCACAACGTCGCCGCAAGCTACTTAAAATAATTAACCCCTAATCTTCCGACCGCAAATCGCCGCCACCTACGTTATCCCTATGTACCCCTAATCTGCTACCCCTAACATCGCCGACCCCTATGTTATATTTATTAACCCCTAATCTGCCCCCCACAACGTCGCCGACACCTACCTACACTTATTAACCCCTAATCTGCCGAGCGGACCTGAGCGCTACTATAATAAAGTTATTAACCCCTAATCCGCCTCACTAACCCTATCATAAATAGTATTAACCCCTAATCTGCCCTCCCTAACATCGCCGACACCTACCTTCAATTATTAACCCCTAATCTGCCGACCGGAGCTCACCGCTATTCTAATAAATGTATTAACCCCTAAAGCTAAGTCTAACCCTAACACTAACACCCCCCTAAGTTAAATATAATTTTTATCTAACGAAATAAATTAACTCTTATTAAATAAATAATTCCTATTTAAAGCTAAATACTTACCTGTAAAATACATCCTAATATAGCTACAATATAAATTATAATTATATTATAGCTATTTTAGGATTAATATTTATTTTACAGGCAACTTTGTAATTATTTTAACCAGGTACAATAGCTATTAAATAGTTAAGAACTATTTAATAGTTACCTAGTTAAAATAATTACAAATTTACCTGTAAAATAAATCCTAACCTAAGATATAATTAAACCTAACACTACCCTATCAATAAAATAATTAAATAAACTACCTACAATTACCTACAATTAACCTAACACTACACTATCAATAAATTAATTAAACACAATTGCTACAAATAAATAAAATTAAATAAACTATCTAAAGTACAAAAAATAAAAAAGAACTAAGTTACAGAAAATAATAAAATATTTACAAACATAAGAAAAATATTACAACAATTTTAAACTAATTACACCTACTCTAAGCCCCCTAATAAAATAACAAAGCCCCCCAAAATAAAAAATTCCCTACCCTATTCTAAAATACAAATATTACAAGCTCTTTTACCTTACCAGCCCTGAACAGGGCCCTTTGCGGGGCATGCCCCAAGAATTTCAGCTCTTTTGCCTGTAAAAAAAAACATACAATACCCCCCCCCCAACATTACAACCCACCACCCACATACCCCTAATCTAACCCAAACCCCCCTTAAATAAACCTAACACTACCCCCCTGATGATCTTCCTACCTTGTCTTCACCATGCCAGGTTCACCGATCCGTCCTGGCTCCAAGATCTTCATCCAACCCAAGCGGGGGCTAGACATCCACTGAAGAAGTCCAGAAGAGGGTCCAAAGTCTTCCTCCTATCCGGCAAGAAGAGGACATCCGGACCGGCAAACATCTTCTCCAAGCGGCATCTTCTATCTTCTTCCATCCGATGACGACCGGCTCCATCTTGAAGACCTCCAGCGCGGATCCATCCTCTTCTTCCGACGACTAGACGACGAATGACGGTTCCTTTAAGGGACGTCATCCAAGATGGCGTCCCTCGAATTCCGATTGGCTGATAGGATTCTATCAGCCAATCGGAATTAAGGTAGGAATTTTCTGATTGGCTGATGGAATCAGCCAATCAGAATATAGTTCAATCCGATTGGCTGATCCAATCAGCCAATCAGATTGAGCTCGCATTCTATTGGCTGATCGGAACAGCCAATAGAATGCGAGCTCAATCTGATTGGCTGATTGGATCAGCCAATCGGATTGAACTATATTCTGATTGGCTGATTCCATCAGCCAATCAGAAAATTCCTACCTTAATTCCGATTGGCTGATAGAATCCTATCAGCCAATCGGAATTCGAGGGACGCCATCTTGGATGACGTCCCTTAAAGGAACCGTCATTCGTCGTTTAGTCGTCGGAAGAAGAGGATGGATCCGCGCTGGAGGTCTTCAAGATGGAGCCGGTCGTCATCGGATGGAAGAAGATAGAAGATGCCGCTTGGAGAAGATGTTTGCCGGTCCGGATGTCCTCTTCTTGCCGGATAGGAGGAAGACTTTGGACCCTCTTCTGGACTTCTTCAGTGGATGTCTAGCCCCCGCTTGGGTTTGATGAAGATCTTGGAGCCAGGACGGATCGGTGAACCTGGCATGGTGAAGACAAGGTAGGAAGATCATCAGGGGGGTAGTGTTAGGTTTATTTAAGGGGGGTTTGGGTTAGATTAGGGGTATGTGGGTGGTGGGTTGTAATGTTGGGGGGGGGGTATTGTATGTTTTTTTTTACAGGCAAAAGAGCTGAAATTCTTGGGGCATGCCCCGCAAAGGGCCCTGTTCAGGGCTGGTAAGGTAAAAGAGCTTGTAATATTTGTATTTTAGAATAGGGTAGGGAATTTTTTATTTTGGGGGGCTTTGTTATTTTATTAGGGGGCTTAGAGTAGGTGTAATTAGTTTAAAATTGTTGTAATATTTTTCTTATGTTTGTAAATATTTTATTATTTTCTGTAACTTAGTTCTTTTTTATTTTTTGTACTTTAGATAGTTTATTTAATTTTATTTATTTGTAGCAATTGTGTTTAATTAATTTATTGATAGTGTAGTGTTAGGTTAATTGTATGTAATTGTAGGTAGTTTATTTAATTATTTTATTGATAGGGTAGTGTTAGGTTTAATTATATCTTAGGTTAGGATTTATTTTACAGGTAAATTTGTAATTATTTTAACTAGGTAACTATTAAATAGTTCTTAACTATTTAATAGCTATTGTACCTGGTTAAAATAATTACAAAGTTGCCTGTAAAATAAATATTAATCCTAAAATAGCTATAATATAATTATAATTTATATTGTAGCTATATTAGGATGTATTTTACAGGTAAGTATTTAGCTTTAAATAGGAATTATTTATTTAATAAGAGTTAATTTATTTCGTTAGATAAAAATTATATTTAACTTAGGGGGGTGTTAGTGTTAGGGTTAGACTTAGCTTTAGGGGTTAATACATTTATTAGAATAGCGGTGAGCTCCGGTCGGCAGATTAGGGGTTAATAATTGAAGGTAGGTGTCGGCGATGTTAGGGAGGGCAGATTAGGGGTTAATACTATTTATGATAGGGTTAGTGAGGCGGATTAGGGGTTAATAACTTTATTATAGTAGCGCTCAGGTCCGCTCGGCAGATTAGGGGTTAATAAGTGTAGGTAGGTGTCGGCGACGTTGTGGGGGGCAGATTAGGGGTTAATAAATATAACATAGGGGTCGGCGATGTTAGGGCAGCAGATTAGGGGTACATAGGGATAACGTAGGTGGCGGCGGTTTACGGAGCGGCAGATTAGGGGTTAAAAGTGTAATGCAGGGGTCAGCGATAGCGGGGGCGGCAGATTAGGGGTTAATAAGTGTAAGGTTAGGGGTGTTTAGACTCGGGGTACATGTTAGGGTGTTAGGTGCAGACTTAGGAGGTGTTTCCCCATAGGAAACAATGGGGCTGCGTTAGGAGCTGAACGCTGCTTTTTTGCAGGTGTTAGGTTTTTTTTCAGCTCAAACAGCCCCATTGTTTCCTATGGGAGAATCGTGCACGAGCACGTTTTTGATGCCGGCCGCGTCCGTAAGCAACTCTGGTATCGAGAGTTGCATTTGCGGTAAAAATGCTCTACGCTCCTTTTTTGGAGCCTAACGCAGCATTTGTTTGAACTCTCGATACCAGAGTTAAATTTATGGTGCGGCCAGAAAAAAACCCGCGGAGCGTTAACAGCCCTTTTACCGCCGAACTCTAAATCTAGGCCTTAGACTGTTGGTGAAATTTTTCAACAGAATTACAGATCCTTTTAATCCTACATAACTGACTGTATGGTATATTGGTTTTCCATTGTCTGTGATGATTGCTTGAGAAATGTAGAAAGTTGTTACAATCTACTGTTTTGAAGTATGTATAAGTGCAGTTAGTTGTGTCCTTGTCTCAAGCTAAAATTAAATCCAGAAATTCTATAGTATATGTTTGTATATTGGAAGTAAACTGAATGCCCATTGTATTCTCGTTCAGTGAAGAAAAAGCCCTTAGAAGCCTGACTGATGACCAATCCTTGGTCATCAGACAGGCCGATAAAGGTGGAGGCATAGTACTCCAAAACTACAGTGACTATGTTAATGAAGCTCAAAGTATTCTGTTTAATAATGAATATTATAGGAAACTCTATACAGACCCCACTGTTGTGTTCACGCAAAAACTTTTGAAGATTTTGGAATATGGTAGTAGTGAAGGTATTTTGAACAAGAAGGAAAGGAGATATCTCACTCCAGACCACCCTTCCATCCCTTACTACTACCATCTTCCAAAAATACATAAGAATCCCTCTAAGCCCCCTGGGAGACCAATAATCTCAGGTATAAATAGCTTAACAGATAAAATGGGGCCTAGTTATCAAGCCGTCAACCTCAAATACGCTGGAATTCCGCATCGTATTTGTGGCGAGGCTGATTCGCCTTAGTTATCAAAGGCTCGAGACCAGCAAAAGTAGAATTTTGTGATGTACGCATCGATCCGCCGGACTCAGTCCGACACAGATCGATTCTTACGTCACTCCAGATGTTCCGCACACAAGTGCGGCACATTCTCACTACTTTTGCTAGTTATCAAATGACTAGCAGGTACGCTCGGCACTTTTACGGCCCAGCGTACCTGGTTTTCAATCCGCCACCCCTGGAGGTGGCGGATCCCATAGGAATCAATGGGAGTCTGACCATAGCGAAAGTACAAGTTCGCTGCTGACAGACATCCCATTCATTTCTATGGGAGCTGTCTACACCTAACACCCTAACATGTACCCCGAGTCTAAACACCACTAATCTGTCCCCCCCTACACCTCCGCAACTAAATAAAGTTATTACCCCCTAAACCGCCGCTCCCGGAGCCCACCGCAAGCTACTCTATACATATTAACCCCTAAACCGCCGCTCCCGGAGCCCACCGCAACTATAATAAATGTATTAACCCCTAATCCGCCGCTCCCTGAATCCGCCGCAACCTATATTAAATGTATTAACCCCTAATCTGCCCCCCCTACACCGTCGTCACCTATAATAAATGTATTAACCCCTATCCTGCCCCCCCTACACCGTCCCCACCTATAATAAATTTATTAACCCCTAATCTGCCCCCCCCACACCGTCGCCACCTATAATAAATGTATTAACCCCTATCCTGCCCCCCACTACGCCGCCGCCACTGTAATAAAATTATTAACCCCTAAACCTAAGTCTAACCCTAACCCTAACGCCCCCCTAACTTAAATATTAATTAAATAAATCTAAATAAATTAACTCTTATTAACTAAATGAATCCTATTTAAAACTAAATACTTACCTTTAAAATAAACCCTAATATAGCTACAATATAAATAATAATTATATTCTAGCTATCTTAGGATTTATATTTATTTTACAGGTACCTTTCAATTTATTTTAACTAGGTACAATAGCTATTAAATAGTTATTAACTATTTAATAGCTTACCTAGCTAAAATAAAGAGAAATGTACCTGTTAAATAAATCCTAACCTAAGTTACAATTACACCTAACACTACACTATACTTTAATAAATTATTCCTATTTAAAAATAAATACTTATCTGTAAAATAAACCCGAAGATAGCTACAATGTAATTAATAATTATATTGTAGCTATCTTAGGATTTATATTTATTTTACAGGTAACTTTGTATTTATTTTAGCTAGTTAGAATAGTTATTAAATAGTTATTAACTATTTAATAACTACCTAGCTAAAAGAAATACAAAATTACCTGTAAAATAAATCCTAACTTAAGTTACAATTAAACCTAATACTACACTATCATTAAATTAATTAAATAAACTACCTACAAATAACTACAATTAAATACAATTACATAAACTAACTAAAGTACAAAAAATAAAAAAGCTAAGTTACAAAAAATAAAAAAATAAGTTACAAACATGTTAAAAATATTACAACAATTTTAAACTACTTACACCTAATCTAAGCCCCCTAATAAAATAACAAACCCCCCCAAAATAAAAAAATGCCCTACCCTATTCTAAATTAAATAAATTTCAAATCTCTTTTACCTTACCAGCCCTTAAAAGGGCCATTTGTGGGGGCATGCCCCAAAGAAAACAGCTCTTTTGCCTGTAAAAGAAAAATACACCCCCCCCCAACATTAAAACCCACCACCCACATACCCCTAATCTAACCCAAACCCCCCTTACAAAAACCTAACACTAATCCCCTGAAGATCATCCTACCTTTAGTTGTCTTCACTCAGCCGAGCCACCGATGGAACTGAAGAGGACATCCGGAGCGGAAGAAGTTAATCCTCCAAGCGGCGCTGAAGAAATCTTCCATCCGATGAAGTCATCATCCAGGCGGCGCTGAAGAAAAGTCTTCGATCCGGCCGATGTCATCTTCAAAGAGGCGCTGAAGAGGTCTTCTATCCGGGTGAAGTCATCTTCCAAGCCGGGTCTTGAATCTTCCTTCCACCGACGCGGAACCACCTTCTTCACCGACGGACTACGACGAATGACGGCTCCTTTAAGGGACGTCATCCAAGATGGCGTCCCCTCAATTCCGATTGGCTGATAGGATTCTATCAGCCAATCGGAATTAAGGTAGGAAAAATCTGATTGGCTGATGGAATCAGCCAATCAGATTCAAGTTCAATCCGATTGGCTGATCCAATCAGCCAATCAGATTGAGCTCGCATTCTATTGACTGATCGGAACAGCCAATAGAATGCGAGCTCAATCTGATTGGCTGATTCCATCAGCCAATCAGATTTTTCCTACCTTAATTCCGATTGGCTGATAGAATCCTATCAGCCAATCGGAATTGAGGGGACGCCATCTTGGATGACGTCCCTTAAAGGAGCCGTCATTCGTCGTAGTCCGTCGGTGAAGAAGGTGGTTCCGCGTCGGCGGAAGGAAGATTCAAGACCCGGCTTGGAAGATGACTTCGCCCGGATAGAAGACCTCTTCAGCGCCTCTTTGAAGATGACATCGGCCGGATCGAAGACTTTTCTTCAGCGCCGCCTGGATGATGACTTCATCGGATGGAAGATTTCTTCAGCGCCGCTTGGAGGATTAACTTCTTCCGCTCCGGATGTCCACTTCGGTTCCATCGGTGGCTCGGCTGAGTGAAGACAAATAAAAGGTAGGATGATCTTCAGGGGATTAGTGTTAGGTTTTTGTAAGGGGGGTTTGGGTTAGATTAGGGGTATGTGGGTGGTGGGTTTTAATGTTGGGGGGGGTTGTATTTTTCTTTTACAGGCAAAAGAGCTGTTTTCTTTGGGGCATGCCCCCACAAATGGCCCTTTTAAGGGCTGGTAAGGTAAAAGAGCTTTGAAATTTATTTAATTTAGAATAGGGTAGGGCATTTTTTTATTTTGGGGGGGTTTGTTATTTTATTAGGGGGCTTAGATTAGGTGTAAGTAGCTTAAAATTGTTGTAATATTTTTAACATGTTTGTAACTTATTTTTTTATTTTTTGTAACTTAGCTTTTTTATTTTTTGTACTTTAGTTAGTTTATGTAATTGTATTTAATTGTAGTTATTTGTAGGTAGTTTATTTAATTAATTTAATGATAGTGTAGTATTAGGTTTAATTGTAACTTAGGTTAGGATTTATTTTACAGGTAATTTTGTATTTCTTTTAGCTAGGTAGCTATTAAATAGTTAATAACTATTTAATAACTATTCTAACTAGCTAAAATAAATACAAAGTTACCTGTAAAATAAATATAAATCCTACAATATAATTATTAATTAAATTGTAGCTATATTAGGGTTTATTTTACAGGTAAGTATTTATTTTTAAATAGGAATAATTTATTAAAGTATAGTGTAGTGTTAGGTGTAATTGTAACTTAGGTTAGTTTTTAGTTTACAGGTACATTTCTCTTTATTTTAGCTAGGTAAGCTATTAAATAGTTAATAACTATTTAATAGCTATTGTACCTGGTTAAAATAAATTGAAAGGTACCTGTAAAATAAAAATAAATCCTAAGATAGCTAGAATATAATTATTATTTATATTGTAGCTATATTAGGGTTTATTTTAAAGGTAATTATTTAGTTTTAAATAGGATTCATTTAGTTAATAAGAGTTAATTTATTTAGATTTATTTAATTAATATTTAAGTTAGGGGGGCGTTAGGGTTAGGGTTAGACTTAGGTTTAGGGGTTAATAATTTTATTACAGTGGCGGTGGTGTAGTGGGGGGCAGATTAGGGGTTAATAAATTTATTATAGGTGGCGACGGTGTAGGGGGGGCAGGATAGGGGTTAATTTGTTTAATATAGGTTGCGGCGGGTTCAGGGAGCGGTGGTTTAGGGGTTAAACTATTTATTTAGTTGCGGAGAGGTGCGGGATCAGCAGGATAGGGGTTAATAATTTTATAATAGAGGGCGACGGTGTAGGGGGGGCAGGATAGGTATACTGTAGGTGGCAGCGGTGTCCGGGAGCGGCGGTTTAGGGGTTAATACATTTATAAGAGTTGCGGCGGGGTCTAGGAGCGGCGGTTTAGGGGTTAATACATTTATAAGAGTTGCGGCAGGGTCTAGGAGCGGCGGTTTAGGGGTTAGTAACTTTATTGAGTTGCGGGAGGCTCCGGGGGCGCCGGTATAGGGGGTAAACCAGTGTAGTTTAGTGTGAGTGCTTAGTGACAGGCTAGCAATAAAGCTGGGAAAAAGCCGAAGGGCAGTGAGATCGGATGAGTGATAACTCTCACAGTCCGCTGCTCATCGCCCCGCGGCTTTTTGACAGCTTTATTTGATAACTTAGGCGTATTTTTTCAGGTCCGCAGCGGCGATGTGAGGCGAGCTTAGGCGGGCGTATTGGGCCGGCGAAGCCAGAAAAGTAGACGGCTTGATAACTACCCCCCATTGTCTGAATACATTGATAGCTATTTGCAAAAATATGTTCAAAATTTGCCATCTTTTATTTGTGACACTACAGACCTATTGGACAAAATTAAAGATATTAAATATGAGAACAACTTAATATGGTTGACCTCTGACATGGGTGCTTTATATTCAAACATTTACCACAAATTGGGGATTTCTGCAGTCAAATACTATTTAAATGGAGATGTATATATGCCCAACTTACAAAAAGAATATTTACTCACATTAATTGAGTTTATTCTAAAACACAATTACTTTATATTTCTCTACAACTTTTTCCTGCAGATCAAAGGTACAGCAATGGGCACCAGGTTTGCTCCCAGCTTTGCAAATCTCTTCATGGGAGTTTTTGAAGAGAGCTACATTTATAATGCAAAGTAGAGGAGCAACCTGTTGTTCTATGGCCGAAATATAGATTATCTGATTTTTATCTTTAGGGGATTAATGGAGGAAGCTAAACAGTTTTGTACACATTTGAAGAGAATACAATGGGCTTTCTGTTACTTCCAATATACAAACACATACTATAGAATTTCTGGATCTAGTTTTAGCTTGGGACAAGGACACAAATATCTGCACATCTACATACTTCAAAACAGTAGATTGTAACAACTTTCTACATTTCTCAAGCAATCATCACAGACAATGGAAAACCAATATACCATACAGTCAGTTCTGCAGGATTAAAAGGAACTGTAGTTCTGTTGAAAACTTTCACCAACAGTCTAAGATTTTGATCGAAAGATTCAAAGAAAAAGGATACCCTATTGAAATAATTATGAATGGGTTTGAGAAAGCATGTAATTTGGACAGGTCCGCTATTTTCCAATCTAAAAATAAAATGAACGACCAAAATAATACTAGTGGCAATAGTCAACCACACTTTGTAACACAGTATAATTCCAACTTTAAATCAATCACCTACATTTAAACAAAATGTCTCAAAAAAGCCATTAGAAACAGAGATAATACTAAAAAGGCTGTACATAAGGGAATATTAAAATGTGGGAAGACAAGATGTTTCATGTGTAACTATATAACACATGGTTATAAAATTTTTAAATCTAATGTCAAGGGAGAAACATTCCAGATTGGAGAGCACCTCATCTGTGGTTCTTCATTTGTCATCTATATTCTCACTTGTAAATGTGGACTCCAATATTTGGGTTGCACGACACGTAATTTACGCACTCGGTGGAGTGAACACTTTTGTAACATTAGAAACAAATCACTTAAACATAGTGTTTCTAGACATCATGTCCACGAACACAATGGAGAACCTTGCAATTTTTGTATCACCCAATTAGAAAGTATCCCAGGGTCCAATAAACATAATAGATTCATTAAGCTAAGGCAGAGGGAGGCGTTTTGGATCTTTAAATTTAGTTCATTATTTCCATCGGGGCTCAATGAGGTGATAGATACTGCTGCGTTTTAACCGGATCTTCATTGAACTTTATATATATTATTTATTTCATACACTTGTTTTTATTTTTAATTCTTTGTGTTAAATATGTTTTTAGTACCTATTAGTCCTCCTATGTGGGTAGTGTCACACATTGGTAAATTCATGTGATACCCCTACCATTCTTTAATAGTTTTATTTCACTGCACCTCAACATATCATGTTGAGTCCATTTGTACTGATGTAACATGGGGTTGAATGAGTCTATTACCTTCAATATGATTAAAGGTCTTTTGATTACATTCATATTGTTTAAATAGACACTTTGTTGATTATTATGTCATCAACACCCAAGTAATTTAAGGAAGTGTTTTGGTATATTTATTGGACTCACTCCCAGAGAAGAAGAAGCCTGAGGGTGGAAATGTGGCTGAGGGACCAGCAGTTGTTTTGTTTGTGAGTGGGTTCACAAGGAAGAAGTGGAGAGAGAACCTACAGAGGGTATCTTTGGGGGACCGAGTGGCAACAGGACTCAGGGATAGTAGAGCTTTGGTTACCTTGTACGTTCTGGAATGGTAAAGCCAGAGGACATAATACCAGGGAGGACTGTGTCCATCCAAGGAATTGAGGGAGTTTGCCCTGCAGTGCCTGTGGCACAAGTGTACCTTGATTGATGTGTGGGAAAAGGTTTGCGGGAAGTGGGAATTTCTGCAGATATCCCTGTTGGTGTGTTACTTGGGGATGATTTGGACTAGATGCATTGTCCGTATGCCCAGAAGACAACACTTGCAACCTTGAAGGCCCATCAGAGTGCCCAGTACAAACTGAGGTACTGTGTAAAACTTTGAGGAACCCGGAGGGGAGGCTGGGGATGGACCAAACTCTAGCTGCACCAGGGCCAGAGGTACACTACCAAAGAATGGATAATACTTCCCTTGAACATTGTTGCTCAGAGGGGGAGCCAATGGTTAATGCAGATCTGCATGTGTTTAACCCAGTAATGTCTTGTTTCAGTGAGAAGGAATGTATTGTAAATGATTGTGGCAATATTAATTTTCTTTTACATGGTTGCAGGGAGGGAGAGCCTAGGGTTAATGCAGATTTACCTGAGCCTGAACCAGTTATGTCTTGTTCCAGTGGAAAGGGATATATTGCCAATGAT
Source organism: Bombina bombina (assembly GCF_027579735.1). Taxonomy (NCBI): domain Eukaryota; kingdom Metazoa; phylum Chordata; class Amphibia; order Anura; family Bombinatoridae; genus Bombina; species Bombina bombina. Next base: position 1,160,557,425 of record NC_069500.1, on the reverse strand, counting down.
GATGACAATGTGTTCCAAGCTCCAGGCCTTGGAGTAGAGCAATTGGAGGGAGAGCTTGCTTTACCCCTGCCTAGGAGTGAGATTGAGGGGCAGAGTGAGAAGGATGCCCTAGAGGTTCCAGATAGACTGGGGAACATTGGGACGTGTTATCTTGAGTGATGAATCACATTTATGGAAGTCTGATGGAAGAATTAGGGGGTGGGAGATGTCAGAAGAACTCTACTCTACTTACCGTTCAAGACTGATACCAAATATGGGGAATTTAAAAATAATTTAAAATCTAGAATACAGAAATCAGATGAAGAATTGGCACAAAGGAAGGGCAACAAATTTAATAGAGATTTGGAGGACTATGTAAATAATAAAGTGTACAATTGGTCAAGATTCCAAGAAGAAAGTCCTTTCAGAAAAAGGTAAGCAATCAAAATCAACAAGCATCCAAGGAGGAAACTAGGGCGAACACTCCTAAACTGATTTTGAAACATAAAACTAAATGAAAGGTTTTCCTCCACTCATACCTCTGACCAGGACTCATATGTGTCAGATGGAAGTGTTTCTTCCATGCCTTCCTCTGCCAAATCTCTCTCTCCCCCTTCTTCACCTCCTTCTTCTACCTCTCTTTCCTCCTGCCCCCTCTTGTCATTGCAGGTGTTAAGCGATAGTGATTCTGATGTGGAGGACCTACAAGGGGTATGCCCCAAGGACAAAGCCATACCATCAATGCCTTTAGGAGACGCACTAGGAGGGCAGGCAGATGAACCAAGAAAATCTCAAAGGAAACAGAAACCAAATATGAGAGACAATCAGTCTTAAATCTGTCCAGTGTCATCTTAACAGAGGAAGAAAAGTCTCTTTTAAGCAAAGGACTGGGTTTCGCCCCTACTAATATCTTTTCCGTGTTCAGAACTTTGATAGACGTTAATAAATTCATCAGAAAACTGACGTTGAAGAGGTTCTTTAGGATGCAAGAGGGCCAAGATAGCTTATCTAATTATGTTAATGTTGGCAGTAATGATGTAAGTGGTTATACTAATGTCATGGAAGGTGATACTTTGGACTGCAAATATGGTGACTTTATTACCCTTAATGAATTAAAATCCTTTGAAGACCAGTTTGGTCCCAGTGATTCAGAGGTGCCACCTCCAAATAGGAAGTCCTCAGATTTTTACCCCACTAACTTCAGGGGCCACTTTATTAATCTTTATCAAAAGAGAGTGCAGAAGGAATTGTTGGATTTAGAAATTTCTGTTAGAGGACAACATACACATTCTAACCTTGCACAAGCTGAAAAGAAAGCCCTACAAATCCTTCAGTCCAATGACAACATAGTCATAAGGGCCTCTGATAAGGGGGGCAATGTGGTCGTCCTTAACCAAAACGACTACATCAAAGAGGCTAGTAAACAACTCTCAGACACCAAAACCTATAGGAAACTTAGTAGAAATTCTGCTCAGGAATTTAAAGGGACAGTCTAGTATAAATTAAACTTTCATTATTCAGATAGGGTTTACTTTTATCATCAAATTTGCTTTTTTCTCTTGGTATTCTTAGTTTAAAGGGACAGTCAACATCAGAATTTTTGTTGCTTAAAAAGATAGATAATCCCTTTATTACAAATTCCCCAGTTTTGCATAACAACACTGTTATATTAATACACTTTTATTTCTGTGACTAACTTGTATCTAAGCATCTTCTGACCACCCCTAATTACATGACTTTTAGTTATTATCTATTGACTTGCATTTTAGCCAATTAGTGCAGTGTCTGCCACTAGCCACGCACGTTATCACAATTTTATCTATATGGCTTACATGAGCTTGCTCTCCCTGCTGTGAAAAGCAAATAAAAAAGAGGAGGACTTCAAGGGCTTAGAAATTATCATATGAGCCTTCCTAGGTTTGCTTTCAACTAAGAATACCAAGAGAACAAAGCAAAATTGTTGATAAAAGTAAATTGGAAAGTTGTTTAAAATTACATGCCCTATTTGAAAAATGAAAGTTTTTTTTGGACTTGACTGTCCCTTTAAGCTTAACATAGGTAGGCTCATATGCTAATTTCTAAGCCTTTGAGGGCTGCCTCTTATCACATGCTTTTTAAATCTCTTTTGAACACAAAGAGACAGAAAGTACACGTGGGCCATATAGATAACACAGTGTTCAGGCACAGGGGGTTAGTTAAGATTTAGCACAAAACAATGCTAAATTTATGACAATAGATAATAAACAGTCACAGCCATGTGATTAGGGGGCTGGAAGAAGGTTCCTAGATACAAGGTAATAACAGAGGTAAAAAGTATATTAATATATTAATATAACTGTGTTATCCGCATTCATTGGGGATAAAAGCTGTACATTGTTTTCTAGACATAGCTACCAAATACTCAGTTGAATTCAAGCATTTCTTTTGCGAGATAGTTGAATTCCTTCTTAAGCTTATGTTTAACAACGAGTATTTCCTGCAAATCTGTGGTACAGCGATGGGGGCAAAATTTGCCCCCTCATTGGCAAATGTATTTGTTGCCTGGTGGGAAGATCTTTATTTATACACTATGTGTAATCCATTTGCCAATCATATTGTAAAATATATGAGATACATTGACGATTTAATTTTTATTGTAGAAGCTCCCCTCGATATGTCTAGTTTTTTACAGTATTTAAATAATAATGATCTCAATTTAAGATTTACTGGAGAAATTCAACAATCTGTTTTCTAGATCTAAACTTTACTGGTAATGTGGACACAGGAGATAAACTAACAGATACATATCACAAGCCCACTGCGGGAAACACTATCTTGCATGCAAAATCATGCAATCCCTCCCATCTTATAAGTTCTATACAAAGGGCACAATACATTCATACGAGAAGGAACACCAACTCTGATGATAGTTTCCTAAATCAGTCTAAGGATCTTACTAATAGACTAAAACAAAGAGGTTACACTTATACTAATCTTAAGAACTCATTTGACAGTGTAAAAAAGAAGAAACAGTTATACATTATTCATACAAAGAGAAAGGAAAGGGACTTTTCAAAGGATACTGTAGTGTTTACCACTGAATATTCTAAACAGTTTAAAGATATCTGTAAAATACTAAGAAAGCATCTTTATATTCTTTGAACAACATCAATCGTACTTGTAAATTTGTCTCTAAAAAGCCCCCTACTCTAGCAACCAGGTTAGCCCCGAGCATGATTAACAAAAGATGCTTGTCTGGTAGCAATTGGATTAGGAAAAAGGGCACATACAAATGTGGTACAAGAACATGCATGACCTGTGATGTAGTCAGTCAAAATGAGGTGTTTATTAGTTCCGTTACCCAAGAAAGGTTTCATGTAGACTTCTATGCCAATTGTAGAACAGAATTTGTTGTGTATCTTTTGGAGTGCACCCTATGTTCCCAACAATACATAGGTCAAACGACCAGGTAGCTCAGATAAAGAGTCAGGGAGTACATTAGAGACCAAAAAAAAATCAATAAAGACTCAGCAGTAGCTAGACATTTTAATTTAGTGCATATGTATCACATTTTACTGTCAAAGTCATAGATAGGATCAATTCCCCTATAATGGGTGGTAACAAATTACAAATGTTTCAGAAACGTGAGCTATATTGGATATATAAGTTGAAAACTATTACTCCCCTTGGTCTCAACAGAGAATGGGATATGTCCTACTTTGTGGATTAAAAGTTTAATTGTCTGTGGGCTTTCCTAAAGCTTTAATAAGAATGACTAATGATGTATGGTATTTTTAGTAATGCATAAATTGAAAATTCTATAGCAGTAATAACATACTATTTACTATGCTTCAATAAGTCACTATTTAAGACATTTCTGACCATTTATTGATATTTTTGTATATGGCATGTACCTTAATTGATTTTCCTAAAACAATGATTTTTCCTAAAACAAATACTGTACTTCATGGTCAAATATATATTATTATTTTACACTGTGGATTTATACTTGTATGACACACGGTTTGTACACAAAATCTTATAATGTTGCCTCATCTTTACAAGATGACAAGCAAATGTATAATTGATGGTTCATTTATATCTCAACTCTTCAAATATTTATGCTTGCTCTCTCTTAATAATCCATGTTCGAACTAATGTATTATGGATGTTTTTACCTTTCTAAATAAGTGTGTTTCCCATCCATCCTGTGATTGGATACTGTCCCTTTAAATAGAAGGGCTGGTATTACAGACGGTATTCCTATGATTAAGTACGAAGTACAGGCACAAAACATGTAAGGATCTTCGTCTTTGCAGCCTCTATGTACCTTGTTTTAATCCTTTATTATTAAAAGTTATTTTTTAATTTTACCCGAAGCGTGCAGCTGTTTTCCCTTTTTTCTATAACGCCTACCTACCTAAATTCCTAATGTAAAGTTTGGTGAAGGAAGGATAATGGTAAGCTCCTTAGTTAAAGTGAAGCCTATCTAAATGCTACCGGATACAAATACATTTTAGGCAATTGGGTGCTTACTACTTTGTGGCAACAGTTTCAGGTTAGCCATATCCAGCATAACTGTGCCCCTGTGCACAAAGCAAGGTCTATGAAGATATGGTTTGATGAGTTTCATGTAGAATAACTCAAGTGGCCTGCACAGACCCCTGAGCTCTACTTTGGAATGCCTATTGCAAGACAAGCCTTCTCATTCAACATCAGTGCCTGACCTCATAAATAAGAAATATACTTTTGGCTGAATGGGCACAAATTCACGAAGAAACATGCAAAATCTCATGGAAAGCCTTCCCAGAAAAATGGCAGCTTTTATAGCTGTAAATTAGTGGCCAACTCCATATTTAATGCACATGGTATATTATACTTGAGAACACTGTGATACTGGACAGAGCACCATAGATTAACACATACTGTCTAAGACTAATGCAGGCAAAGCCATATGCACACAGGCAATAATACTACATTTCTATATGAGAGACAGACATAATTACATTGTCCCCTGAAGTAGTAATAGAACACTATTTTAATAAATATAATTGTTTTACTCTTTCAATTTTATAAAAGATGGAGTGAAAGAGTGTGTCCTTACAAGACACAGATAGCTTGCTTCATTGTTAGGGGACTCTAGCCAAAAATCTATGAAAAACATATTTAACACATAATTCTCTGTCTTATGGAGAAAATCCCTACAACACAAAATGTGTAAGATATGCATATGCTTAATTACACATCTAAAAAAGTCAAATACATTGAAACATGCAATACAATTTTTATTCATTTTTAAATGTTTTAATATCTTCTGAATAGAAATAATTGAAATTCCAATTTTCTTCACATAGAAAAAATATACACATATATATTTATATATATTCTATATATTTATATATATATATATATATATATATATATATATATATATATATATATATATATATATATATATTAAAAGGTGGATACAGCGCCTATATGTCCAATATACTGTTGAGGTATGTGAGGATTAAATGTTGTGACAAAAAGAAAAAATACACTAATAAAAGATACAATGATAAAAGAAAATTAAAAAATAATAAACAATAAATAATAATGTTAAAAAATAAAATAAATTAAATAATAGTCCAGCTAAAAATAGCATATGAAATATATGAACTTAGAAGTAGTGTTCATACGAGTCCTAAAAATGGTATAATTCGTAATGAGTCTCCAGACGTAGTGGTTATACAGTTATAGTTGGTATATAATACCCTTACCAGATATTACCTCAATCGAATGAGGTAAGTATGCCGCACTGGGGGTATATATAGATGATTAGATTTCCTCCTTGTATCCTGCTGTGCCTCTTTGTGGTATTCGTTACCCTCTTGGAGTATGCAGGGATATGTTTCTGATGATGAATTACTCCCTTACACTTCTTGTGGGTTAATGGTTCGCCTCTTGGAGTGCTCTTTCTGTTCTGGTATTAACTTTCTCCAGCGTGAAGATACCCAGGGAGACACAAAAAGAATATATAGTGTAATACCGTTTATTTTCTAGATAAGCATTAAAATACAATTTATATAGCACTCACATTTGACATCCTCAAACAATATGAGGTATGTATATGGCACATATATTTTTAAAAAGGATCCTTCCACAGGTTAGAATGGGATGCGAGATCTCCAGTCTTAATTACAAACTTCTTGAAGAAGTTGCATGCGGCTGTGGTGTATTCCAACGTGAATAATACAGTACAGTACAAATTGCACACAAAGCGTCACTAGTAAACTAGCTACAAGGAGGAGCAAGATAGTATAATATAAGAGACAATAAATAAAACGTAAATTAAAATGTGTTTACACAGAATTAAATTCCCTGACGCGTTTCAAAGGTTAAAATCCTTCTTCTTCAGAGGGTAGGATGAAGTGCTGAGCCATTATCGTTTGTTTTATACGCTTCGGGCGGCGGCACGCCCTCAGCGTATGATTGGTCAAGAAGGCCCGCGTGACGTGACGTTAGTTTCACGTTTGTTTAGGTATATTAAGTATATTACATTGTATAGTGATTGGTTGCTTATCGGTACACGTGATTGAACAGAAGTGTGTACTGATAGGTTGAATACAACCGAGATCTGTGGGATATGTAGTTTTTAAATTACTTCGTATTTTCCCTTATTATTTTCGATCACATTCTTTACAATATATTAATATAATGTGATATACATTCTGCAGGAGTAAGGTCGTATTATGATGTAAGTGTGAGGTAGATGTTCACATAAACACTTATTCACATTTTGTATTTCATAGGTTTTAAGTGTTGTATATATACCTTCAATATTTTTATATGATTATTATTTTATTTTACGGAGCATATATATATTACTTGCTTTTTTAGAAACCCATGTGTTATTCGGTTCTGCTTATTCTGGGGTGTATATTATATGCTCCGTACGTTTAGTTCAAGAAGACTTACTACAAATGTGCGAAACATACAAAATAAAAAAAGATAATCTCACTAAGAAAGAAAAGATTACTTTAAAGCAACTAAAATAAGACAATGAAATAGTAATAAGGGAGGCTGACAAGGGAGGAGGGATTATCATACAGGACAGGGCAGATTACATCAAGGAAGCTATGAGATTACTTAGTGATAAGGAAACATATAGACCCCTTAAAACTGACCCAACAGAGTGTTATTTACAAGAATATAGGAATCTCCTAGATACGGCTAAACATGAAAACATAATTAACAATTATGAATTCCTCTTCCTATCTATCACTAACCCGAAAGTAGCCACCTTCTATCATACACCCAAAATACACAAATCAAACATTAATCCCCCTGGAAGACCTATCATTTCTGGAATAGGGTCACTCACGACCAAATTGTCAGAATATATAGACTCATTTCTTCAACCACTGGTACCCAAACTCCAATCACACATTAGAGATACACCAGACACCATAAGCAAACTATCAAATATTAAATGGAAAGACAATTTCTGCTGGCTCACATTGGACGTCAGCTCCTTATATACCAATATTCCCCACAATAAAGGCATAGAAGCACTAGACTATTGGCTTAATAAACTATCCAATCTAGAAACAAATAAAATTGAATTTATAAAAGATTCTGCAAAGTTCATCCTACAAAAAAACTACTTTACCTTCAATAATGAACATTTCTTACAAATAGGTGGCACAGCTATGGGGACGAAATTCGCCCCTAGCTATGCCAACCTATATATGGCATGTGGGAGGACAAATATATTTGGGATAATAATCCCTTTAAAGATAACATCAAAACATATTTCCGGTTCATTGATGACATTATAGTAATATGGGAACACAAGGACAATAACAACACAATTCAAGATTTTGTAAACTATATCAACACTAATGATTTTAATCTAACATTTACAGATAAATCTAATTCAAAAGAAATTGAATTCCTTGACCTCATATTCTATCATGAAGGAAACTCTATCCAAACAAAATTATACAGTAAAGCTACAGATAGCAACAGTTATTTAACAGCTACCAGTTGCCATCATCCGGCCTGGATACAGAGCATACCATATGGACAATTTCAACGTATAAAAAGAAATTGCTCCAGACAGACAGACTTCTTACATGAATCAAATATTTTAACTAACAAAATACTAAACAAAGGATATAAAGCTGATAATATCCACAAGGCATTTAATAAGGTAAACAAAATGGATTCTAATAAAAACAGCAAAAAACAAAAAACCATCTTAAATAAACATTGGCATATATTGAAAAAGGATACCCTGCTAAATGAAATAACTAAAAATAACCCTAAACTAGTATTTAGGAAGGGTAAGAACATTAGGGCAATCATAGCCCCAAGTAAATTGAAACCAATAACCAAAACTATAAAAACTACCAACTGGCTGCAAAACAAGACAAAAGGGTTCTTTAAATGCAACCGTCTTAACTGTGAGGCCTGTAAACACCACTACAATAATAATAAACCCACCAAAAAAATCACTTCATCCTCAAATCATAAAAGTTGGGAATTGGATTCAATTACTAACTGCAAAACAGAATATGTAGTGTATCTCATCGAATGTAAGTGTGGGCTTCAATATGTTGGGCGTACTATTAGACCCTACAAGATCAGACTTTTGGAACACATTAGAAATATAGAAAGTAGTTTCAAAAAACATAGTGTGTCAAACCATTTTCGCCTAATACACAATTCTAATCCAGCATGTCTAAGAGGCACCATACTTGAACACATCAGGGACCCCCCAGAGGGTATAAGCAGAGAACTCCATCTAAGACGGAGGGAAACACAATGGATACACAAACTAGATTCCATGACCCCCAAAGGCCTCAATAAAGACATAGATATAGCAGCTTTCCTTATTCAGTAAGCCACATAACTCTAAAATTTCGGAGTATGCAGTATCCTCTGTAACGACATACAAGTGTTATCCATATCTATCTATCTCTTACAAGACTAAGAACTAATAACTACACTATAGTACTATTTATTTCATAACGTATACCAATAATAACATAATATGTTATATAGATACGTATATATCACGACATACTAAACTACCCTGAGACCAAATAACCTGAGTGATATAAATAATAGAAACTATACATACATAGATCCTAACTAGCCAATGAGATTAGTCTAATATTGGACCTTAGAATTATGATGTATGAAGTCATAGATATCTTGATACTATATATAGCATGAACCCTATACATAGTAATATGACTCAAATACACACGAAAGATATATTCCTATTATAAACCAAATAATAGCCTTCCAAAGGGGCTATATAAAACTCTAGAACCTTAGGTAAATCGCTATATTGAAATGCCACGTATACATACTGTATTCCTAACGTACGGAGCATATAATATACACCCCAGAATAAGCAGAACCGAATAACACATGGGTTTCTAAAAAAGCAAGTAATATATATATGCTCCGTAAAATAAAATAATAATCATATAAAAATATTGAAGGTATATATACAACACTTAAAACCTATGAAATACAAAATGTGAATAAGTGTTTATGTGAACATCTACCTCACACTTACATCATAATACGACCTTACTCCTGCAGAATGTATATCACATTATATTAATATATTGTAAAGAATGTGATCAAAAATAATAAGGGAAAATACGAAGTAATTTAAAAACTACATATCCCACAGATCTCGGTTGTATTCAACCTATCAGTACACACTTCTGTTCAATCACGTGTACCGATAAGCAACCAATCACTATACAATGTAATATACTTAATATACCTAAACAAACGTGAAACTAACGTCACGTCACGCGGGCCTTCTTGACCAATCATACGCTGAGGGCGTGCCGCCGCCCGAAGCGTATAAAACAAACGATAATGGCTCAGCACTTCATCCTACCCTCTGAAGAAGAAGGATTTTAACCTTTGAAACGCGTCAGGGAATTTAATTCTGTGTAAACACATTTTAATTTACGTTTTATTTATTGTCTCTTATATTATACTATCTTGCTCCTCCTTGTAGCTAGTTTACTAGCGACGCTTTGTGTGCAATTTGTACTGTACTGTATTATTCACGTTGGAATACACCACAGCCGCATGCAACTTCTTCAAGAAGTTTGTAATTAAGACTGGAGATCTCGCATCCCATTCTAACCTGTGGAAGGATCCTTTTTAAAAATATATGTGCCATATACATACCTCATATTGTTTGAGGATGTCAAATGTGAGTGCTATATAAATTGTATTTTAATGCTTATCTAGAAAATAAACGGTATTACACTATATATTCTTTTTGTGTCTCCCTGGGTATCTTCACGCTGGAGAAAGTTAATACCAGAACAGAAAGAGCACTCCAAGAGGCGAACCATTAACCCACAGGAAGTGTAAGGGAGTAATTCATCATCAGAAACATATCCCTGCATACTCCAAGAGGGTAACGAATACCACAAAGAGGCACAGCAGGATACAAGGAGGAAATCTAATCATCTATATATACCCCCAGTGCGGCATACTTACCTCATTCGATTGAGGTAATATCTGGTAAGGGTATTATATACCAACTATAACTGTATAACCACTACGTCTGGAGACTCATTACGAATTATACCATTTTTAGGACTCGTATGAACACTACTTCTAAGTTCATATATTTCATATGCTATTTTTAGCTGGACTATTATTTAATTTATTTTATTTTTTAACATTATTATTTATTGTTTATTATTTTTTAATTTTCTTTTATCATTGTATCTTTTATTAGTGTATTTTTTCTTTTTGTCACAACATTTAATCCTCACATACCTCAACAGTATATTGGACATATAGGCGCTGTATCCACCTTTTAATATATATATTTACTCTTACTGTCTAGGGCCTTTTAACCCTCCCAGTATCTGTCCTATATAGCCGCCACTATCTCCTATTCACTTATTGACCAGCGCCCACTACAGAGTATCACTTGTGTCAACTCAGTTTACTGAGGAGAAACATTTTACTTATTCCTTCACATATATATATATATATATATATATATATATATATATATATATACACACACACACATATACAGTATATATATATATATATATATATATACACATATATATATATATATAAATATACTGTATATATACAATATCTATCTATCTATAATCTATATCTGTATATATTCATATAGATATATAGGTGTATAGATATATAGGTATATATATATTATATTTTTTTAACTAATCATACATGTATATAAATATATATTTTTAAAAAAGAACATTTTCCTTTATGTGACAAACATTGTATTGCAAAGTATTCTTAAACTTTGGGTTTAGCGCAGTTGGTCTAACACGGTGTCAGGATAGCGTTTTTTTACAGTGCACCCCATAGAAGTCTATGGGGAGAACATGTTAGCATGTATCGGACTAACATTTTACTTTCAACTTTTAATATGCAAGGTAACCCAGCGATAATAAGTTTTTGTTTTGAGTGCAGTTAGTAGGCAAGTGAGAAAAGTTATTTAGCATGCCACTTGTAATTTGGCTCTGTGTGTTATAAAGCACAAGATGGAGGTACATGGTGGGACCCATACAGTTAGTTCTACTCCACAATCTGGAACACAATTTTTTTTATTAAACAAAGTTTTTCAAATTGTTCCTCTCTCTCTCTCTCTCTCTCTCTCTCGGGCACGTAATTTAAAAGTCCAGTGAGTGCAAGCCACTTGTCTATTTTTATATATATATACGCCCCTCACATTTTTGTAAATATTTTATTATATCACTTCATGTGACAACACTGAAGAAATGACATGAGTCACGACACCAGGGAGGGAAAATAGCTCATTGGGCCCAATTTGGACATTTCCACTTAGAAGTTCCACTTAGATGACTTTTGTTGCCAACAGTTTAATGGCTGTGTGTTGAGTTATTTTGAGGGGACAGAACATTTACACTGTTAAACAGACTGTACACTCACGACTTTACATTGTAGCAACGTGTCATTTCTTCAGTGCTGTCACATGAAAGATATAATAAAATATTTACAAAAATGTGAGGGGTGTACTCACTTTTGTGGGATACTGTATTTTATTATATCTTTCATGTGACAACACTGAAGAAATGACACTTTGCTATAGATAATCTATTATCCTGTAAGTGTTTCAAAAGGACCAGAATAAACCCTAAAAATGTGTTGACCTTATAACGATTGTTCTGTCTATGCAAATACAGAGGAATTGAAGGAAACTAATTTTGAGCTTTACATAATGCCATAAACACTTTTACTGTTTAGCAAGCTGATAACATTTTGATATACCTAAAGAGAAAATGATGGGCTTATCTATGTATGTTAAATGTAGGATGGCTTTACCTTGCATTTTCAAGTCATTTCCAATATCCCATACCCTTATTATAAACACAGACAATTTGGATTATGGGTATGAAAAGGATGCAGCTTGCTTTTTGTATTTTAGAAAAATATATACAACTTTAATTAAAACCTTCCAATGGTGCTTGCCATAGTCCACCAAATCCTGCCTCCCCCAAACCTTTAGGCATACCCCCATAATAAACTCTCCCTTTCTATTAAAGCTCAAGTCAAGAATCCCACCACAGCTATGATGACCATCTCCATCTACTATATATAAATACGAAAAGAAGTCTAGAATACTGAACTTAGCCAATAAATCAATAAATTTGGGGCATTAGGTGACTTTAGCACTAAAAAATATTTAATATCAAAATCATATAACACTTGTATAGAAAATCCCTAAAATCCCTAATGGGCCCCTGACAATGAAGAACGCAGCCACCAACTTAAAAATCATTACGGTGCTCAACTTAAACTTTCCACATGTAATGAAGTTAAGCCACACAAGTAAAACCAGACATTCTCCTCATCCACGCCAGTCCTTAAAGGGACAGTATACACCAATTGTAATATAAATGCATGTAATAGTCACTGCTAAAAGAAGACAAGAAGAGTATGCACAGATGCTAATCTAAAAATCCAGTATAAAACCTTTTTAAAAACTTACTTACAAGCTCCCAGTTTAGGACTGTTGATGAGGTTTGGATGGAACATCCAGTGAAAGGGGTTGGGAAAACAAGAATAGCAGACCCTTCCCCCTTCCCTGTATATGAAAAGACAGATAACATAAACAAGAGCCAGCAGGAGTCTGTAATGCATGTATACATCTGAAACTGTGGGGCTTGGTTAGGAGTCAAGTATAAAAATACTATTAGATGGGCTACAAAAATGGATCATCTACAAACATTTATGCAAAGAAAATTCTAGTGCACAATGTCCATTTAAACCCAGCTGATAGGGCTAGATTACAAGTGTGGCGCAAACGATTTTGCACTAGCACAATTGCTATTTTGCAAGACATTTTCCTTCCACTGATTATACACGACAATCACTATTTTCCACTTCAATCACTATTTTCCACTTCAATCCTTTCCGTGATATAAGAGCTGTGGTAAACTGGTTTCCGAAAATAAAAAGTTGCACAAAACATAACAAAAATACATTACAAAGTACACTTACACTCATAAACTACACTATTAACCCCTAAACTGCTACCCCCACATTGCAAACTACCATAATAAACTATTAACCCCTAAACTGCCATCCCCCAACAATGCAAAGTTATAAACTAATATCTAATTTTCCTAACCTAACACCCCCTAACTTAACCAAAATTAAAATACCTATAAATTAACTAAAAAAAATCCTTATAACTTTAAAATAAAAAACTTACCTGTAAAATTAAATAAAAACCTAATCTTACCTTTAAAAAAAAAAAACTACCATTACACCAAAATAAAAAACCTACCATTACAAAAAAAACTAACACCATATCATCCATATTCATCCTGGCAGAGGTCCATCTTCTAACTATACCGGTGGCGGCGACAAGGTCGGCGGCGATGGTGGAGGCAACGGCTGTGGTTCTCTTCATACTTCCAATTCTTTTGCTTGATTTAAATTTAAAGATTCAAATCAGCCAATAGGAATGCAAGGGTACCCATATATAAAAGGGGTAACTCGCATTCACTATTCAGTGTGCGGCTGAAGACCACATGAAGAGGACATGAAAAAGATCACCATCATCGCCATCACCACCAACCTCACCGCCGCCTCTGGGATGAAGTTAGAAGATGAACCTCTGCCAGGATGAAGATGAATGAAGATGGAGCGCCACAGGGATCAAGATGAAGCACCTCCCATCATCATCATCAGTGAGTACTAGTACTAGTGAGTACTAGTGTTTATTTTTTTGGGGTGTTTTTTTTAGATTAAGTGTTTTATTATTATGTGGGCAGAAAAAGAGTGCAATGTCCATTCAAATGCCCTTATCGGGGTAATGGGTAATTTAGCATTTTTAGTTTGGTTTTTTGTATTTTGGGGGGTTGGGGGGTGGAAGAGTTGTAATATTAGAGGGGTTAGTGATTTTTTTTTTTTTAAAAAGAGCTGATCGCTTTAGGGCAATTCCCTACAAAAGGCCCTTTTAATGGCTATTGGTAGTTTATTTTTAGACTAGGGATTATTTTTTTTTTTTTTTGCTGTTTTGCATTTATCATTGCACAAGCAGCTCTTGTGATCTGCTTGTGCAATGCCGCCCCCTGCAGATTTGCGGCCAATCAGGCAGGGGTGTTGTGACAAATCAAACCTTCTCAACATCACAATAGAGGGGTGTGGGCATGAAGGGGTTAATGGCACACAGCTCTGGTTCCCTTAACCTTGCAACTCTGCAAAAGGACCTTAAAAGGGACTACTCATTAGTCCCCAAATCTTGTCCACACTGCTCTAATTAACAATTTCCCTGCTGCCACCACCAAAACTTTTAAATTAAAGGGGAGTTTTGGGGAACCTCTAAAATCTCACACTATTTAACAATTAGGTAACGTGCCTTTAACCTTGTCTCAACAGGAGTGTGAATTTGGATATTAGAGCCCAAAAGACAGAATGGGATTTTCTATGTGTTTAATAACAAAAATATCAATACAGGTTACACAGTGCAAAATTATAAAGACATTCAAAATAACATACAATTGCAAAGCTACAGTTCTTTAAAAAGAAAATGGGACATGAAAAGAATTACACACAATATCTAACTTATTACCAAGTTCCTTTAGATATGTGGAGAGCTGCCATTCCAGATGTTTAGTGGCTTGAGTTCCAGGCAGTTCTGACTAAAAAGTATTTCTGTTGCATACTTAAACAAAACTTTCTTTGTCTTGTCAAAGACAATGCCCTGGTTATAATTTACAACAAGTCCAACCAATGCAAACAAGTCTTAGCTCCCACTATCAGTCTTTAAGGGGGGGGGAGCGTTCGTCATTCCTACACACAGTTACACTACTAAGGAGGGGGGAAGGAGGGGGTCTCAGCTTACAGCTTTTATGAAAGCAGTTTTCACACACAGAAAAAGGCAATTCATATTAACCTTTTCCAGGCTGAGAACACAATACCACCTCTGCGGGTTAGCCAATCCAGGTATCAATTACTCCACATGATTGTATCATGACACCTCCCCTTTTAAAATGGTGGAAATAGGGGGTCAGCCCACGCTGATCCCCTATGTCAACCTAAATCCTAGTCTTCCCTTGTTCATAAGACCAGATCTGCCCTTTCTGCACACTCTCTGCATTCATTTGCCCACTGTAACGGTTAGCATCAGCTGGCACAATTTTCCTCATGGAGGACATTTCCTTGCAGGATATCACACACTTGCTCTCACTCATAAAGGGATCTAGCACCCCCTCAGGGTAACTCACTAGGGGACTAAGAGAAATTCTTGCTATGCTTAGGCCAGATACTCCACTGTTCACACCTACCCCAGTATGCTCTGTAGGAGTAGCAGGTTCATTAGTCACTGCAGCTACATCTCCCTCCCCCTCTTCTTCACATCTGCCATTTCTGTAGGGGAGGTCCACTGCCACACCCAGGGTCCCATCCTGTTTTACTCTCTGTAACAGGGCAGGATGTACTCTGGCCCCTACACTAGCCATGCCATTCATTCCTCCTTGCATGTGCAATGCTGGTTCTAGCACAGAAGGGTATTCACACTCAGTCTGCCCTTCTGCCCAGCCCTGCTGCTCTCTCACATTCCCACACACTGCATCAAGCATCCCATTGTCACAATCAATGGCAGTATAACCCTTTTCACTGGCACAATACATTACTTGTACAGGTTAAGGTAAATCATCATTAACCCTAGGCTCTCCCTCCCAGTGCCCAGGTTCAATAGAAGCAACATTGTTACAAACATTTTCAATACATCCCTCCCTAGGCTCTCCCTCCCAGCGCCCAGGTTCAATAGAAGTAACATTGTCACAAACATTTCCAATACATCCCTCTTCATCAGAACAAGACATTACTGGTGTACACAAAGGCAGAGCTTCATTAACCCTCATCCCCCCTCCCAGCAATCATGTTCAAGGGAATCATTCTTCATTCTTTGGTGGGATACCTCCAGCTCTGGTGCAGCTAGCGATGTGTCCATCCCTAGCTTCCCCTCTGGGTCCCCCAAAGTGTCACACAGTACCTCAGTTGGTGCAGGGCCCTCTACTGGCCCTTCCAGGTTGCAGGTGTTGTCTTCTGGGATGTACTGACAAAGCATCTGGCCCACATCATCCCCCAGCAAAACAACAGGGATATTCGCAGAAATCCCCACCTCCTGCAAACCTTTTCCCACACCCCAATCCAGGGGCAGACATGATGCAGGGCACTCCCCGCAAACTTCTTCATTATCCACAGTCTCTCCTAGGATAATATCCTCTGCCACTTCAGGGCGCACCAAGCGATATCCAGCCCCAGTGTCCTGAAGTCTCATGGTCACACAGTCTCCCTCTGTGACACTCTGCAGATTACCCGCTGACCCACCCACAAACAAAGCTGTTGCAGGTTTCCCTGCTGTATTCCCACCCCAGACTGCATGTTGAGGTTTCTCCTTGGTGGGGCAGGCAAAACTCAGGTGCCCAAATTCATGGCACCAAATGCATAGGCGGGTATCCCCCTTGCCCAATGCAACTTCTGCCCCTTGATGGGAGATGTTCCAGGGGAAGGTACTTCTGTAGAATCGGTTGTCAGTTGCTGGCACATTCCCTCCCTCCAGGGAGGTGATACAGCTTGCACAGTGGAACACTTGGCTACTGGGGCTTTGTTGTTAGTGCTGTCTGTAGCCCCTGCTGCTCAATCAGGTTCCATTCCCAGGAGCACTCTTCTGGCCATCGGGCTCACTGTCTGGCAAATATATTTCAAAAAATCTGGGTACAGGAGAGGTGCCTCGGTTATGGTAAACCTATAAACCTCTAGCACATGTCTCCACTGGGTATCCCTTATAGATATTTTGTGCTCTCTTTTTATCTCAGCAGCTTCTCTCTTTTTCTCTCAGCAGCTTCTCTCTCTCTCTTTTTCTCTCAGCAGCCTCTCTCTCTCTTCTTCTCTTCTTCTCTTGATACTTGAGGATCAGTTCCATTCTTAGTTTGGGTTCAACATCCCCCAAGTATCTGAGTGCTGTCTGTAGCTCAGACTCCATGACACTTAAAGGGTTAACAGCACCAGGTAACAGTCCTTGGGCTACAGGAGGATCAACAGTGTTGGGTACCAGGTCTTGAGTTACAGCTTCCACAGTAACCCTTTCTGTGACTGTTTCAAACTCTGTTGTGAGGCCCTCTGCCTCCAGCAATTTCTGTATCAGCTGTTCTTTCCCTTTCCCAAGAATTGTAATTCCTCTTTTCTTGCAAAGAAACTCCAGAGACCATATGGGCATTCTCCTATATTCTTTCATACTGAGCATAGCAACAAACAACAAGAGGGAGGGAAAAAGAACTGCTTCTCTGCACTATATGTCTCTGTAATTAGGCACTCAGTTCTGTCTTTGGGAAATTACACAAAAACATGTAATTTCTTTTAGTACTATACAAATAGCACTAAAAATATCCCCACCGCTGCCAGCCAGTTTGTGACGAATCAAACCTTCTCAACATCACAATAGAGGGGTGTGGGCATGAAGGGGTTAATAGCACACAGCTCTGGTTCCCTTAACCTTGCAACTCTGCAAAAAGGCCTTAAAAGGGACAGCTCATTAGTCCCCAAATCTTGTCCACACTGCTATAATTAACAATTTCCCTGCTGCCACCACCAAAACTTTTAAATTAAAGGGGAGTTTTGGGGAACCCCTAAAAACTCACACTATTTAACAATTAGGTAACGTGCCTTTAACCTTGTCTCAACAGGAGTGTGAATTTGGATATTGGAGCCCAAAATGTGTTTAATAACAAAAATATCAATACAGGTTACACAGTGCAAAATTATAAAGACATTCAAAATAACATACAATTGCAAAGCTACAGTTCTTTGAAAAGAAAATGGGACATGAAAAGAATTACACACAATATCTAACTTATTACCAAGTTCCTTTAGATATGTGGAGAGCTGACATTCCAGATGTTTAGTGGCTTGAGTCCCAGGCAGTTCTGACTAAGAAGTCTTTCTGTTGCATACTTAAACCAAACTTTCTTTGTCTTGTCAAAGACAACGCCCTGGTTATAATTTACAACAAGTCCAACCAATGCAAACAAGTCTTAGCTCCAACTATCAGTCTCCAAAGGAAGGAGCGTTCTGCATTCCTACACACAGTTACACTACTAAGGAGGGGGGGTCTCAGCTTACAGATTTTCTGAAAGCAGTTTTCACACACAGAAAAAGGCAATTCATATTAACCTTTTCCAGGCTGAGAACACAATACCACCTCTGCGGGGTAGCCAATCCAGGTATCAACTACTCCACATGATTGTATCATGACAGGTGTAAGGCCTGATCGTATAGAATCGGGTGGATTAATGTCCGCAGCCTCAGAGCAGGCGGACAAGTTATGGAGCATTGGTTTTTAGACTGCTGCTTCATAACTGCTGTTTCCATTCGGAGCTTGATAATTCGGCTCCCATGTGTGAAGGCCTAAGTCTGGTGAGCAATTGGATTTAATTTTAAAACCTACTGCTAAATCATCGGAGGTGTTTCTGGTTGCTGATGCTATCATTGAAATAAATTCTAAAGAATGGCCTAAGCCTGGCATCCCCTTTAACCCAGCTTTAAAATTTAAGTATAGGTTTCCTTTACCTGCTTTTTAATAGCGCTTCGGTAAACTATCCCTAAGCTAGATTGGGATATTTCTACTTTGACTAAACTTACTACAAATCCTCTTGAGAATAGTATCTCTATGGAGAGAGTCTTTTTTATAGAGGGGCTTTTCAGCAGGCAGATTTTCTTTTTAGGCCAGCAATTAGTTTTGCGTATGTTGCTTCAGCCTCTAATCATTGGTGTGATTACTTATCTGCGTTCTTCAAAGCTAAAAAAAAGAGCGCTAAAAAAATTTTTTAAGTCCATGGGATCATCAATTACTGTTGGGAATATCACTCCTGGCCAGCAGGAGGAGGCAAAGAGAACCACAGCAAAGCTGTTAAGTATCACTTAACACAAAGTGCAGAGGTGCCTTAGGTTTACACAAAAAACCTGTCTGAAAAACAGGGTGGGCCCATGGACTCACCGTGCCAAGAACTAAATAAATTTATCAGGTAAGCATAAACTTTGTTTTCTTTCATATGACACGGTGAGTCCACGGGATCATCAATTACTGTTGGGAATCAATACCCAAGCTAGAGGACACAGATGATTAGGGAGGGACAAGTCAGCAAACTAAACAGAAGGCACCACTGCTTGAAGAACCTTTCTCCAAAAGAATCCTCAATCGAGGCAAAAGAATCAAATTTATAGATTTTGAAAAAAAAAAATGCAAGGAAGACCAAGTCGCAGCCTCGCCATTCTGTGTCACAGAGACCTCAATCTTGATGATTCGAGAAGAAGAAACAGCCCTCATGGAATGGACTGTAGATCCCTCAGGAGGCTGCTGTCCAGCAATCTCACACGCCAAATGATAATACTTCTCCACCAGAAAGAAAGAGAAGATGCAGTAGCTTTACCCAAAAGGCAAACAAGCAATGCAGAAAACAGATAAAAAAATTTAGTTGCCTGCAAAAAGAGGTTACTAGCCCGCATAACTTGTAAGTTGTTTAACAAATGTTCCTCATGAGAAGGAGGAATAGGACAGAGAGAAGGAACAAACATTGATTAATTTTCCTGTCTGAACAACCTTAGAAAGAAAACCAAACTGCATGAAACATGAGATAAAGAGAATCACACTGCAAGCTAAGAGTTCAGAAACCCTCCGAGCAGAGCATTAGCCATAAGAAACAAAAAAACTCCTCAAGATAAAACTTAACATCTAAGGGAAGCATCCTAAGAACAATAATGTAATACAGGCCTGATCCTAACCAAGGCCTGGCCAAGGATTGAACTTCCGGCACGTCCGCCAGGCGCTTGAGTAGCAGAGCGGATAACACAGAATCTGACCTTTGAGGGTACTGATAGATAACCCCTCTCAAGGCCTTCCTGGAGAAAAGACAAGATCCTAGGGATCCCGACCTCCAAAAATCCTTTAGATTCACATCAATAAGGATATTTACGCCATATTTTGGAAAATCTTTCAAGGGACCGGCTAATGAGCCTGAACCATGATCTCAATGACCGATTCAAAAATTCACGTTTAGCTAAATCAAGCGCTCAAACTCCAACAGAAACTTCAGAGAATTATATGAGGATAAAGGAAGGGCCCTGTGGTAGAAGGACCCTCCTCAGAGGCAATCTCCAAGGTGAAACTGACACTCTCTCCTACCTGATATGAGCAATAACTCATGGAAGGAGAGTAACGGAGAAAAACAGGTAAGTCAACCTGAAGACTCAAAACAAACACCACAGCCTCTATTAGATCCGCTTGTGGATCCCTGGCCCTGAACTGTACCTCGGAACTTGGAATTCCGCCGAGATGCTCTCAAATCCAGCTCTGCACCCCCTCCTCCCAGGATGGAGCACCCACTCCCTGGAAGGAAGTCTGTCTGCTAATGGGCATCCAGCATATCAGCTGGATTTGAGCCCATCCATTGCGTACAAAACCGCAGCTAACGACCAGGCTACATTGGCTGCTTCCGATCCCTCTTTCCGGTTGTTCACCTGGAATGAGAATGGCCTAAGACAACCATTGTGGGCTTCTGAGCACTGAACCATCCAAGTCACCTCCTCTATGGCTTAATGAACTCAAAGTTCCTTCCTGTTGTTTGATGCAACCATTGAGGTGACCTTGACCTACTGGAAACAAGATAAAGACTACTCAAGCCAAGCCTCCAACCCTGAGTCCTTTAAAGGTCAGGGAGGCATTCTGCTCATAAGGGCTGAGTGGAGATCTGAGCCTGGGGTTCTGTTTTAGCTCTACCATGTAGAGCCTCAAAAATTATTTAACAACTCATAGTTGTTCCTTTCCACTGAAATCTTTAGAAAAATGTGAAAGATTTATACGATCTGAAGAGAAACCAGAGAATGTTTACTATACTGTGTGCTTATGTTGAGTCATAATCAGTTCTGAAACAAGTCCCAGACTGCAACCCAGGCCAGTAGGCTGACATCCGTCCGATGCATTTGCCCTAGGAGAATACTCCCCACTATGGGAGAGAGAGATAATCCCGATCTATCATTTGCGACAGATTGCAAGTCCTTCATTTTATGGAGAATAACAAAGGAATGATGTCCATGGATCATAAGACCAATTCCCTTCATACTCTAGTTTAAATAGGCTTCCCTGTAGTCAGAGCATTTACCAACTGATATACCTCACCGGCCTAACTAGAGCCGCTGGAAAGATAAAGGAAACACAACTGCAGTTAAATCCAAAACTTCCAACCTTCTGGTTGCAAAGTGGACGCTATCTACCAGTCCTCTTGTAGAGAGAGGAAGAAAAAAAGTCCTTGATTATCTAACCTCAGATAGAAAGTTCTCCAAATAGAGAATCTATCAAGGTCCTCAATAAATTATCGTAGACAGGACAAGATAACCCATCTCCAGATATAATTCCAAATCATGGGAAAGAATATTGGGCAAGATCTCCGGAAAGGAGAAATTGCTCAAATAAAGGATGACACATAAATCAAATAAGTTCAGAAGGCACTGCAATATCCCAAGACAACAAGGTCTTTCAAAGATGACAAAACTCAGACACTTGACAGAGTTTCAAGAGAGCAATAAAGCCCATCATTCAGTTCTATGTATGTTATGAACAGACCCTCTTGAACTAAACGAGAAAAGTTAGAAAGGCAAAACCTGACTTAAGGTAATACCTAGATCCTTTTCCCAGACTGGGACTGGGAGTATCACTCCTAGATTGTAGATACTTCAAAAGGAGAAATCTGTCACTGGGAGGAATACTAAATTTGCTTGGATCGCAAAAAGAGGAAAGAAAAACTTCCCTTTGCGAAAGGAAGAACAACCTCTTTTTAAAAAGTCAGAGGGTGCGTCTGCCAGGCCAAGACCAACCTTGAAAAAAAAAAAAAAACAAAGACGTGGATCTGGAGGAACATATGACTTGAATCTGCCACTGCAGAAACTATAAGGCCTAGGTGGAATCTGCTGACCAAGATCTCAGTTACAGTGCCCACGGCCTATCACAGCAAATCTGGAAGACAATGCATTGCTCCAAATAACCTCCAGGTTTTTATCCCATGGATCCGTAAGGATCAGCTATCTCCCATAGAGATCAAAGTACTCTTTGCCATGGCAGCACAGTCCAGTAGGACATACGGGAGACAAGTATCCCAATATATTCCTGTGAAAATATCCTCAGTCTGTCTATAGACACTTCCTCATAGGACAGAAACATTATAGTGGACCTATCCAAGGTTGACAATGACAGGCTTATCGATGTCGTCCAAGTAGCTAATACCTCCTTTAACAGTACACAAGGTGAATAAGCATACATCTGAAGGATACCACTTCAGTATCAGATGAAGGAATTATACCGTCTGCATCTGAGATTCAATCGTCTCTTCTTACCTGACATAGGGGAAAGAGCAGTCTGAGTAGCAGAAGCAGAAACCTTACTGTCTGAAAATGTTAAAGTCCTCTTGTGTTTTCCCTGTAGGTAAGGGGAAAAACAGGTAAAACCACAGATACAGCAGAGGATACTTGAGCTGCAGAATCAGTAGGCAAATAAACTCCCCCAGGAGATTGAGACAAACCGCAGGGCAATGCATGTGACACCAGTGAAACTTGGGACGCTAAAGGAAAAGCTGTTCTGAACAGCATCATCCAAGGATTCATTGGGCTCAGAGGTTAAAATATATTTTAACTGACAGGAAGATATGAGTGACAGCTGTATGTTGTAATTCAAAACATCCTAATTACCTAGGAACAATATTCTGTTGCATCAAAAAATGCCCATCCAACAGACTTAAGCCCACCTAGGCTGGAAGAGCACAAAAGACTTAACCTCTTATAGGCTGGAGCACTATAGGCTGGAGTTTAATGAACATATAATTAAAACCTAGTGGCAATTTATAGTGGCATCATGAATATAAAATATATTATAGGATAAGGCTTCCTGACTGTGTGATTATTAGAAAATGAAAAATGGCAGGAATAAAGCACTTATGACTGCACTCTTGCGTTTTCCCTTTTGACAGAAACGGCAGTTAAAACGGAACACTAATTAGTATATGGCACGCAGCAACTCTTGCATTGCATGAGGCTTCCAGAGGAATCGCCTATTAACCCCTCACTCCATTCTTAAGGAGATAAGGGGGCATGGCCAATGACTGGCTCAGAAGGAGAGCTGAAAATGGTGATTCCCCGCCACAATCCTGTCATAGCTGCCATAGAAGGTAACTTCTCCAGCAGTCCGATAAAGAGAGTGCATCAAAAACACTACACACAGTGAAAAATAATAAACCCTGAAGGAAGCCCAACATAGCGCCGCTCTGCAAATAAAGAGCGCGCACTTACTGCACACAGTGTCAGGATGGAAACCCTCTTATAGATAGCATTCTTGCAATTGTGCGAGATCTCTGTATAGCAGGATTAAGACCATTTTAATCTAGTTACATGAGTTTAGGAAAAAAACATGAGTAACACTGCACTCAGTTTGCCCAGAAATGCCATTAACCCCTAATGAGCCCTATACTATAAACAGGGAATACTCCATAAAGTATTATCCCCCAGTCTCCTGTCATCAGTGCCTGCATCTTGTCTGAAATATCCTACCCCAGGATATATACGTGTCCCAAGAATTGCAGTCTATTATCTGAAGTGCAAGTCCCCCATAATTATAGAAGACTGAGCACTTACCTGCATCTAGCCGTCCGGCAGGGGGACAGCCTACCCAGAGTGAGAGGATGTCGCTCCAAACAGAAGCCTGTAGACAAAAGAAAGTAAGCTTACGCAGGCTTTCTATACCAAAACAGCATAATGTTAGGAAAACGCAGTGAGGCCCACCTCACAAGTTCCCAACTGCTTAAAAGCCACCACAGCCCTCCTGAAGAGACTAACATGGAGTACAGCTATACCCAATGTGAAGGAAGATCACAGCAATCCTGCCCTGGCTTCAAAACAAAAAAATCTTGATATAAGAAATCTTTATCAGACACCTAATTACTTCACCTCCTCCTTGCACTAGAGGCAAAGAGAATGACTGGGGTTTGTGGGAAGGGAAGTTATACTTAACAGCTTTGCTGTGGTGCTCTTTGCCTCCTCCTGCTGGCCAGGAGTGATATTACCAACAGTAATTGATGATCCCATGGACTCACTGTCATATGAAAGAAAAAGCAATCACACTAAACAATATGGTACAAATACATTTACTTATCAACAATGCATGTAAGTAAAAACATTTAAAACACTATTCTAATAACCACCGGTGGTATATATCCAGAATATAAAAATACAAAAATCAGCATGGACCCAAATGATAAAAACCCAAATGATAAAAACAATATTTGCAATGGAGATTCCCCAGCATCCTTGGAAGCCCGTTTATCGGTAAGTTATGTATATCACCACTCTTAACCACAGGAGAGATTTACGTCTCATACACATGGTCAGATTCCAGACAGATAGACATTCGCCATGAGCTCACCTTTAGCTTCCAAACTTCATGTGCTGCTGCTTTCACTTACTAGCGATCTGCACTTGTTTGTTATAGCTCTCTTAGGTGTTTCAGTGTTGCTCCTTTGGCGTCCTGCTCTGCTTACTTTAGCGGTGTTTCTGTGTCTCCGGTCACGTGATTAGACCTTGTCCAACTGGAACCTGTAAGTTTGCATGGAGGAAAAAAGTTCTGATAGGACAAGGTTTGATCACGTGACCGGAGACACAGAAACACTGTTACATATATTATTATATATTATATATATATATTATATTTTTTATATATTATAATTATTAATATATATTATTATATATTTTTATATATATTTATATATATAAAAAATATTTCTAATTATTCCTGCTCTCATTACTCGTGGACTCCACAGCTTGGGTATTAGTTCCTAGAAGTAATGGCTCATGGATTCTCACCACATTTATTAACAAAAATATAATTTATGCTTATTCTTTCATGGCGGTGAGAGTCCACAAGACTTTTTTGGTGGATTTTGACTATTTTTCATTGTATTTTTTTCTGACGGCAGTCCAAGTATTTACCCTGCTCTTTTTTTGCTCTTATTATTGCCTAGAATGCCTACCTTTCTTTATCTTCTAGCTTGGCTATACGTCAGACTAGTTTCCAGTGAGGTGGGAGAGTTTTTAAGTGCTCTTGGCGTTTTGTGAATCTTTGCCTTTTTTTAGAAGTCAGGAGTGGAATTCCAAGGAGTAATGGCTTGTGGAGTCTCACCACCATGAAATAAATTAAATTATCAGGTAGCCATAAATTATATAATTTCATCTTATAAAAATGACATTTGAAAACTTAATCTTTCACTTTATTTTGTATTTTGAAGGATTCATCTAACACCCAATTTACATGTGGTCATTTTAACTGTTCTTATTTTTAGGACAATATAATTGGTACATGATCTAAATGTAGTACTGTGAATATGATGTGTATTTCAGTAGGTTTTATGCAAAATAGGATACTATACATCAGAAAATATGAGTTTAATCTTGATTAAAGGGGTTACCTATGAGGTTAGGGGAATGTAATCACAATTTAATTATTATATTTTTATAATGTGGATAATAGCAGATATACAGGGAGTGCAGAATTATTAGGCAAGTTGTATTTTTGAGGATTAATTTTATTATTGAACAACAACCATGTTCTCAATGAACCCAAAAAACTCATTAATATCAAAGCTGAATAGTTTTGGAAGTAGTTTTTAGTTTGTTTTTAGTTATAGCTCTTTTAGGGGGATATCTGTGTTTGCAGGTGACTATTACTGTGCATAATTATTAGGCAACTTAACAAAAAACAAATATATACCCATTTCAATTATTTATTTTTACCAGTGAAACTAATATAACATCTCAACATTCACAAATATACATTTCTGACATTCAAAAACAAAACAAAAACAAATCAGTGACCAATATAGCCACCTTTCTTTGCAAGGACACTCAAAAGCCTGCCATCCATGGATTCTGTCAGTGTTTTGATCTGTTCACCATCAACATTGCGTGCAGCAGCAACCACAGCCTCCCAGACACTGTTCAGAGAGGTGTACTGTTTTCCCTCCTTGTAAATCTCACATTTGATGATGGAACACAGGTTCTCAATGGGGTTCAGATCAGGTGAACAAGGAGGCCATGTCATTAGATTTTCTTCTTTTATACCCTTTCTTGCCAGCCACGCTGTGGAGTACTTGGACGCGTGTGATGGAGCATTGTCCTGCATGAAAATCATGTTTTTCTTGAAGGATGCAGACTTCTTCCTGTACCACTGCTTGAAGAAGGTGTCTTCCAGAAACTGGCAGTAGGACTGGGAGTTGAGCTTGACTCCATCCTCAACCCGAAAAGGCCCCACAAGCTCATCTTTGATGATACCAGCCCAAACCAGTACTCCACCTCCACCTTGCTGGCGTCTGAGTCGGACTGGAGCTCTCTGCCCTTTACCAATCCAGCCACGGGCCCATCCATCTGGCCCATCAAGACTCACTCTCATTTCATCAGTCCATAAAACCTTAGAAAAATCAGTCTTGAGATATTTCTTGGCCCAGTCTTGACGTTTCAGCTTGTGTGTCTTGTTCAGTGGTGGTCGTCTTTCAGCCTTTCTTGGCCATGTCTCTGAGTATTGCACACCTTGTGCTTTTGGGCACTCCAGTGATGTTGCAGCTCTGAAATATGGCCAAACTGGTGGCAAGTGGCATCTTGGCAGCTGCACGCTTGACTTTTCTCAGTTCATGGGCAGTTATTTTGCGCCTTGGTTTTTCCACACGCTTCTTGCGACCCTGTTGACTATTTTGAATGAAACGCTTGATTGTTCGATGATCACGCTTCAGAAGCTTTGCAATTTTAAGAGTGCTGCATCCCTCTGCAAGATATCTCACTATTTTTTACTTTTCTGAGCCTGTCAAGTCCTTCTTTTGACCCATTTTGCCAAAGGAAAGGAAGTTGCCTAATAATTATGCACACCTGATATAGGGTGTTGATGTCATTAGACCACACCCCTTCTCATTACAGAGATGCACATCACCTAATATGCTTAATTGGTAGTAGGCTTTCGAGCCTATACAGCTTGGAGTAAGACAACATGCATAAAGAGGATGATGTGGTCAAAATACTCATTTGCCTAATAATTCTGCACTCCCTGTACAATCATTAAGAACAAAATGAAACAAGAGCATCCAAGTATCTTTCTGTAATTAAATTATGTAAACAATAAGGTCCTATATAATTGTCTTTTAATACCAATTTCTGAATTGTGTGCAGTATTCTCAGTATGTTTTCCAGTAATCACAATCCAAAAATATATCTGCTGATAATGTATCTAAAGCTCAAAATCTTAACCTGCCCAAAAAATAAGACAAAATCATTTTTGGGTCATCATTCTGTTTTTCCATTAAATAAAAACAAATGCGTAGGATGAAGGACAAATAATGGTGATTGATCCACATTAATAGTGTGTACTGGTGCTAGTAGGGGAAATTTGTGCAATTAATCTGTTGTGGTCCAAAACCATGGAGATATGTGTGTTTCTCTTTAAGAGATTTAAATATGAGGCATCATCATCAGTATCGTGGGCATGTCTAATTGTTGTGTTATTGACTTTAGTATTTTTTTAATAGTGTAAAAGTTCTTATTATTTTTTTACTTAAATTGACTAAGCAGTTAGCAGTTGTATTTGTATGGTGACATTGCTTCCTAATGTCATTCAATATAGGGCTAGATTACAAGTGTCCTGCTGTTTTTATTGTGGGTCTTGATAACCAATATCATGACCGCACTAATGCGTATTACAAGTTGAAAATATACACGTTCGTTTAAGCACAAACTACTTTTGAATGCGTCGGTTTTGCGCAAATGAAGACCTTGGGGTGGATTTATCAAATGGTGGGCAATTTATCATTGTACAAGCATTTCTGGTTAAATGCTTGTGCAATGCTGCCGCCTGCACATTCAGGGTGTGTCTATCATCCTGATCGTATTCGATAGGGATCATTGCTGTCCTCCCCCTCAGAGGTGGCAGATGAGTTAAGGAACAGTGGTATTACAACCGCTGCTTCTTAACTTAAGTTTCAGGCGGACCTCAAACTTTGGGGGTAGATTGATAAATCGGCCCCCTTGTGTACAGTGTAAGGGTTAAAAAAACGTGCTCTAAACATAAAATGAGTGTAACATAAAATAAAGTGTTACACTCATGTATACTCTATCTGATAAAAATATTAAAATACATAATATTTAAAGGGATATGAAAACCCAATTTTTTATTTTGTTATTCAGAAAGAGCATAAGATTTAAACAAGTTTCTAATTTACTTCTATTATTAATGTTTCGTCATTCATCAATGAAGCACTATATACACGGGAGTCTCCTCCATACGGGCAGTAGGGACAATGCTTCATCAGTTTATTGGAAACAAATAAATAAAATGCCATTAAACTGTCATTAATAAACTGCCATCACCACCATTAATACATTTTTGTAATTAATAATAAATTGCCACTGGACAGTCAGCTTATTAGTTCCTTTCTTCTTTAGGAGAAAATTGGGGGTTAAAGTGCCATAAAACAGGTTGAGATCTGTGCATATCCTAACAGGGCTAATTAAGCAAAAATAGTTTGCATAAAAAAATTGGAAAATAATTTTCAAAAATCAGCAAAATTAATTACATAACCATGCTGTCTGGAACAGTCTGCTCCGCCCACCCTTATCAGTGTTTAGACACAGGCATTGTATTTCATCTGAGTTCACAGCTTCTAGGCATGCTCCAGCAGATAATCCCTATGTACTTTTGCATTTTACCAAAACAACAAAAGATATAGATACAGGCATAGAAGGAAATGTGTGGGGGGAGTTAGAGCTTTACAATTCAGAAACTAAAAAGAAAGGGTTCATGGTGAGACACTGCAGCATAAATTTGCAGGTAAAGTAATTAAAGTACATATTATTATATTTTGTTTCTATCCCAACTTCTTTTATGTCCCTTTAATTTAAAGTAAAAACAGTACATATTAAAAAAAA
Organism: Bombina bombina; assembly: GCF_027579735.1. Lineage (NCBI taxonomy): Eukaryota > Metazoa > Chordata > Amphibia > Anura > Bombinatoridae > Bombina > Bombina bombina. The sequence continues at coordinate 1,160,527,905 of NC_069500.1, read as the reverse complement.
AAATCTTAGACAACAATACAGTCAAGATCTAGGGGTGTTTTTTTAGATCTGCCATGTCTGAGCGCATTTTAAACATGCTCAGTCTGCCTCTTTAAGACATTCCTGACGTCACCTCATTTGGTCGTTTAGGCGTAGACGGTATTAAAAAAATATTACAGGGCTCCTATCCTCCCATTGGCTGGCAGCATGGGAGGTGGGGTTACAGGCAAGAGCATACATTTGATCTGGCAGTGACATTGTGCAGGTGGAGGTAGCGCTGAGAAAGTCGGAAGCACTACCAGCCCAGTCCTGTATGGAGGAGGAGCCAAGTACTTTACATGGCTTCCGCAGCCATTCTTACCCAGACGACAGCCCAGGACAGTTATGTGAAGCACAACTCTCAGCTCTGTACAGAGGAGGAACTGAGCACACTGGCTACTGTGACCATTCTTACCCAGACGGCAGGCCAGGACAGTTATGTGCAGCACTGCAGCCATCTTAACTCTCAGCCCTGCACTGAGGAGGAGCCAAGAACTTCACCTGCCTAGGGCAGTAGTTAGGTTTATGGTGCTATAAATGTGTAGCTACTGAGGTTAAAGAAAACACTGCTACGCTGAAGAATCTAGGAGTGAAGGATAAAATAAGACATTGCATTAACAACTGTAAATTGTCAACCAATACAAGAGCTTGGCTCCACTGATGGAGAGATGTGGACAAAGTGGAAAGTTGGTACAATAAGAGTATTAATATTGCTATATGCTATTATATTTCAGTTTTCATTTTATCTATGTTTTTATCAAAGGCAATAATGTGTATTATACTGCCATCTACTGGTTATACTAATGTGCTGTAAACATATGGTTGATTACTAAAACAGTAAAGCTCATGTTTCGGATTGTGTTTGTGATATTATTGGTGTGGCACTGGCATGTATACCTTACCGTAGAAACGTACATGTAAACATCCCATTATAGGCAATTGTCAGACAACTGTTAGAAATTACATCACAAACCCTATAAATACAGATACATGTACATTTCTACGGAACTGTTTATGTCTACAACTATACATAAGTCCTATTCTTGCATTGTAGGGCTACATGTTTATTAGCTTTTTTCATTGTATACAGTCAGGTCTACACTCAGGGTGTTGTATGTAATTGTGAAGGTATTTTCAAATGTTTTTAATATTTGTATTTTCGCTGGTTGCCATGACAACCAGTTTGGCTGTTTTTTTGTGCACAAGGGGAGGGGCTTGTATGGTTTATATGTTTGTGTTTCATTCTTTGATTGTTGGTCTGATGAAGGGGAGCCGTCCCCGAAACGTCACTTAAATAAAAGCAACTTTTTGCTATATTCAAGACCAGTATGTGTGTGTGTGTATACATATATATTATATTATATATATATATATATATATATGTTTGTTTATGTGTTTATATATGTATATATATATATATATTTGTTTATGTGTTTATATATGTATATATATATATATGTTTGTTTATGTGTTTATATATGTATATATATATATATATGTTTGTTTATGTGTTTATATATGTATATATATATATATGTTTGTTTATGTGTTTATATATGTATATATAAGAAAAACAATTTTCAAGAGGCTCTTCAAAATGTGTGTCCTAAGGATGAAAAGGATGAAAACACTGCACATTTTGTTAACAAAAAACTTACGTTAAAATATTTTAATTACTTTTTAATGGACATTTAGGGATGTTCATGCTTCATCTTCTGCCATTTCACATTCATGTTAACCTAATTAAAAAAAAAATACCTACTGCTCTAACATTGTAAAACAGGAATCGTTTTAATTGTTTTTACCAATGTATTTGCCTTTGCCATGGAAAACAAATTACAAGTCTGAGAGAATATTGTGCAAGAGTTTATTACAAGTCAACCTGGAGGAATGCCTTCTTTGTAGAGACAAACACATCTAACCAGCATATGACAAATCAATTCTTTTTATAGCAATATACAATCCTTTACACCCAGATTCAAATATATTACTTGTGTCAGTATCTTTTCATAAATATAGTAAATGACTCCTATGGAAACACATAAATGTCATTCTTACTGACACATTTACAGATTAGAAAGACTAATATTGTTAAAATATTCCTCCTTTTAAAGATATATCCTGTTTTTTGCACCATCCACGTTAAAAAAATAAAATATAAAATATATTGATAGCTTAACAATTAGCGAGGTGTAAAGACTAACGGGCATATTTATCATGCTCCGTACAGAGCTTGATAAAGACCGCTGCTCCATAACTTGTCCACCTGCTCTGAGGCGGCGGACAGAAATCAACCCGATCGAATACGATCGGGTTGATTGACACCCACTGCTAGAGGCCGATTGGTCGCAAATCTGTAGGGGGCGGTATTGCACCAGCAGTTCAAAAGAACTGCTGGTGCAATGATAAATGCTCACAGCATATGTTGTCGGCATTTATCGATGTTCAGCGGACATGATACGCTACATTGTATCATGTCCGCTCACACTATAGTAAATTGACCCCTAAGTGTTAAAGGGTTCAGTAAGAATCCAGTACTATTAGGCTAAGATGTTATTAAAATATATTTTGAATCCAAACTTAGTTTTCCTGACCTATATACCTTGAATAGAAACTTAAAAGTAAAACTAAAATCATGTGTGTGCTATTGTATTACAGTCCTTTTTTTTAGAGCTTATGGTCATGTGATTTTTGATGTCATGAGCAAAAAAACTTTTCGACGTATGAACAGTGACTACATGACAATATCTAACAGAAAAAAGTCATGAAAACTTATATAGTGATCTATAATACATGGTAGGGGTAATGGGACATGATAATCAAATGTTAAAGCACTTGAAAGTGTTTACTAGAAAATATCACCTGAACATCTCTATAAAAAAAAATATATATTTTACCTCACAAGTTCCTCAGTAGCCACATCCCTTTCTAAATGAACTTTATGCAGCCAATCAAGCTGATAGACCCAGGATTTATAAGGGTTAATCTTGAGGCGTATGCCTCAATCAGTTGCAGGCTCGCTCGCTGCTGTTTCATAAACAATCTTGCCAACTTGGGTTTGGAAGATGAAAATCACCCTGGATTAATTTGACTGGGGTGATTGACAAGCCCTACTCTCATGTAAGCGGTTGCTCGAGGGTAGTGGTCAGCATTGCATGAGTGTTCACCCATACAATGGTAAATATGGGGAACATATGCACCCCACTATCTGCGATAGAATGTGGACAGGTTCACAACACCCTGTCTGTTCGCAGATTGATAAATCTTGCCCACAGTTACGTTATTCCCTCCCCAGTTTTATAAAGTTTTTTTGTGTGAAATCTATTTTAGTGAAATCCCATTAGATCACAGTAAAGCAAAGTTCAAACTCTAATTAAGCTGATTGCCTGTTTTTTTTTCTTTTTCAATATGCAACTGAGAGCAGCTGAAGGCTAGCTGTTCACAGAACACTAATTATAATGAGCTGAAGACATTTTGAGTTAAATTATCTTCCTTTATTTACATAGAGGTGTTCAGGTGATATTTTCTTGTCTGCTTAGTTATTCTGCATCACTTTCGAGTGATTTAGCATATTGGTGTTATGTCCCTTTAGAAATCAAGAAAACTCTTTCTTATATTACAAAAGTCTGCTATCATAACATGTTCCAAAGATTCAGCACTAACCTGGCTCGGATTTTTAACACAGAAAAACATATTTTAAATATAACAAAATAATAATATATACTGCCCAGGCTTCTACCTAAAAAGTGTTAGCTTTAGAAAAAATCTAATCACTTTATGCATTTTCTAGACCAGTTTATTTGTGCATAACAGATAGCAAATAGCACTTACTACTGCTGGGGTAGCAAGAGATGAAAGTCAAAATTCAACGTTTATGATTCAGATACAGCATGCAATTTTAAATATATATTTAAAGGGCCATAATACCCAAATGTTTAAACACTTGAAAGTGATGCAGCATAGCTGTAAAAAGCTGATTAGAAAATATCACCTGAACATCTCTATGTAAAAAAGAAAGATATTTTACCTCAAAAGTTCCTCAGTAGCCACCTCCCATTGTAAAGGATTTGTAAGCAGCATTTTAGTGTGTTTGTCCTGGGACATCTGAAGGGACTAGCATCGTGCACTCTCATATTATTTCACCAATCAGGTAAAGGAAGCTTACTATGAAATCTCATGAGAGTTAAGTCAAATCTCATGAGATCACAGTAAGAGTTCATGACCTCAGCACTGCTGATGCTGATTGGCTGCTGTTCATTTCTTCATTTTTTTAATTTTTTTACCTGCAGCTGGGAGCAGCTGAGTATAACTTTTTACACAGAACTTACTCTGCTGAGCTGAGGAAATTGTGAGGTAAAATATCTTTCTTTTTTACATAGAGATGCTCAGGTGATATTTTCCTGTCAGCTTTTTACAGTTATACTGCATCAGTTTCAAGTGATTTAGCATATGAGTATTATGTCCCTTTAAGTATACTTTTATTATCTTCTATCTAATTTGCCTAATTATCTTGGTATCATCTGTTGAAAATCATAAATAGGAAGGCTGAGGAGCAGAAATGCTCTACTAGGAGTCAGCTGCCTAGGTGTCCCATTAATCCGTTCCATGTGCATGATAAGAACAGGTTATCATGCAGATCTCTGCCTGTGAGCACACGACCACCTATTCTCGTCATGAAGGGGAATCGTCAATCCGATGCTGCTGTTCATGATCCCCCCACTACAGGATCAAAGAATATGTGTATGGTGACATCACAAAGGTGGCAGTACTAGGAAGTGACAGGAAGTAAAGGTATCTGGGTGGTTCTTCAAATCACTCAATCTCAGCTCCCTTACTAGCCACAAACCTTCAAGACCCCTTTAAAACATTAAAAGCCCCCAAACATTCCTTTTTAAATGTAAAATCACAACAAAAACAAAATCTGTTATGTCTGCCCATAAGGCTTAGATACAAGCTAATCATAAAGGTAAAAAGTGTATTAATGTATGCAAAACTGGAGAAATTAAAGGGATTATCTATCTTTTTAAACATTATACATAAATAAATATAAATAAACATTTTCAAGTAGACTGTCCCTTTAAATAAATTTATGAATTTTGTCTGTATAGCCAGATAATAATAATTATCTTGCAAGAAAAAAAAAGTACTTAGAGGCCCCTTTAGTTTATATTATAAAAGCCTGAATAGGTCCTTATTTCATTTGTTGCCGTAGTCTTCTCTCATATTATGAACTTTAAATATAATAATGGTATATTCTGAATCTGATGGGCCTGCTAAAAAAAACAATATATCATTTATGAGGGTTTCTCACTGAAATATGACATAGAATAGCTTAGCAGCAAAAAAGAGTTATGCCCAAAAAATGCCCATGTTTCTTACACTATAGCATTTGTGTACAGTTTATGATAGTTGGTATCATAATATCAACTTATATATCAATTTAAATGCTGATTGTTCTCAGTTTTTAAGACTAAAGTGAATTATGCATTTCTCTAAGGTCTATCTGCAATTTATCTTTCCATGCAAGTACTGTATGAAGGTAATTAGACAGTTTTTAAACTCTTCAAGATCTCTTACTACAGTTCTGAACTGTCTAGAACAAAAAAGATAAATCTGTATCTTCCTCTAAACTATGATTATGTGGCCCTTCTGAATGTCCTGTAAATTGTTAACATTGTAGTTAAAGTTTAAATTTTGTGTCATACGATTATTTTTCATAAAACAATGCTGCATTAATGAAATAATTAATTAGACCCAGGTTCCATATGTGGTGTTAAATTTGACATACAAAAACTCATTTTCATTTAATGTCTATGAACTTAGAAATACATTTTTAGAGGAAAATTAGCACCTAAGAGTATGTTGCTTAACAATTCTAATGGATTTAAGATCACAACCTCCATTTAAAGGGACAGTTCACTGTAATTTTGTTTTTTCCTGAATGTGTTCCCTATGACTTGTTATACCAGCTGCAGGGTATATAAATGTATATAAATTGCTCATTTTACTTCTTTTTGCAAAATAAATAGCTGGATTTGCTCTTTGAAACCACAGCCCATCAACATTGGCTTGGCTTGGTGACAGATCAGATCTCGTTATCTTATCACTCAAATGCTTCCCTTTCTTATCTCTGTCTCTGTACAATACTTAGAAAGACCAATTGAAAATGAGCATTTTAGAGCTTTATCTCTTCCACCTTCCACTGTGAGTGTAATTTCTTCTGCTGACTGTGTTTACATAGTTTCTCAATAGCCTATACCTAGGTATAGAAACTGTCAGTATAATTAGAGATACTACAGGCTAAATAAGCTATTTAAAATTCAAATATAAAGGCTAATTAGCTCTTTGTAAACAATTATACACTCCAGCATATAAAATGGACCATTGGGACTAAATTGAAGAAGAGAAAGTTTTTGGGTAAACTGTCCCTTTAAGATCAGCTATGTCATACTCCTATGTTTAGTTAAAGGGACAGTCAACCATAGAATTGTTATTGTTTTAAAAGATAGATAATCCCTTTATTACTCATTCCCCAGTTTTGCATAACCAACACAGTTATATTAATGTACTTTTTACCTTTGTGATTACCTTGTATCTAGGAACCTTCTTCAAGCCCCCTGATCACATGACTGTGACTGTTTAGTATCTATTGTCTTAAATTTAGCATTGTATTGTGCTAGATCTTAAATAACTTTCTGTGCCTGAACACAGTGTTATCTATATGGCCCACGTGTACTTTCTGTCTCTTTGTGTTGAAAAGAGATTTAAAAAGCCTGTGATAAGAGGCAGCCCTCAAAGGCTTGGAAATTAGCATATGAGCCTACATATGTTTAGTTTAAACTAAGAATACCAAGAGAAAAAAGCAAATTTGATGATAAAAGTAAATTGGAAAGTTGATTAAAATTAAAAGTCCTATCTGAATAATGAAAGTTTAATTTATACTTGACTATCCCTTTAATACTGTATATTTTTTTCTCCATTGTTTTAAACAATGTATTTATATAAATTTTATAAAAAACAAATGTGAAATGATGACAAGTCCTATGAAGAAAAGATTGGGAGAACATTTTATCAATATTAAACATGGAGGGGCCGATTTATGAAGCAGTCAAGCTGCTTATTCCGCGCAAGCCTTCAGGCTCGCCGGAATCAGGAGTTAAAGGGACATTATACACTAATTTTATCTTTGCATAAATGTTTTGTAGATGATCTATTTATATAGCACATAAAGTTTTTTTTTTTAAATGTATAGTTTTGCTTATTTTTAAATAACATTGCTCTGATTTTCAGACTCCTAACCAAGCCCCAAAGTTTTAGGAGAATACAGTCAGATACCTACTCCAGCTTGTTCCTGTTTGTGTAAAGGATCTTTTCATATGCAAAAGAAGGGGGAGGGGGGAGTGTCTTATTTTCCACTTGCAGTGGGCTTTCCAGCTACCTTTTCAACAGAGCTAAACTGAGAACTTCTAAGTAAGTCTTTAAACAGTTTTATACTGGATTTTTATATCAGTATCTGTGCATTGTATTCTTTATAGTAGTGTCTATTACACACAGTGATATGAAAATTGGTGTATACTGTCCCTTTAAGAAGAAGCAGTCATAAGACCGCTGCTCCTTAACTAGTCTGTCCCCTCTGAGGCGGCGGACAGTAATCATCTCGATCGCAAACGATCGGGATGATTGCCACTCCCTACTAGCGGCCAATTGGCCGCAAATGTGCAGAGGGCGGTATTTCACAAGCATTTCACACAAAATGCTTGTGCAATGATAAATGCTGACAGCATATGCTGGTGGCATTTATCGATGTTGGGCGGACATGATCTGCTACAGCGGATCATATCTGCCCAACAGTTGATAAATCAGTCCAGAGAGTGAGATTTCAAACAAAATAAGAAAATTACTAATGTAGCTAAACATTTTTGTGTAAAAATAATTCAGACTTTAAGGATCTGTAATGCTTTGGATTAGAAAATTATCTTTAGACATAAGAGGTGGAGATATGGAAAAAAAGCATTATTACAAGCCAAGCACAAATGGATTTACCTGTTAGATACAGTTAATCCTAAAGGTCTAATTAAAAATAACAATTTGCATGCATTTTTAAATAGTTGAACAACATATAATTTTCAATTTAATTAATTATGAATGATTATTCTATGGAGCATTTAGATTTTTGGTTTATTCACTTTTAATCTTTGGCACTGCATTTCATTACTTTCACATATATTTCAGTTTGATCGCTTATTAAATATTCTTTATATATTTTTTGCATTTGAAACATATTAATAGTAGCAGAAATATTAAGAACATTGTTGTCTAAGCATTTTCACATTTATTAGCAACACGTTGAGTAGTTAATATAACCATTTTAATCTGATTGAACTGGGCACAATGTATCAGTTTACTAAAATCAACTGTTTCACTGTGTATTACTTCACTGTAAGGTTTTGTGTATCCACTTGACTGACAGCCTAGGTCACCAATCATTTGTGTTCATGTAACAACTCACATTTTATCAATTTGAGTTGTTGTTGTAACAATACATTTATAATTTCAAAATAACAATAATATATGGATAGCCAGAGATTATAATATAAGGAAATACATATTAATAATAAATAATTTTATTGGCAAAATACAGCATTGCTTTAACCATCATGATATTTTGTTAAGATTTCAACCAATAATAATCCTTAAGAAAAAATGTATTGTTTTCAGCCATTCGGATTATGAAGATATATGATTGACATATGGATCAACCTATAATAATCTTTGGCATTTATGCAACATCCCTTTACATATTTCTCAATAATTAAACATGTTACAACTTATCAGTATTCAGAAATGCTTAATATAGAAGCACATATACATACAAATAGAAAGTAATTCTGTAGTGTTTGATTGAAAACACACTGAAACTGAATAGCATCCATTTAGAATTAAAGAATTTTGATTGACAAGTTGTATAGACAATTGTAAATGATGGGACCACATAAACTCACGCAAGACTTACCTACATATCGCCCTCTGAGAAAGCTATGGCAGCAAAATACGTCAATGTCATATTTGTTTGTTTTTAATTGCATTATGTGATATCTCCCCTTGAATAATACATAAACAATTAATAAAATAATATATGGTGGTAAATTAACGATAGAAGCATATTAAATAACGAATGGGCATAACATTTTATTGACATTTGCAATAGTGGGTCCCAAGTGAATTTGACCATCAAACCTATATTAAAGGACCATTAAATACAACAGAATTGCACAGCCAATACATTCATAATAAAAAATAATAATGCAATAGCGTTTACTTTGAATTTAAAATGAGCAGTAGTTTTTTTTTTCTTCTTCTGACAAATGTATTTTTTTTTTCCTATTTCCCTACCTCTGTATTTTTGACAGCAAGTAGCGAATCACAGACTCATATTTGTATATACTGTGAACACTTGAACATGCTCAGTAGTAACTGTTGATTCAAAAAGTGTGCAAATAAAAAGAATGTGCACAATTTGTAAGATGGAAGTAGATTGGAAAGTTTTTTTTGTTGTTTTTTTTAAATGACATGCTCTATCGGAATCATAATTGTTTAATTTTAACATTTAATATTCCTTTAATAGAGTGTCCAAAGGCTTATTCACCAATAACTTTCAATATATCGGACACCTCACATGTAATATAAGATATGTTTAACATTGAAGGTCTAATAATGTGTTTTTATGTCACAATTGTTTTTCAACTTTTTAATAAAAGTTAAATGTTACTCATCATATACTTTGATAGTGATTTTAGAGTTTACAATAATAATCACGCCATAGTGCACTATGTTATTCTTTTTTAGTTCTACAGTGATTAGTTCAGATTCATATTAATACACTGCACCTCTTTCAATTTCAACACAAAATACCATAGTAGTAAAGGGACAGTAAATGTTGTTTACATTTTACAAAATTCATGATAAGCGTTCTCCCTCTCCATTAATTGATTGCTGGAATCGCCACTGGTAATCCACACAGAAATCATAATTTTTTAGGTTATTTTGCTATTTATTTAGAAAATATTACATTTTTTTTATTAAAATAGAATGTTTTTAATAGATATGGAAGCAATGGAAGCAAACCTATGCTACCTGACTTCACATACAAAGTAATTTTAATACATGACTAAAACATATATTAACTATTATTTACTCAAATCCTTTTTGATGTGTAAAGGAAATTATCTGTTTACCCGGTAACCTAGCGGAATTCTAAATAATGATGAACCCTTTCTTTTGCCGAGATTACCTGTAAACCCTAAAATATATTATTTGTTATATAGCTGTATTTGTTCATTGAAAACTACAGACACTCCACCCTTATGAATTACATGTGTAAATGTCACTAATACTTACTTGAATAAATATACATTTTGTTTTAGTGCAAAAAATGAGAGGATGTTTTGATAGTGTTTAGCACTTTAATAGCATGTGTCACTGATACTATTTATGCTATAATCTTTATAGCCCTTATTGGCAATGACTCATCATATACATTATTGTTGTCCTTTTAACAGGCTGGGTGTTATGTTTTCACATTCTAATTCAAGCTGAGTTTTGTTGGTGCTTTATAACAATATATTTTTCCCCATATTTCAAAATATTTGATTCATTCCTCTGACGTTTGCAGATGCTATTGCTTGTATTACAGGTGTTGCAGGAGTTTAGGGTGGTACAAAATCCCTTGTAATGATTAGTGTAACCTGAAAGACAGCAATCTGTTTAAATGTAGCAGCAATTAAAACTATTACACTTCCATGAGTCAAATGCACTTGATCTATATTTCTACAAAAAAAGAACTTTTAAACATATATAATATATATAGATAGATAGATAGATAGATAGATATAGATATATTTATATATATTTATATATGAGATTTACTATTAAGAAGTCAGACAAAAGACAAAAGTTTAAGTTTCCAAATGGCACATATTTTCTCTTTTTAAAAATACAATTTAGGAACATGTTCATATATTATTAACAAATGATATAAATACATTGCTAACTTTTTACAAATTATGCAGGTATATAGAATGCAGATATGATGTCAGTGGCTGACATGACGGTGAAGAGCAGTTGGGAGTTGCCTTTTGACTCACAGTGCTGCTGACCATAGATAAACCCTGAGGAAGCAGTTGTTTATAGAAAAGCTGGTGGATTCATGGAATAAACTTCCAATAGAGGGCTAGATTACAAGTGGAGCGGTATTTAGCATTCCTACTCGAGCATAAACTTTTCTAGAAGTAAGCTCTTCGCCCACGTCGGGTAGCGTGAGTATTACAAGCTGAAAGTATAAAGTTTACGCACAAGCGAAACCCAACGCGCGCTGACCAAAGAACTTTGAATATTGTGACATATATATGTGTGTGTGTGTATATATATATATATGTATATATATATATATATATGTAGATAGAGAGCACTCTCACTTTCCAAACTTGATGCCAGGGTGCCAGCAGATAAATATACACAGTAAAGGAAGGCACTCACTGGTCTTTTTCTTCAAAATAACTTTAATAATCGTGACGTTTCGGGGGGACACTCCCCTTCCTCAGACAAAAACAAACTAAAAGTGACTGGACTTATAAAGCCAAACTAACCCCTCTCAGTGAAAATTGCGCCAAAATAGTTGCCATGGTGATCCTCAAAAACATTCTAATCATGTGATGAGTGTTACTCATGTGAATTAATTGTTGCTGTTCAACAAACTATACAATGTTCACACACAAATATATTGTACAACATATTAAAATATTCAAAAAATTACATCAAAGTATATGGGAACAGGCTGATATAAAAGAGCAGCCTGTACCAATAACCACATAAAGTGAGCAAGACACACAAGTGTAATAAAACATAACGTATTATTGTATTAGAGGTATCATGAGAATAAAATATACATTCTCCTGCTCTCAAAGTGAGTGAAATGGATAAATACCTGTGTGTCCCCTAACACATATTGTGTCCCTAAACAGGTGTAATGGTGTCTATAACAAAGTGTGTGTGAACTAAATTATGTACATATTAACAGCCTTCTGGATAGTCTGAATATAAATTCTGATTACATAACCTAATCAGAGAATCTCTAAACGTTAATTTAAGGGGATACTATGAGCAGCATTACAGGATCAAGAATACTAATCATTTAAACAATATTGTACTAGCAAGTTACAGCAGATTGTTTGTCCTGTAATATAACACACAAACCGGATACGGCAGTGCGGCTATGAATCCAACCACCGGCTCATATGTTAATATATTATTATGTGTTACATACATTCTATCGCAGCCCTTTCTACTTGTTAGTCTTACTAACTCAAGGGGAGCATACCTGCTCCTTCTCTTTCTTGTGTATCCGTAATGCAAACGTAAACCCAGCATGTCTGGGAAGATAGCATGGCCGCCCGATGAGTATCTGAGACACACACAGCCGGCTCAGTGTACTGACGTCATGTAGCTGCGCGCTGTGTTATGTATCAGGTAGTCATGGTGACGGTGCACGCTGATAGAAAGGATCCATTAGAGGGAATGCCCTTACTGGTATTACATACTTAGTGTACAGTCCAGCGCTGTCCAATATACAAGTTAAATGCTAAGTCTAAAAGACTCAAAGCAGCCAATTCACTACGTGCAGTTATATGTATACTACTGAACTCTAGTCACTGTGTCTACAATCTATAAAGTAAATTCAACAGCACTACTTAGAAGCCTCAGTAATGCAAATCGTCATATCTGATCAATCAGAGTGAGCCAAATATCAATGTTACAAGTGATACACAACAAACCAGAGCTATATGACTAAACAGAAAAATAAAATAAATACAATAAAGTGAAATGAATAAAAATGAAAAATAAAAAATAAAAATAAAAATAAAAATAATAATAATAAAAATAAAAATAAAAATAAAAAACAATAAATAATAAAAAAAAATAAAAATAAAATAAATATAACATATAACAGTAAAATTGTAAAACTAAATAAATGAAAGATGAACTAAAGATAAATAGATACATATGCAGTGAAACTTGAACTAAAATAAAATAAAATGAAGTAAAATAAAATAAAAATAAAAATAAAAATAAACATAAAGGATGAAATGTAAAATTAGAGACAAGAATAGAAAAGAATCCAAAAAATAGAAAATTAGAACCAAGTAAACTAAAGAGGGTGAGAGATCAAAAGCAGAAAAGTGCATAGAGAACCCAGACCACCCCATGGGGATAAAGACAAGGAAACCCCAAAAAAATCATAGATAAATAAAGAACAAGAAAAAGGATTAGCAAGAGGAGAAAATAAACCCCATAGTGAGAAAACACCAAGACACAAAGACAAAAAGAACAAAATAGAGGGGTGAGAGTGGAGATGAATGGATCGTCAACTCTCATAGGTGGAGCTCAAAAGATAAAGCCATACAGTCTGTCTTCTACTCTTTCTTCTTCATAGACATCCACTGCAATTCCATAGAGGTCCCCGATAGTTCAAAGGAAACAGTGCCAGTCCAGGTTCACATTCAGTCCCTTCAGGCGTATGGTATTAAGCCGGAAGGTCCACTTGGATTCGATTTGTAATAATTTGTTGTCCCGGTCCCCACCCCTAGAGGGCATAGGGACATGGTCTATGAGTTTAAATCTTAGATCCTGTACACTATGTCCACTAATAGCAAAGTGGTGTGCCACCGGTTGTTCACTTCCGTGATTTTTGATGGCTGTTCTGATAGCCGACCGATGGTTTGCCATGCGGGTACGGATGTCATCCACTGTTTTCCCTACATAGAATAAACCGCATGGGCAGTTGATTAAGTAAACCACATATGTCGTGGTACAGGTCAAATAATGTTGTATCTTGAAGGTTACATTTGTGTACGGATGACGGAAGGTCGCCCCCGGAATCATCGCATGACAGGTAGTGCAACCACTGCAACGATAGCATCCTTTCTTATTAGAGGATAGCCAGGTTTTTCTATCATAACAATGTTTGGGGTCTGTTATTACCAGTTGGTCCCTCAGATTGCGGTTTCTCTTGAATCCCACTCTTGGACTTCCCCATTCGCCAAATGGAAGACCTGTATCATCCTTGATGATATGCCAGTGGGTCCTTAGACACTGTCCTATGTTCTTTACATCTGGGCAGTATCTGGTTACAAATGTCATCCTTTGTGTATCATCCCTTGTTTGTCCCTCCTTGGGATCATCCTGTTCCTTCATACATGCCAGGAGATAGTCCCATTTGTAGCCCCTAGCCAAAAACTTCTTTGCCATTTCTTGTAGCTGTGTTTTCATGACATCAGCATTACTGTTATTTCTGTTAACTCTTGTCATCTGGCCCCGTGGTATAGCCTTTAGTAGTGATGTAGGATGGCAACTATGTGCATGTAATACTGAATTCCTATCTGTAGGCTTCTGGTATAGTGTCGTTCTTACAGACATGCCATCCCTAAAGATACATAGATCCAGGAACTCCACCTTCTCTTCACTGCAGCTCATTTTGAACTGAATGGGGTGGTTCAACCCATTTAAGTGGTTGAACCATTCTTGTAGGGATTCCTTTGTGCCCCCCCAAACAATGAACAAGTCATCTATATAGCGCTGGTACATGATGACTTCTTTCTTCTGGAATACCTTCATGATCTCTTCCTCATAGTTTTCCATATAAAGATTAGCAAATGAAGGGGCAACATTCGAACCCATGGTGGTTCCCTTTATTTGGCAATAATACGAATTTTCAAATCTGAAATAATTCAGTCTCAGGCTTAACTCCAGAATTTGTAATAGGAAGTGTGCTGGTAGCCCCACATACGGATATCTGCTCAGAGTTTTCGCTACCATTTTAATTCCTTCTTGTTGGGGTATAACCGTATAGAGGCTGTTCACATCTGCTGTTACCAAGATCCACTCCCCTTCCATCCTAAAGCCTTTTAATTTGCCAATGAGATCCATGGAGTCCCTAACATACGATCTCATATTCTTGACCAATGGTTGTAAAAATAAATCAACCAATTGGGATAATGGTGATGTAATGGAACCCCGAGCTGAGACAATTGGTCTCCCTGGTGGCTGTGATAGGTTTTTATGCACCTTGGGCAAGGTATATAATATGGGACAGATTGGAAATTCAGTAATTAAGAATCCCCCAATTTTCTCATCGATGTAGCCCTGCATGACTCCTTCTTTGACCAGGGTCTCAATTTCTTTCTGGAACTCCTTAGTTGGGTTTCTGTGTAATTGTTTGTATGTCATCGTGTCACTCAGTTGCCCCTTGATTTCTGATTGGTAGAATGAATAATTCATGATCACTGTCGCACCTCCTTTGTCCGCAGGGCGGATGATGATTTTAGGGTCTGTGGCCAGTGTTTTAATTGAGTAAAATTCTTCTTTAGTCAAGTTGTTCCGAAATCTTGTTTTTGGTATCTCTGCAATGTCAGTATTCACCAACCGGGAGTATATCTTTATGCTGGGATTATAACTAGTCGGATCAAACTTGCTGGCTTTGCGGAAGGAAATGTCCATTTCTGAATTTGGACCGGTATTGAAGTATTCTTTGAGTCGTAGTGACGGCTGGAATTTTTGCTGGTCAATCCACAGATCAAACGGGTCACTGGTTTTAATGGGTACAAAGTTAAGTCCTTTATTTAATAGCTGAATTTCTGGTTCAGTCAAGGTCCGATCACTGATATTAATGATTAAATTATTATCTGTTAATGTCTCGGTGAACGTTGGTAGAGGAATGGTGGTCTGCCTCTGACCACCTCTTCTTGGATGTGGCCTCCTCTTCCCCTGATGGCAGACCTAGTGGTCACCGCTAAAAATGGCTGCTGTTGTCGATTGCCTCTGAACGGCCTTGTATTCTCTCTGTATGGTGGCGTGTGCCCCTGTGGGGGCTGTGGGGTATCAGAGTCCGTACCAGAACTAGTATCCACGGTTTGGAGATTTCTTCTAGTGTACTGTCTGAATCTCCTCTGTCTCCTTGGACGATAACCCCTGTATTCGCCGTCCACACTTGTCATCCACTTATATACACTTTTTTCTTTGTGGTCTTCGGTCACTGCTAGAAACTTCCTCTTCTTAAAGGAGATTAAGGCCTCTTTGTATTCCTTCAATTGTGTTTGTAATTGATTTAACCAGTCTGAACTAGTGTCGCTTATCAATTTCTGTGTGTTATATATATATATATATATATATATATATATATATATATATATATATATATATATATATTCTACGGTTAACTTAGAATTTTTAGAATTATTTTTAATATTTTATATTTAATACTTCAAGAACACAATTTTAAGATCACTAATTCTTCATGTACACTAAACGGATACTGCGTTAGACCTAAAGTTTGAAACCCGAAGCATGTGATGCATAAATTACATTCCTATGTTCTTCACATACAAAAAAATATTTTTTTTATTATTTTATATATATGTTCCTCATGTGCACTAACCGAAAATCCCAAGCCCTGATGCACATTATTTTCCATCTCTATGTTCTTAACATAAAAACTTTTACTTTTTATCATTAAATATATATATGCCAGTGAACAAGGGCTGACATTAGGCCCGAAACATGTTTGGCTGCTGTTGCTCTATGTCAGTTACAGGACTGTAGCTGATTTTCCCTTTTGTTTTTTCTTTCATGTTTTTACATGCAACTGATTTTTAACATTTTTTGTACCAAATAAAGCTGTATTTTTCAACTTTTAACAATTTGACATATACTCTTTTCTTTTTCATATGGTCTGGAGATGCGGATTAGCAGAGTGTTTGTATATATATAATTTATATAACAAAAAATATATATAATTTATATAACAGAAAATTTATAAAACAAAAAAATATATATAATTTATATAACAGAAAATTTATAAAACAAAAAACAATGGCTTGTCATTTTTTATATGTGATTACTATGTCTGGCTGTCACAGTCACATCACATGACCATGGAGCATCACTGGGCTGCCTGACTCCTTAAGTCAGCCACCAATTGTGCAAGTTCTCCCACTTAAGAAGATGAGAGAGGCCTGTAATTTTCATCATAAATATATCTCAACTATGAGAGACAAAATGTGGAAACAAATCCAGACAATCACATTGTCTGATTTGGAAAGAATTTATTTGCAAATTATGGTGGAAAATAAGTATTTGATCAATATCAAAAGTTCATCTCAATACTTTGTTATATATCATTTGTTGGCAATGACAGAGGTCAAACGTTTTCTGTAAGTCTTCACAAGGTTGTCACACACTGTTGCTGGTATGTTGGCCCATTCCTGCATGCAGATCTCCTCTAGAGCAGTGATGTTTTGGGGCTGTCGCTGGGCAACACGGACTTTCAACTCCTTCCAAAGGTTTTCTATGGGGTTGAGATCTGGAGACTGGCTAGGCCACTCTAGGACCTTGAAATGCTTCTTACGAAGCCACTACTTCGTTGCCCGGGCGGTGTGTTTGGGATCATTGTCATGCTGAAAGAACCAGCCACGTTTTATCTTCAATGCCCTTGCTGATGGAAGGAGGTTTGCCCTCAAAATCTCACGATACATGGCCCCATTCATTCTTTCATGTACATGGATCAGTCGTCCTGTTCCGTTTGCAGAGAAACAGCCCCAAAGCATGATGTTGCCACCTCCATGCTTCACAGTAGGTATGGTGTTCTTTGGTTGCAACTCAGCATTCTCTCTCCTCCAAACACAACGAGTTGTGTTTCTACCAAACAGTTCTACTTTGGTTTCATCTGACCATATGACATTCTCCCAATCCACTTCTGGATCATCCAAATGCTCTCTAGCATACTTCAGATGGGCCCGGACATGTACTGGCTTAAGCAGGGGGACACATCTGGCACTGCAGGATCTGAGTCCCTGGCGGCGTAGTGTGTTACTGATGGTAGCCTTTGTTATGTTGGTCCCAGCTCTCTGTAGGTCATTCACTAGGTCCCCCGTGTGGTTCTGGGATGTTTGCTCACCATTTTTGTGATCATTTTGACCCCACGGAGTGAGATCTTGCGTGGAGCCCCAGATTGAGGGAGATTATCAATGGTCTTATATGTCTTCCATTTTCTAATTATTGCTCCCACAGTTGATTTCTTCACACCAAGCTGCTTGCCTATTGCAGATTCAGTCTTCCCAGCCTGGTGCAGGTCTACAATTTTGTTTCTTGTGTCATTCAACAGCTCTTTGGTCTTAACCATAGTGGAGTTTGGAGTGTGACTGTTTGAGGTTGCGGACAGGTTTCTTTTATACTGATAACACGTTCAAACAGGTGCCATTAATACAGGTAATGAGTGGTGGATAGTGGAGCCTCTAAAAGAAGAAGATACAGGTCTGTGAGAGCCAGAAATCTTGCTTGTTTGTAGGTGACCAAATACTTTTTTTCCACCATAATATGCAAATAAATTATTTCCAAATCAGACAATGTGATTGTCTGGATTTGTTTCCACATTTTGTCTCTCATAGTTGAGGTATACCTATGATGAAAATTACAGGCCTCTCTCATCTTCTTAAGTGGGAGAACTTGCACAGTTGGTGGCTGACTAAATACTTTTTGCCCCACTGTAATAATAAGCCCATAATTAAAATAAAGTCACAATATAAGTTTTAGTCAGCAGATGGTAACTGTGGTAATAGTCATCACTTGGTGTGAATTAATGTGCATTTATTTGAGTGTAATCCTCATGGGAGCCCCTACGATTATATAAATATACCCAGAGGCCCTAATTTATATGAGGCTAACTAATTATTATTTTTACTACAAAAAATATAAATAAAAAACAAACAAACACATACCATTGTTTGTTTTTTTAAAAATTTAATAAATAGATTTTTTTTAATTGGGGTGTATCTAGACGCTTATAATAGGCAATCAAAAAGGCCTAAAGACCCCCAAGAGCTGTTATTTTAAAGCCCAGAAACTCATTTTTAAAATAAAGCCCCTACATAGGTTTTAATAAACAGGTGATCACCATGGTAATAGTAATCAGCTGGCATGAATAAATGTGCATTTATTTGAGCAGAGGCTCATGGGAGCCTCTATATGCATATCTTTGTATAACTTTAACCAAAGGCCCTTATTTATATGAGTATAACCCATTTTTCTTTTACCTATATTGTCTAGGGAAAAAAACAAAGAGGCATAATTTTTTACAGACAGAAATTAGAAATATGTTAAGTGGTGCGCAAGTGTGCCCCTGCACATACATTATTCTACTCCCAAAATGTAGAAATAATATACACAAAAAACACAGAGAAAGTTGTATATGTGCGCTACAAAGCTATGGGGTTAATAATTATCTAATCAAAATAGTTTATTATCTATATTTATAAAAACTTTTGAATATAATATCCAGACAGAAAAAAACTGGAAATATAATAGAAGTATAATTATTTATTGCTATGCAAGAGATACTTATTAAATAGTTAGAATAAAATAAGATAAAATACACTGATAAATAGGGGCAATGCGAAAAAACATACGGTAAAAACACAAAAATATCACCGGTCATATACCTTTACACATCCAAAATAAAAATAAATATCCAAAGTAAAAACGAATAGCCACCTTATTTGTCGCAAGTGTTGTTTATTGAATAAACATCATTTAAAAAGTCTTTTTAATAAAAATGCATATATATGAAAATCCTGATATAGAGGTATTGTTCTCTTCTTATTAATAATGGTGTAGTGAATAGAAGAGGATTCAGCTAATTGCGTAATCAGATGTCTAAAGTCTTTAACCCATACACTCTGCGCAGAGTAAGGATACACTATCGTCCTCTCTAGACGGAGCTAGAGAGACACCTGTGCCCAGCTGAACTAACGGCAAGGTCTTTACTGCAATAAGGTAGGCACATGAGGTGTATTATCACCATAGGAGAGGCGCAGCATAGGTACTGCAAAGGTAAAGGTGCACGATTCCCAGGTTCTGCCCAAACCTCAAATCCAGTATACATCCAAAATAGGAACAGCACCACAACAACTGTAGTTCAAAGTTGCTTTATTGGGACATCAACAAATACACAGCACAACGTTTCGGTCTAAATTACCTTAATCATGTGGAATAAAAACAAGGCCTAACAACCACACCTATATACCCAAATGGGGAGGAGACTATTACCTATTACAGGTGTACATTTGTCATTATTAGCAATAAGATGCAAAAATTCAAAAATTCCCAGCTCCATCTAGTGGTGAAAAGAGGCCATCACTTCTAATACTCAGAGACCTAGAACAGGTAATAGTCTCCTCCCCATTTGGGTATATAGGTGTGGTTGTTAGGCCTTGTTTTTATTCCACATGATTAAGGTCATTTAGACCGAAACGTCGTGCTGTGTATTTGTTGATGTCCCAATAAAGCAACTTTGAACTACAGTTGTTGTGGTGCTGTTCCTATTTTGGATGTATACATGAGGTGTATTAGCCCGTGCTAGTGTGGCATCTGTTGGAATTGTTTGATGATAAATAACTGGACATAGTCCTGTAAAGCTAGCATAAAATAATTTTTTACAACCTTATTTATTAAAATTTTTACGAAAAAATAAATTTCAAATGTTTTGATGAAGAATTCTTATTTGACATGATATATACATAACATAATGGTATAGTTTGTGGGCTAGATTACAAGTGAGGCGCTATCTTAATGTGTGCTCAAAAAAGGGGCAAATTTGCCCCTTTACGGTCACATGTTAAATAACCAGCCATTACAAGTGGCTGGTAAATGCGACCTCAAACGTGTTTTTATTTTTCGCTAAGCGCAATTAACCAGAGGTCAGATCTCTGGTTAAAACCAAAAGTTGCCCCAATTGCTCCCAAAATATAGAGGACAGTGCACTTACATAAAATAAAAATATGAGCACAAAATATTTAGAAGGGGTTAAAGTAAGGAGATGTGGGGTGTTAGAAATAAAACAGCACCTAAAGTGCCTTTACATTGGTGTCAATGAGAGGACTGTGTTCTCTCCATAAATATATTATTTTATTATTATACTTAATTTATAAAGCACTAACATATTCTGCAGCGCTGTCCATAAGTAATATTCATTTAGATAAGACAATAATATAAAACTTGTAAGAGACAAGTCAAAATACAGGAGGAATTGAGGACACTATTCCTGTGGGAACTTACAATCTAGAAGGGTAGGAGGTTAAGAAACAGGAGGTGAGGACTGCAAAAGTGAGCAAGATGTTAATAAGATGTTAGATGAGGGAACTATTAGGTGAGTGGAATTAATTTATTACTGAGTTGGGTGGTAGGCTTCTCTGAACAAAAAAGTCTTCAGGGAGCATTTAAATGAAGAAAGATTAGGGGAAAGCTCGACAGCACAAGGTAGAATGTTCCAGAGGGTAGGTGCTGCACGACAGAAGTCCTGTAGTCTAGCTGGGGAAGAGGTTATAGTCGAAGATGCAAGGAGCAGGTCATTGTTGGATCTTAGTGGGCGGGATGGAGTATACTTGTTGACTAGAGAGGATAGGTAGTGGGGAGCGGCATTGGTAAGAGCTTTGTATGTAAGGGTGAGGATATTGAATTTTTTTCTGCTGTGAATGGGAAGAAGGGACTCACAGAGAGGTGCAGCAGATACAGAGCAACGGGAAAGGTGGATTGGCCTTGCAGAGGCATTTAGGATGGATTGAAGAGGGGAGAGGCGGGAGAAAGGAAAGCCAGTAAGTAGGTTATTGCAGTAGTCAAGTCAGGAAATAACAAGGGAGTGGATTATTTGCTTTGTGGTGATAGCACTCAGAAAAGTGGTGAATCTTGGAAATATTGCGTAGGTGGTTGCGGCAGGATGAGGAAAGCGATTGGATGTGAGGTATGAAGGATAGATTTGAGTCAAGTGTAACTCCGAGGCAGCGAACTTGGGGAGATGATGATGTCGTTGACAGGGATAGAAAAGTCAGAAGTCGGCGTAGAGCTAGAGCGGGGGATTAGGAGGAGCTCAGTCTTGGATATGTTAATCTTTAGATGGTGAGAGGCCATCCAGGAAGAAATACCAGATAAGCAGTTGCTGACATGAGAAAGGACAGAGGCAGAGAGAGCAGGCATGGAGAGGTAGAGCTGGGTGTCATCAGTATAGAGGTGATATTTGAAGCCATAACTGTTGATAAGTCTACCCAGTGAAGAAGTGTAAATGGAGAAGTGTAGAGGACCCAAAACTGATCCTTGAGGTACTCCAACAGACAGAGGCATTGGAAAAGAGGACTCGCCAGCAAATAACACAGAAAAAGACCTGTGAGAAAGATAAGAGTGAATCCAAGAAAGAGCAGTGTCAGAGGCCAAAAGAGCTAAGGGTTTTTAGGCGGAGGGGGTAGTCAACTGTGTCAAAGGCAGCTGAGAGGTCAAGTAAGATAAGTATAGAGTAGTAGCCATTGCTTTTAGCAGAAAGAAGATCGTTAGTATCCTTGGTAAGGGCAATCTTAGTTGAGTGTTTGGGGCGGAATCCAGATTGCAGGGAATCAAGCAAGGAGTTGGTGGACAGGAAGTGGGTTAGGCAGTTGTAAACTAATTTTTCAAGGAGTTTTGATGTTAGTGGAAGCAGTGATATGGGGCGGTAGCTTTTGGGAGAATTAGGGTTGAGGGAGGGTTTTTTGAGTATGGGAGTGACTTTTGCGTGTTTGAAAGAAGATGGGAATGAGCCGGTAGAGAGAGATAAGTTGAAGATGTGAGTAACAGCAGGAGTGAGGGTGGAAGACAGGGAGCGTATTAGATGGGAAGGGATAGGGTCGAGCGGGCAGGTAGTGAGAAATGAGGAAGATAGTAAGGAAGACACTTCATTCTCAGTGGCTGGATGGAAGATGCGGAGGGTGGCAGAGGGAGTAGCTGGGCCTGGAGTTGGAAGATTGCAGATTGGTGTTGGGATGTTGCTTCGGATAGTATGTGTTTTGTTTAGAAAGTAGTCAGCCAGGTCTTGAGCACTAAAGACAGATGGAGGGGGTGGAGTAGGTGGGTGGAGGAGAGAGTTAAAGATGGAGAAGAGTCGTTTAGGGTTTGTGGAAAGAGTAGATATGAGAGAAGAGAAGTAGGTTTGCTTGGCTAAGTGAAGGGCAGAAGTCTATGAATGAAGAAAAAACTTATAGTGGATGAAATCAAATTCTGAGTGAGTTTTCCTCCAGACACGCTCAGCAGTACAGGAGAATTTTTGCAAATAGCGTGTTTGTTGAGAGTGCCATGGCTGTAACTGATGGCATGATGTTTTGCACAGTTGGGGAGGAGCAAGTGTGTCTAGTGCAGAGGAGAGAGTGTTACTATAGTGGGCTGTAGCAAGATCAGGGCAGGTTATAGTGAAAGTGTGAGAGAGGAGATCTTGAATGATTTTTGAAAATTGGAGCGGATCCACAGTGTGTAGATTTTTGGAGGTGTGGGGGCGGGATGGAGAAGTGGGTTTAGCTGTTGCATTAATATTATAGGTGACCAGGTGTGTATTTGCTTATATACATATATATTTATGTGTTTATATATACACATATAAACACATAAATATATATGTATATATTAATATACAGTACATTGATTTATTGCTGCCCAATGCGCAAGGTGTTTGTGTGCGGCTGCTGGCATGAAAACGAGGCTCCCATTGGAGCCTATGGAAGCGCGCTCCTGTGAGAGCTTGGCTTCCAGCAATGCAAATGCCAGCTCACGTTCACATTGCGCCTTACTAGTAATACCAGAAAACATGTACGTGTGCTGGTATTGCAAATTGGAGTGCACATATCATGTAAGCATAAATGTACACTTAACTTGTAATATAGTGCTGTTTCGACTGATAATTCCTTCTGAAATGTAATCTTAATTCTTATCAAGCATATCCCAGATATCTCAGGAGCTCCAGTCTTCTCCCTAGGACCTATTTGATGGCTGATTTTATTGGCCACCCGGCTAAAATGTAAGCCAATATTAAACTAAAAATATATAATTGACCCACACTTCTCAATTGGAGTAATTAAACAGGCAATCAAAACAAATAAAATCTAGCCTTTATTCCAATTTATTAAAATTCTCAGGAATCCATAAAATTTTGGCTCTATATTGAGCCTTTGTCAAATGGGATTTAGTGTTCTCCACAGAAATTTTGCTAGCGGGTAGCATTACAAAGCATTACAAAGTAGTCAGGTGGGGGCAGTGTAATACATTGCAATATTATACAATTTTCTGTTATTTTTCGATGTTACTTAAGCTACCTAAAACACAAATTAATTAAATAATTTAACATAAATTGATTTAATTTCAACATAAATTTATTTATTTATAAATTGTGTAACAAACATTGAAACCATGTAATCTTAGCTAATTTTACTTTTGTTTTCTTACTCACAAGTGATATCTGACTAACAACACGGTGTACAAATCCATGGAGAAATTCCTAAACCATTCCTCCCAAAATGTATTTTTTTCTGAAAGGTTATATTGCTAGTAAAAGATTGAAGCATTGAGAAATCACTCTCTTTTGGAGACACATACAGTATAATATTACTGGAGGGCCTGATGAGATGTATTAAGGGGTCACGTTCTGTTCTTCAGGAGTAAGGATGAACAATCCTGAAAGTATGAATATGTATAAATGTTTTGAAGGTATACCTTCATAGACTCGGAGCTCCAAGAAGATAATTAGAAACCTCACCTCCAGAGGTGTCACAACTTCTATCGTTCCTTGCAACTCCCAGACCGCACACCTATCCTGAAATCTGACAGCTGTATTGATGAGCTTACCTAAATGAGAAAAAAGCACATTAAACAACTAGCATAAAAGTGAGAAAAAGCAGCACTTACAACTGTATTCAAACTCTAACCCTTTGTTTACAATACTGTGTTAAGCGAGACCTAGTCTGCATAGAGTGACTACCTACATCTTTGCAGTCCTTGCTACATGTGTACAAGTTGTATGTCTTGTGTACAGATGTACATGTTATAGGATACATTTTATAAAATATAAATCTGCATAAATATGAACTGAAGCATATATTAAAAATACAGAGTAATTAATATGCTTGTAGATATACATTGTCTTCATACGACATTGCATACGGCGTACAGTAAGATACATGTATTTAGAAAATAAAGTACATGTAATTAGCATGTTCTGCCTCAACAGAAGCAACTAAGCATACAATATGGGACATATTTAAACGAATAAAGAACATATAATTAGCATATTCTGTTTATGCACAATCTACAATGCAGATAAAAGGAATATGCAATTAGCAGATAAAGTATATGAAATTAGTATGGTCTGTCAAGACAGATCTATATTCTCTACAAAAAGATACATGTAATTAGTATGCTCTGTTAATAATCTATACTATGTACCAGAATGTACCTGGATACCAAATAAGTAGCCTGTTGCGTGTACAGAATATCCAGGGCATATAAGTGCATTTAATTAGTAATTAAGGTACAAGTAATCAGCAGGTTCAATCAATAAATATCTAAACTGTATATAATAAGGTACATCTATTTACTAAATGAGGTACATATAATTAGCATGTTCTGTTTATACAGACTTTACAATGCAGATAAAAAGGACCATGTAATTAGTTATGATTAAGTAGTATTAAGGCACATGCAATAAGTATGTTCTGTTACAAACAGAAACAAACTGTAGTACATTTATGAAACACACAACCTTTCTATAGAATAACACCAAGCATACACTGAATGAAATGGTAACCCCTGACAAATATAGTTGCACGTGTCTTATGTACTGTGACATAAATCTACAATAACCTCAGGTTGTGCATATAGAATACCATTGTGTGTAAGCTGCCCATGCAAGTTATCATATCCTTTTGACAGGAAAGGCATAATACACAATAAAACAAAATAAAAATGAATCTGCTCTAATGCAGTATTATGCAGTCTATTTAGACTTGATCACAGCTCCTCACATAAATACACATGAGCTCTGATAGAAGTTAAACGCTGCTTGTATAAATAAAGAGCAGTTATGCATATTATAACCTTGTGGGCGTTGCTGTACCTAATATTAAGCAAACTGGTCGTGCGGTATCATTTAAGACACAGATGTGCACATGGTATTACCGCCTATGTAGTGTAGTATAAAAAACAGAAGACACATATACATATAGCTACTATATGGTATAAACTCTGTATAAAACATCAATAAATGATTATACAGGAGTTACACAATCATGCACCAAGCAAATGGAAAGATATTGTGTGCATTGTTGCACCTGAGACATCATGTATTGCCAAAACAGTATCTAGGATACTGTGTGATTGATCTGCTGTAAGGAAGACACTTCAGCCGCCTAGTTTGCAAGTAAAAACCGACTTTATTTAAAGTCAAAATTAAGCATGGTATAAGTGTGCTAGGGAGGGAGCACTAAGAATTAAACGTCCGACGCGTTTCCTGCCCGGAGGCACTTCGTCAGGGACTAATGCACAGTAAATCACTTGGTTCTTTTAAACACATAGCATTTCCTGTTACGTTTGCTTACCTGCGTTACAGCACACCTGTTGGTATTAATTAAGACGGATACTTCGCGGTATTGGTCTCTTCACACACAGAATGTCCGCGCATGCGCTACGGACCACACACAGCCAGATCACAGTATATATATCTTGTATCAATTAGTGTCTCTGTCTGTCTAATAGCTGTATGAGAAAAAACCAAAGCGCTTCCGGCTATTGCTGCACTTTAAAAGTAACACTGATAGAGCAATTACGTAACAGTATCTTAAGAATCATTTCAAGCTAATATGTTTATAAAAAATATAAATAAAAAATGTTAATGAAAACAAAAATGGTATCAAAAAATGCTATTCTTATATGCGATCTTTATCTCATTACATGTTACCTATTAAAATTAGTTCGATATTATACTGAGAGAGGAGAAGAAAAGAGAATTCGCTAAACATCCCCTTATATATACAGATCTACCAAAAACAAGTTCATCTCTATTTTGATACATTTGTTATATGTTATATTATATTATATTGTGTAACATTGTATTCCCTCTTTTAGGCTTCCAATATTTAAGCTCCAATTCCTCTATGTTGAATTTGCTCTGTATAGGTCAAAATTTATTTATCTCTTTATTTATTTATTTCCAATGGGTTTAACCAAGTATCAGTGTATATAAATTTATATTTTGTTTAAATCATTATTACCTATTGTCAAACCCACTGACTTTCTGACATATTTAACTCTCGTCATCATTTCTTATCTCTTATCATTTTTCATATTTCATTTTATTTAATTTTGTGTTATTTTATCTCCTCGTTTTTATTCCTATATTTGATGTTTTTCCTAAATGTCGTTTCTTATTTATATTTTATTTTTTGTTTTTTTATTTTTTATTATTTTTTATTATTTTTATCTCGTGTTCTATGACTTATCTTGTGACTTAAACCCCTAGTGAAACTCAAAAAAAAAAAAAAACTCTAATATCTTAGTGTCTAATTTTATATAAATTGTGTATTGCACATCTACTACTTGTTATGCTGTGTTATTCAGCCCTTAGTGTTATTTCTTTTTCTAATTCTTAAACTTGTGGATTTGTCTAAGTGACCAGAGTGATTGTGATAATAATGAAAAAAATGTTTAATTATTATTGTTATTATATAAAAAAGCTCTGAATTCTAAAACTCTAACTGTGTCATCTCATGTGAAACCTTTTAAATTTACTGATTACGTTGTTTCTCTATGCTAGGAATTTATCTCATATAAATAGTGCTCGAAAAAAATATATATTTAAAAAATGAAATTTCCTTTACTCTTGTCTAATCAAATATAAAAATAAAAACTAAAACTAAAACTACAATCTATGTGATAATGTTAAATACTATTGTTCTTTGGTTTTACTGAGGAATTGGTACTATGGCATCAAAATATTGTATACTTGGAATACAATATTACACAACGAATAAACTAATTCTTGGTATTTGGTTTTTTGTGTTATTATTTTTTTTTGGTTGCCATCTTAACTTGTTAGATATTAGATGTTTAAAGCTTTAAGATTATAACTTTCCATACCCCTACTGCATCAATTCCAATCCATGAATGATGCTATGAGGTACTGGTGGTACTCATTAGATTGTTATGTCAACTTTTAGTCTAAACTGTATTATGTACTTCTCTATTTGAATTACCTTAGTCTACAAAATACCTAAGGTCAGTAATTTTATTAATTCCTAAAGGGACCCCTGTAGACAAATGAAAAATCCAAAAAGCCTCTTTCCTATTTAGTACAGCTGTTCTATCTCCCCCTTTGGTACTTTTAATGGCTGTGTCAATGCCTTGAAACCCTAGTACTGTGCCTATATTGTTATCATTTATGGGCATTCCCATAGTATTAAAATGTGCTGCAAAGTGTTTCGCTATTGGTGTTTTGGGGGTCTTGTTTGATAGATATCAAATATTCACGGATTCAATCTTTTAGTAATCTTGTAGTCCTGCCTACATATTGTTTGTGGCATAAATTGCATGTAATTAAATAAACCACAAAATTAGAATGACACGTCATCCTGTGTCTGATATCAAAAGTTTTGCCTGTGACCGTGGACTTAAATGAATCACCTGAAATGACAAAATCACAGCTTTTACATGGTATTCTTTTACATTTGTAAAATCCATTTTGACTTTGTAACCATGTAGCTGTCTGCTTTCTAGAGAAATCCCTAGTTAGTTGATTTCCAATTGTTCTAGCTCTCTTGCTAACACATCTGATTCCTTGTTTCTTCATTACCTCTTGTAAAAGTATATCCTTTTCCAAAACTGGAATATATTACAGTATCTATGTGTGTCTATGTATATGTAATAAGATTGTATATGTATGGTCGTGTTAATTTCACGATTCAATAATACAAGAGAATGCGTAGAACAAAAAACATCTACGGCAATGTAGTGTGATCAGTGTATGACAGTACGGACGATCGTAGCATATAGCCTAAAATGAATAAACACTATGGGGCATATTTATCAAGCTCCGTATGGATGCCCTGAAGGCTCGCCGGAAACAGAAGTTATGAAGAAGTTATGAAGCAGCGGTCTAAAGACAGGCTGACAAAATATGAATAAGATCGGGTTGATTGACATCCCCTGCTAGCGGCCACGATTGACATCCCCTGCTAGCGGCCAGTTCGCGGATTGGCCGCGAACTGCAGGGGGCGGCATTGCACTAGCAGTTAACAAGAACTGCTGGTGCAATGATAAATGCAGACAGTGTATGCTGTTGGCATTTATTGATGTGCTGTGATGTGCAGCGGACATGATACGTTACTTTGTATCATGTCCGCTTGCACATTGGTACATAGGCCCCTATGTCTCATTCAGTTTGCTGAAATCTTCTTTCTGCTGAATGAATCTGTATCAGGGGTTAAGGGTCTCACATTGGTTTGAGCTCCCATGAAATCCACCTCCATATTCAGCCATTTCCCCTGGGAGGCCAAGATTAAACTGAGGAGAGAGGAGAGGTGGGAGGAGATTAAAGGGACAGTCAACTTAAAACGTTTTATTTTATTTTACTCATTCCCCCAGTTTTGAATTGCACAGAAAACATGGTTATAGTAAAGGGATATTAAACCCACATTTTTTTCTTTCAAGATTAAGGTAGAGAATACAATTTTAAGAAACTTTCTAATTTACTACTATTATCAATTTTTCTTTGTTCTCGTGGTATCTTTATTGGAAAAAAACAGTAATGTGAGCTTAGCAACCGGCTCATTTTTGGTTTAGAACCCAGGTTGTGCTTGCTGATTTGTGGCTAAATGTACCCACCAATCAGCAAGCACAACCAAGGTTCTGAACCAAAAATGGGCGGGCTGCTAATCTTACATTACAGTTTTTCCAATAAAGATACCAAGAGAATGAAGAAAAATGATAACAGAAGTTAATCAGAAAGTTGCTTTAAATTGCATTCTCTATCTGAATCATGAAAGTTTAATTTTGACTTTATTGTCCCTTTAATATACTTTTTACCTCTGTGATTACCTTGTATCTAATCCTCTTCTGACAGCCCCCTAATCACATTACATTTTATTTATTATCTATTGAATTACATTTAAGCCAGTTAGTGCTGTGTTGCACACAACCCACGGCTGTGAGTACAATGTTATGTATATGGCTCACATGAACTAGCACTACCCTGTTGTGAAAAGCTAATAAAAAAGCAAGTGATAAGAGGCTGTCTTTAGTGGCTTAGAAACAGGCAGACATTTAGAGGTTTAAAGGTTATACATTATTTAATATAACAATGTTGGTTGTGCAAAGCTGGGGGAATGTGTAGTAAAGGAATTATCTATCTTTTTAAACAGTAACAATTTTTGTGTTGACTGTCCCTTTAAAGCTCTTCTGTGGGCTCTCTGCCTCCTCCTAGAGGCAGAAAGTATATAACACATGTTATGGAATTCCTATGGACTCATCATCATACAAAAGGAATTCAGTTTACTTCTGTTCTCAAATTAGCTTTGTTGTCATGGTATTTTTTGTGAAAAAGAATACCTAGGTAGGTATTGTGCATGTATGCACTTGTCTGGATGACTATATTAAAGTATTTTTGTAATAATGCTTTTAAGCACTAGATGGCAGCAGTGTATGCACACTGTAACACAGTAAAAAAAGCATTCTTGCAAAACTACTGCCAAAAAGTGCTCCAGGACGAACACACTCCAGAGCCTACCTACCTGCTTTTCAACAAAAGACATTATGTGAATGATGTAAATTTCATAATAAAAGTAGTATTATTTTATTCTTATTTGTACACTATCTGATTAATAAAAGAAAATGTTTGTGTTGGGTTGGGGTTGCAGGATATCTTTGTGTGTGTTTGTGTGTTTATCAAAAATTGTATTGTGTGTGTGTATATCTGTGTGTGTATATGTGTGTGTATATATGTGTGTGTGTGTGTTTGTATATGTGTGTGTGTATATATGTGTGTGCATATGTGTGTGTATATGTGTGTGTATGTGTGTGTATATGTGTGTGTGTATTTGTGTGTATATATGTGTGTGTTTTTGTATATGTGTATGTGTATATATATATGTGTGTGGTGTGTGTGTATATGTATGTGTGTGTTTGTATATGTGTGTGTGTGTTTGTATATGTGTGTTTATATGTGTGTTTGTTTGTATATGTGTGTGTGTGTATAGGTGTGTTTGTATATGTGTGTGTGTGTGTGTATGTGTGTATATATGTGTATAGGTGTATATATATATATATATATATATATATATATATATACAGTACTGTATATATATATATATATATATATATATGTGTGTGTGTGTATAGGTGTGTTTGTATATGTGTGTGTGTGTGTGTGTATGTGTGTATATATGTGTATAGGTGTGTATATATATATATATATATATATATATATATGTGTGTGTGTGTGTGTGTGTGTGTTTGTATATGTGTGTGTGTGTGTGTGTTTGTATATGTGTTTGTGTGTGTGTGTATATATATGTGTGTGTTACACCTTACTGGAAACTTACTTTTAGTACAGTTTATAAATTGTGTTAATAATCATCATTAGTCTACCATAATGTAATTAAGCGAATTGGGGGTATTGGTGTGGTGTAAAATTTGTATGTTTCTAAAAATTCTTATTATAGAATATATTATTGAAAAGAGAATGTTATAGGTGTGTGTAGTGTATGTGTGTGTGAGGGGGTCTTTTATGACCTTTTTTTTTACATCTGTCCCTAATTGTCCTTAGCAGGAAAGATAAAGGGAAACTTAAGTTAAAACATGGTAGTCAACATTACTTAATAGAAACTCATCAAAATTTAGACAACCAACAATTTTCAGAGTTAAACTACAGGAACATAAATAAAGAAAGTGAATTGCAAGTTTTTTAAAAAAAAAAAAAAATACACATAATTATAAATTTTATATTACAAAATTATACTGTTTAATATCCCTTAATGAGACATACCATTAATGAATGTCTCTTTACTCAGGCAAATAAAAATATATTCTGGAGTAAAGACAGTGTGTTAAGTTAAAAATGTTTTAGCTTTTAGCAGACTGAGTAAACACAATAAAATGTGTGGCTGTTTCTAAGCATAACAATATATATAACTATATATAAAATGCTAAAACAAATTATTATTAGGTTAATTTGTCCCTCTAATCTATATTTTGGTTATTATTTAGAGAAATACTGTCACATACACATTGTTAGGATTTCTTCTTTGTCATTACTCTCCTCATTATAAAAGGACAGTAAAAACACCATAAAAAGTGGTGAAATACTTAGTAGCTTGCAAAGGAACATAAACTAGTGAAGGGAGTCAAACATAACATAGAAGCAGTGACTGACGTATGTGCTATAACAAATGCTGACAAGGTTTATAAAAAAAGGAAATAAACAGGAAGGAAAGGAGGGGAAGTAATTGAGAATTCAGGAACAGAAAGTGGGAGTATATGTTGATAAGAGATAAGAAAACAAGCTGAGAAGCTGAAAATTAAAAAAGTCTAAGGAAGATACGAATGTTAGTGAGTGAGTTCAGTTCAGAACAGTGTAAATACCTCACCCAAGTCTCCCTACACTTCTCTATATGAATAAGTTAAAGGGCAGGTAAGGTTGTCACACTAGCATCAGGTTGCCTAAAAGCAGCTTTTAGCTCCCAGCAGAATCTCCCGCCCACTCCTGGAGAGAGATTGAAGGAGAAGAAAACAGACAGATAACACTTCAGTCTCCAGAGAGGAGGGAGAATAAATTGATCAGTAAAGGAAGCTGGTCACATTCACAGCCAGGCAAGGAGGTGACACTGGAGCTCTACAACCTGCTGCAGGGAACCTGACTGTAGAAGCTGCACTGAGATATTAGATAACATTCAGCTGGAAGCATCTGGAGACACAGCATAGAACTACAATGTATGCAAACGGGAAAGTGGCTCTGGTAACCGGGGCAGCACAGGGGATAGGAAGAGCTATGGTGGAAGAACTTCTGCACAAGGGAGCTGCGGTGAGTCTTCAATATCCTTTAATAATATTGCTGGATATATAACTGGGAGCTTCAAATCCTTGCACAGTGCTATAATGACTATGTACAACAGTGTGTGTTGTATAATTAATCTAAGGCTAATATTGAGGGATCTAAGTATTAATGGAAATTTGAGATCTTTTGAAAGCTTATCCCAGACGACTGCCTAAGGCTACAGTACTAAGCTGTACATTTATTAAAGAGAAGTTGCCGGCTGATGCCTGCCTGACAGAGAATGCTGTGCACAATTGCCTTCCAGTCCTGTTTGGTAGACAAAAAGTTAAATACTTTTGAAGCAGATATTAACATAGACTGTGTTTTAACAATTTATTTTTTTCATCCGTTCTACATCTTCACTGTTAATAGCGATCTCACGCACTTTCACTATAGAATTAAATCAGCACTGGGACCCACAGACTGACTACTTATGTCATTAGGCAAACTAGGCAGCGACCTAGAGGTAGTTCCTGTGGGGTTAGGGTCTGGCTGGTAAAGCGATGTAACTTTATATAAAACACTTCTTGTGCTCTTATGTTCTACAAGTTTAGCTGCCAAGTAAAGTTAATCAGAGGATGAATTTATGGTTTTATATTTCTCATTCTGCCTGTGGTTTTATAGCTTTTTAAGAAGAAAAACACAAATGCACCCTAATAGGGAGACAATTCTTGGTAGTTTTGCTTGCAAGAACCAGAGATTGTATTCCTGACCAAAGAGTGTTGTTATATATGAAGGGTTTTATGTATTTATCTCTAATATAAAATTTTGAATAACACAGCTAAATACATGAATTCATTTATACTTCTATGCTGATATTTTTTCTTGAACCTCTAAATGATATTATATATTTATTGAAATGTGTATAAAGTATTTAACTCATATATGAATATACCTTAAAATTATATTTGTGCTTCATGTTCTCCTGTTTTTACAAACCGTGTTGAAGAAAATATAAATCTTTCTAAGTGGACTTTTTTTTTGTTAATTGCAATACAAGTTTTCTTTGTGCAAATAAATGATTACATAAAACTCTGTAATTAGATGAGATTCATACAATGTAACAGCTTATCACAAACAAGTCCAGCTTAACACAGACTTAAAATAAAATTAGTTGTGAATTATTTTCTGTAATATTTGAATTTGCTGCCTGTGCACTCTCCCTTGTAATGGTGATGTGGGTATGTATGAAGAAACTGCACAAACAGTGGTATTATTATATAGGGTGCCTTAAAGGGACATGAAACCCAACATTTTTCTTTCATGATTCTGAAAGAAAAAACAATTATAAAAAAGTTTCCAATTTACTTCTGTTATCAAATTTGCTTTGTTCTCATGTTATTCTTTGTTGAAGATATATCTAGATAGTTAGCATGCACGTGTATGGAACACTATGCAGAAAATAATTCTGCCATCTAGTGCTCTTGCTAATTTTTAACATTGTTGAAAAACTGCTGCCAAATAGTGCTGCAGGCATGTGCACACTCCCGAGCTTAACTTCCTGCTTTTCAACAAAGGATAAGAAGAAAATTTAATAATATAAGTAAATTGGAAAGTTGTTTAAAATTGCATGTTCTATCTTAATCACGAAAGAAAAAAAATTGAGTTCATGCCCCATTAAAGGGACAGTCTACACCAGAATTGTTATTGTTTTAAAAGATAGATAATCCCTTTATTACCCACTCCCCAGTTTTGCATAACCAACACAATTATAATAATACACTTTTAACCTCTGTGATTATCTTGTATCTAAGCCTCTGCAAACTGCCCCTTTATTTCAGTTCTTTTGACAGACTTGCAGTTTAGCCAATCAGTGCCTGCTGCCAGATAACTTCACGTGCACAAGCACAGTGTTATCTATATGAAATACATGAACTAACACCATCTAGTGGTGAAAAACTGTTAAAATGCATTCTGAAAAGATGTGGCCTTCAAGGTCTAAGAAATTAGCATATGAACCTCCTAGGTTAAGCTTTTAACTAAGAATACCAAGAGAACAAAGCAAAATTGGTGATAAAAGTAAATTGGAAAATTGTTTAAAATTACATGCCCTATCTGAATCATGAAAGTTTATTTTGGCCTAGACTGTCGCTTTAATGAACAAATGTATTATACAGTGAATATTACTTTTATATTTCAGTTTATTATGTTTCTGTTTAAACATCATAAATAACAGTCCCTATTTTGAGTCACACAAAGCAGAAGTAGTCTACGCACCACAGGAAACAGAAATCACATAACACTATGTTTTATAATAGATTTTGTTCTCTTTTTCTATTCCCAGCTGTTTCTCAGCTGTGTGTGCTTGAGATAAACAATCTATTTCATGTTTATTGTCTCCTGTTTACTTGTCCTTTTTATTTTCTTCCTCCCTCACAATCTCTTTTCTCTTTTTTTATTCCCTGGAAAAAAAGGCAATAGGGGTTTGCAGCATTTGACAAGGTCATCACATACGCTCCTCTGTCTGTTTGCCTCCTGAATCTGATATGCCGGAAGCTCCCCCACAGGAGATTGGTTTAGGGGAACGGAGCAATGTGCTGCACTCACTAGACCCATTTTATATGAGCCGGATATATTGTTTATTTACATCAGGGGCAGACAAACTTTTTGGGCACATTACATTATACTCATGCTTATGATAATACCCCAAAATACTATTAGATTATGATTATATTTCCAGTGACAGATTATATAGGACATGATCTACTATTAATTACTTCAACCTATACTACTCAAGTACTAATAGTCTGCTGCAAATACACATGCTTAAATATCTTAGGTGAACTGTGGAATTACTTTTTTCTATAACATATTACTGATATTTTCTGCTCAGTAATGCTGAGGGCCACACAGAACACTCTTGTAGGGCCAGGTGCTTTTTGTATGAAATGTTCATCTGTTTTCAGACATATATGGGTGTAGTTTTATTGAAGATAAAGTAAGCTAAATGGAAAATGTATCAAGCTGCATCGGATGGTGAAATTTAAAGGGACATTCCAGGCAAAATTGGAATCCACATGGATGAATTTGAGTTTTGAATAGAAGCATTTTTGTAATATACATGCATTAGCAAAATGCTTCTAATAAAAGCTATAGCTGTTTCAAAAGTATATTTAAGTATGCACCCTGCACCAGATGTAATTTTTTTCTATGTGCATTTAAATTTTACTTGGAATGTCCCTTTAAGATGCACAAAAGCCTTCTTGTGTAACCCTGCTTCCAGTTCTTGTGCAA
Organism: Bombina bombina; assembly: GCF_027579735.1. Classification (NCBI taxonomy): domain Eukaryota; kingdom Metazoa; phylum Chordata; class Amphibia; order Anura; family Bombinatoridae; genus Bombina; species Bombina bombina. The sequence goes on along the minus strand of NC_069500.1, from coordinate 1,160,491,682 downwards.
CTATTTACCCATAAACAAGGATTGATAGTCACCCCAAGATAGTTTGGGTGGATTTACGAGACAGAGATCATAAAAAGCATGAACTGCATCTTACATTTGTGGTTGCAGACTCCTGCTGCAAGCTTTCATAAGCTGCAAATGCTGCATTATACATTTCTAAGCATTGTCATAAATGTTAAGGTTTCAGGGGATGCTGTAAGTTAGGTCCGACACATTCAGCTGACCACATATGACACCTGTAAATGTTGACTCTCTATCTATCTATCATTTATCTATCTATCTATCTATCTATCTATCTATCTATCTATCTATCTATCTATCTATCTACATGTATCTATCTATCTATCTATCTATCTATCTATCTATCTATCTATCTACATGTATCTATCTATATCTATGTTTCTGTCTATCTTTATGAACTCCGTACACCACCACTCACAGACCATTCGTGTCTTTGAATCTGTGCATATAGAGGGTAAAAAGTGTTGGGCAAACAGTTGACAATGCTATTTCACAAATGTGCGTTGTCTGCTTATGAAAATTACAATTAGCAGCAGCAATTACACATCCCCGCCAATCACCCTCTGTGTTTAGCTAAGGAGCGGTTGCACTTGCAGCATGCAAGGGGGACTATACCAATATAACTCATGTGATTGTCTGTTTCATGCTTGGCACCAGCAGTTCCCTGTGCTCCCAATCATAACTTTGTCTATGTGTTTAACCCCCTTGTCATAGTTAGACAAATACGTGTTTGAATGCTTGAAAACTACTTTGATGTAAAGATGAATATTTTGTGAATATCCCCAATGTAGTTTACATAATTCATTTTCTGATTAGTTTAATGCTTCAGATTTTTATATCCTATATAAACATAGCAGAACTAATATTGCAACATCAATATCTATAATCTTTATTCATTATCATTTTCTTTTTTTTATTTAAAATATACAGTTGGCTCTGGTGGACCTGAACAGAATAGCTGGGGAACAGTGCAAAGCGTCACTAGATGAGCAGTTTGGAAGCCACAGGACCCTGTTTATACAGTGTGATGTCACCGATGAAGAGCAGCTGAAAGGTACAAAGGGTGGGGAAGTGACAAGGCGCAGTACTGTACCAAAGTCACTTTTCTTTAATAAAACATCTGTAAATCCAATGTGTAACAAGGAGGACTAAGCAGAACCAACTGAAATAACTAAAGTATGAATACAATACACAACAATAGTTAGTTTAACAGGAGTAGTTTATTAGATTTTTGTAGCCAGTAGATAATTCCTTTTCAAGCAGCTTACAAATTGTACAGAGGTGAGAGTATTCTGAACTGATGCTCTATATACTGTGAGAAGTTGTTAACGCACGAGCTGGAGCGATAAATAGCACTCCAATCGTAATCTAGCCCTTTATGGGAATTATATTTTGTCTTTTAACACTAAACAACAAATATAAAGCCAATCACAGTTTTAGGGGATTTTTTTTTTTTAGATAGGTCGGAATGTGCATTCTGTTGATTCGGCCACAAACGAATGGGGAATATGGTGACCACCAGCGGCATTCGGCTCTTTTTCTAAGACTGATTTCTTCTTGCTATAGTACAAAACACTAATATCTTGATTTGCACATATTTCAGTGTGCTACACTTTCAGAAGAAGAAATCTGGCGGCCACCATATTCCCAATTTGTTTGCGGCTGAATCAACTAAATGCACATCCCTAATAGACAGAATTTACAGTAGACATTGCTATTATTGTCACACTTAAATTAAAACTAATTATCCTACTTCCAAGACTTATAGGGACAGTCTACTCCAGACTTTTTATTGCTTTTTTTTATTGTTTAAAAAGATAGATAATCCCTTTATTTCCTGTTCCCCAGTTTTGCATAACCAACGTTTTACTCTGTGATTATCTTGTATCTAAGCCTCTGCAGACTGCCTCCTTATTTCAGTTCTTTTGACAGACTTGCATTTTAGCCAATCAATGCTGACTCAATAATAACTCCACAGGAGTGAGAACAATGTTATCTATAGTGCACATGTGAACTAGCACTGTCTAGCTGTGAAAAACTGTCAAAATGCACTGAGAGAAGAGGCAGGGCTTAGAAATTAGCATATGAGCCTACTTAGGTTTAGCTTTCAACAAAGAATACCAAGAGAACAAAGCAGATTTGATGACAAAAGTAAACTGGAAAAATGTTTAAAATTGCATGCCCTATCTGAATCATAAAAGTTTAATTTTGTCTGGACTGTCTCTTTAAATTTTTATGTTTTGAAATGAAAGTTTTAATTCCATAACTGTTTTCTTTCCTAGATGCTTTTCGAAAAACCGTTGAACATTTTGGGAGATTGGATATTTTGGTCAATAATGCTGGAGTGAATAATGAAAAAGACTGGGAAAAGACAATTGAAGTTAACTTAGTAAGTGTTTGTAAATATAAATATTAATAGCAACTAAAGAAAAGAAAAAAACATATCTAGTAAACTTCTGCAGGGTTAATATTTAATGAAATGTAACTGCTAGTCTGCTATATATGGACTAAACTAAACATGTTAACAAATAGATTTTGCAGGTCAGACATTTTAACCGTTCCTTTATTCACACTAAGGTAAATTAGATTGTGGAGGAATATTTTATTGTTATTCTGTTACAGCTGTTATTCTATTACTTCTTATTCACTATCTTACTTCTGGTCTATTCTGTTTTATTTCTCTAAAGCTAAAAGGGACATACAAGTGGAAAAAGAGAATTCTCTAACGTGTTATTGGTGCACAATTGTTTGCTTAGAATTATGTGGTTAGCCCTTGCAGAGCGACAATGCACTACTGGTACCTAAATGAACACATCTGGTGAGCGAATGACAAGAGACATATATATGTAGCCACTAATCACCAGAAAGCTCCCAGTGGTGTATTGCTGCTCCTGAACCACCTAGATATGATTTTCATCAAAGGATGCCAAGAGAACATTGTAAATTTTCATAATAGATGTAATTTGAAAAGTCTCCTACATTTTGTGCTCTAGCTGAATCATGGAGGCTTAATTTGGACTTTCACCTCCCTTTAATTCATAAAACTACTGGGTTTATTTTTACTTAAATTGACATTCAACATTTGTATTGTTTAAAAATATAGATAATCCCTTTATTAACCATTCCCTAGTTTTGCATAACCAACACAGTTATATTAATTTACTTTTAATCTCTGTGATTACCTTGTATCTAAGCCTCTTTTGACAGCCCTCTGATCACATGACTATTTATTTATTATCCAATTAGTGCAGTGTCATCCACAACCCACGAGAGAGCACAATGTTATCTATATGACCCACGTGGATTATTTTTCTCTTGTTGTGAAAAGCTAATAAAAAAGCATGTGATTAAGAGGCTGTCTGTTGTGGCTTAGAAACAGGCAGACATTTAGAAGTTTAAGTGTTATAAAGTATTTTAATATTACAATGTTATTTGTGCAAAGCTGGGGAATTTGTAGTAAAGGTGTTGTCTATCTTTTTAAGCCATAACAATTTTGGTGTTGACTGTCCCTTTAAATTTCTGATGATCCTTTAAATTGTGCTATCCTAGCTCTTGAATATGCCCTATTATAAATCAAATCCAGGATTCAAGTTCAGAGAACTGTATTATTAAAATCTTTAAACTCTGTGAGACGTGGCTTGCTATACCAGTGTACTCTATCCTTGTATACCAAGATGCTCTGTCTTTATCTAGATATAACTGAGTCACTAACAGAGCCAACTAACTGCATAACTAACTAGCTGTTTTGCTGAAGGAGGAATCAGAACAACTGACACATAGCAAAAAAACACAGTTAATCATCAGAAAAATGACTCACAAAACATGTTGTGTTTTTACCTTGTAAGCTGCCCCTGATATTTCTATGCTGCCAAGTTCTGTCTATAGTAAGTTCAAAAAGTAAGATTATTTATGCAAATAATGAAATCTTTTTTAAAAAAAACATGTTTCTAATTGTTCAGAATTATTTTGAACACGTATGCAATGCAAAAATGTGTTTTCAAAAGGATTATATTTATATTTAAAAACAAATGCCACATACTTTTCAATAGATCCTACTAAAAAACTAATCCTATTTGACAAATTATAAATGCACCTGGTGTGTTATCTTTTAAACTTTGCACTATGTACACAATTCTATCTATCAACTTCAATATATTTATTGTAGAATCTTATGTGAGCCCAGCTACCGTAAAAATGCCCATCCCTAAAAAAGAAAAGAAATGAACTGCATTCCTGTTTAATGGGGAATCTGTCTTTTTTCCTTATCCAATCAGAATTAAATCATATTTATAGAATACACCTTATGTTTTTGTAACATAAAATAGCTTGTCAAAATGAACAAAACGCACGATTCAACCATTATTTACAAAAAATAGTTTTAGCTATATAATACTTAATTTTTAGTCTTTCATTTTGTTTCTTCTCTTGTTTGACAGTTCGGAACACTTTACACAGATGCAGGGTGCATCCTAAATGCTTGGGGTAGCTTGCATTAAAGGAACACTACATACCTTGTAAATACAACATTGTTTTCTGCAGTCTTAAAATAGTCTACGTAGAGTCTAAACCTTATTAAAGTGATGGTAAACTTTAAATAATCAAATGCCATAAATGTAATCTTTGCCATTAAAAAAGTATATGTGTACTGTTTTTTTATAATCCATCTGTGAAAGGGTTAAATTAGTTAATATAATAATGCTTCTATTACAATGTTATGCTGGCCCACATGGATGAACTCTTTTTTTTTTTTAAGACAAACCCAGTGAACATCCAATCAACATGTGTGTCATTTGACAATCTTGAAGTCCAGCCCCTTTAAAGCCCATAGAAAGCCTATGTAGAGAATGGGTGGAGCTGCTCTATACTTTACAGCCCAGCCAAAAGAAAGAGGGAGTGGAGGAACAGACAATACCAATTAGGATTATAAATCTTTTCTTATAAAATATATATATATATATATATACACTTTAAAAAAATAATGATTTGGTCTTACTTGCTAACTAATATATGTTTATTGCAACATTCTTATAGTCTGAAGTTTACCATCACTTTAAATAGATTAACACCTTGTTAACTGCAACCATTTTTAAATGGTAAAATTCCATCCACTACTTTCCTTAATTGAGCCAATCCAGACTTGCTTTTGGAGAAGACATGACTTGCCCCTGTCATTATGTTAACATAATCTCCTTTGTTTGTCATCAGCAGAAAATATAGGATATCAAGTTGCAGTTAGGGACAGATTTGTAGCAAAGTTAGGCTGTTTCAGTTTTCAGGACTGGAAAAACCACAACTTTCAGACTTACAGTACATGATAAGGGGGCAAAATAAATAACAAAAGCATATTGTAAAGTTGTTTTAACATGCATAATTAATAATTTTATATTAAAATGTCACAGTGTTTACTGCACCTTTAAGTTCATTCCTAGCAGATGCAACGAAATAGGGAAATGAACATGAAAATATATAAAGATACAATACAATGCAACAAAATATGTCACACAGAGATCAGTGCACATTTTGTCATTAGACAAATGATGCAGTTGTCTAGGAATAGCATCGGCCACACATATATCTGCATAGGTACGTTGCAAATCATTTTTCCTTTTCCAACATTCACTCTGCTTCACTTTGAGTACATTAATTTAGATGGTGCATAGGTTGATTTTTAATTTCTTCGTAGAGGGTTTTATGGTTGTTAGACTCAGAGCATGCAATTACTGCTGTTACATCAACGAGGAAAAAGTGGATTACCAGAAGACAGGGTCATGATATGAAACTGCAAGGCAGATTTTCAGCAAAACCACATCTTATAATGTTATACTTTATAGGGGAAGTAAAGAAAGAGGAATCTGTAGTTCTGATGAAATCTGTGTTTTTTATAGTGCATGAGATGTAAATCTAGCCCTGGTTGTAAAACACTGTTATTTATTATCACATCATTACCAAAATATAGGTAGTTTAAAGGGACAGTCTACACCAGAATTGTTATTGTTTTAAAAGATTGATAATCCCTTTATTACCCATTCCCCAGTTTTGCACAGCCAACACAGTTATATTAATATACTTTTTATCTCTGTGATTACCTTGTATCTAAGCATCTTCTGACAGCCCCCTGATCACATGACTTTTTATTTATTATCTATTGACTTGCATTTTAGCCAATTTGTCCTGTGTTGTGCTGACTCTTAAATAACTCCCTAGGCGTGAGCATAATGTTATCTATATGGCCCACATGAACTAGCAGTCTCCTGTTGTGAAAATCAGATAAAAAAGTGTGATAAGAGGCTGTTTCTTGTGGCTTTGAAACAGGCAGAAATTTAGAGATTTAAATGTTATAAAGTATATTAATATAACAATGTTAGTTGTGCAAAGCTGGGGAATGGGTAGTAAAGGCGTTATCTATCTTTTTAAACAATAACAATTTTGTGTAGAATGTCTCTTTAAGTTTATTTCCTTTTCAAGTAAATCAATATTATTTATAGAGCAGTGTGCTTGCGCAACTTTGTTCTAGCGAAGCATAAGTATACAAAATAAAAAAAATCCCATAGTGGAACACATACTACAAGTTAAATTGTTACAGTGAGGTTAGAATGGTTACATTTATAAAATAATTTTTAATAACATTTAAAAAAAAAAAAAAAATACCATTGTGAATTAAAGGGCCATTATACACTCATTTTTTTCTTTGCATAAATGGTTTGTAGATTATCTATTTATAAAACCCATAAAGTTTGTTTTTTTAAAAATTGCATATGAAAAGACCCTTTACACAAACAGCAGCAAGCTGGAGAAGGTAGCTGACGGTATTCAAATAAAACTTTGGGGCTTGGTTAGGAGTCTGAAAATCAGAGCAATGTTATTTAAAAATAAGCAAAACACTCCCCCCTGAGTGTCTTATTTCCCACTTGCAGTGGGCTTTCCAACTGCCTTTTCAACAGAGCTAAACTGAAAGCTTCTAAGTAAGTTTTTAAACAGTTTTATACTGGATTTTTATATCAGTATCTGTGCATCTTATTCTTTATAGTAGTGTCTATTACATGCAGTTATATGAAAATGAGTGTATACTGTCCCTTTAAGTAATTCTATCTTGTGCAAAACCTAAACATTTTTTAAGCATTCACGCTTCAAAAGCATAAGATTTGTCATTTTAAACTCTATTTTATACATCTATATAATGTTTTAATATAACATATATTTTTATATATGGATAAAAAGTAACTATATTACTGTTTTGTTTTTTAATGAAGCAAAAATTATAAAGATTTTTAAATAATATAAGCTTTGTTGATTATGACAATGTCTAAGATGCTTACAGTGTTATAATATATATTTATATTATATATATATATATATATATATATTAATATGAATGAAAAATATTACATCAATCTCACAAATTATAGCACATGTTACTGATAACCAATGTATTTATTAATAATAAAGATTGATGTATTTCTTTTTTGTGCATCCATTTCCTTAAAAATATTTCCAATGCCATTTTCATGTGATAAGCTTCTTAAAATTATAGTAAATAATGTATTTTTGAAACATTGCCTATAATTTTATAACGTACACTGTTACAGTGCATATCTGTTTTATTTTTATTTTTTAATTATTTTTTCTACTGAAACTGCCCTTAAAAGTTTTATGTTAAAAAGCTGATGGCTACATAGGTTTATCTTCAGTGTTTCAAAAACATTGTATATTTACTATCATTTTAATAAACAATTAATTTCTGAGAACAAAATAACAGAAGAAATCTTCAGAAGGTCAAGACTCTTTAAAGGGACATTAACACTAAATAAATTATTGATAGATAGAATAATGCAATCAAAGAAAAGATTAGTCTGAGAATAACATGTAGATGTATTTTTTAAAGTTTCATAAGCTGTTTAAATATTGATAAAATAAGTGTAAAGTTTTAGTGTCTATAAAGCAATGGGCGCAGCCATATTGTAACTTAGGTTACATTCTCTGCTGTAGCCAATTAGAGACAGTTATAAATAGGTCACTAGAGCAGCCAATGGTTGTTTGGAATATAACAGTGTCCTGCACTACCATTACTAACAGGAACTGAAAATCTCACAATTTCAGAATGGAATTACAGGAAAAGGGAACAAAATAAATAATGAAAGTATATTGCAGAATTTTTTTATATACCTGTATGATTTATAATTTTATATTATCATCTCAAAGTGTTTAATGTTTAATCCCTTTAATACTATGATACTATTTAAAGAGTATATAATTCTTAAGGAAAAGAGGAACATTGCTAACATTAGAAAACATTTAAGATGCAAGGGAACATGGTATTAGGTTTCTTGGTAAAAGTAAAAGGTTTCCTCCATAGAAGCGGGCCAGCGGCACATGCTGTGAAGAAAAACAAACTGAATTGGATGAGGAATATTGACTTTTGGAGACTCCAACAAAAGAAGACAAAGATGTTAAAAGGACAGTAAATTAAAAAATAAATGTTTATGATTCAGACAGAGCATGCAATTTTTTAATGGCTTTCCAATTTACTTCTAATATCTAATTTGCTTAATTATCTTGGTATCCTTTGTTTAAAAGCATACCTAGCTGGGCTCAGGAGCAACAATGCATTACTGGGAGCTAGCTGCTGATTGGTTGCTGCACACATGCATGCCTCTTGTCTTTGGCTCACTAAAGATGTTCAGCTATCTGCCGGAAGTGCATTGCTGCTCCTTCAAACAAATTATACCAAGTCATTAAAGCAAATTTGCTAATAGAAGTAAATTGAAAAGTTGTTTAAAACTGCATGCTGAATCATGAAAGTTTAATTTTGGGTTTCATGTCCCTTTAACCCCTTAGTGACCAGACTGATTTTCAATTTTAATTACCAGTGCCAATTTCTGCAGTGTTTGTTTATCTGTAATTTTCCTCTTACTCATTTACTGTACCCACACATATTATATAGCGTTTTTCTCACCATTAAATGGACTTTCTAAAGATACCATTATTGTCATCATATCTTTTAATTTACAATAACATTTTTTATAAAATATGATGAAAAAATGGAAAAAAAACACACTTTTTCTAACTTTGACCCCCTAAATCTGTTACACATCTACAACCACTCAAAAAACACCCATGCTAAATAGTTTAGAAATACCCAATGTTTACATGTTCTTTGCTTTTTTTTTGCAAGTTATAGGGCAATAAATAGCACTTTGCTATTTCCAAACCATTTTTTGTTTTCAAAATTAGCGATAGTTACATTGTAACACTGATATCTGTCAGGAATCCCTGAATAACCCTTTTCATGTATACAGTATATTGTTTTTAGAAAACAACCCAAAGTATTGATCTAGGCCCATTTTGGTATATTTGATGCCACCATTTCACCGAAAAAATGCGATCAAATAAAAAAGACGTTAACTTTTTCACAAATTTTAGGTTTTTCATTGAATTTGTTTACAAACAGCTTTTGCAATTATGGCACAAATGGTTGTAAATGCCTCTCTGGGATCCCCTTTGTTCAGAAATAGCAGATATATCTGGCTTTGGCATCACATTTTGGTAATTAGAAGGCCGATAAATGCCTCTATGCACCACACTTGTATTATGCACAGCAGTTAAGGGGTTAATTAGGTAGCTTGTAGTGTTAATTTTAGCTTTAGTGTAGAGATCAGCCTCCCACCTGACTCATCCCACCCCCTGATCCCTACCTTACCCCCCTCAAACAGCTCTCTTCCCTCCCCCACCTCACAATTGTCACCGCCATCTAAAGTACTGTCAGAAAGTGGCAATAACAATACTCATATGGGAGACAGGATACCTAGTCTGTGAAACAGATAAACAACTGGTATAGGTTCAGAACATGAGAAACGGATGCAAGAGACATGAGGTAACAATAATACAATTGTATGAATACATATCGGGTACATGTGTTAGAGCAGTTTAAGCAAAACATAGGGAGCCATTGGCTAGAAAACTATTATTCAAATAGACCAATTTGGATCTGAATAACTTGGGATGCAGAAGCTGAAATAACTTATAATACAAGTGGTGTTGTTCATATGAAATATTCAGTTACGTTAATGTCTTATGAACTACTGTAAAACTAAAACATGTAACTTGTACTGTATTTGTTGTAGTACATTTTGCTTAGTGAGCATTTCACAAAGAACATACTTAGAGCGTTTTGCCCACTTTTCAGAACTGTCTGCTTGGTATTGTGCGATAAAAAGAAAGAATAGGGATTACATTTATGTTTTGAATTTTAAGAGTTTTTACCATCCTGTATTCACACTATTGATTTCAAACACAAATTACCTAATTATAGTGTCTTAGTGATAGGCACTCTGAATATAATGATCATATACACATGTGTCTATCCCAACCTGCAATATTTATTGCATACTCCTCAGACCCAATGATCTTAAAGAGACAATAAAATCAAAATCAAACATTCATGATTCAGATAGAGCATGCAATTTTAAACAGCTTTTCAACTTACTTCTATGATCAAATGTTTTGTTCTTTTAGTATCCTTTGTTGAAGAGTAGGCACAGGAACACCAATGCACTGCTGGGAGCTAGCTAAACACATATGGTAAGCCAAAGACATGAAGCATATATATGCAGCCACCAATCGCCAACTAGCTCCCAGCAGGGCATTGCTGCTTCTGAGTCTAACTACTCATGCTCTTAAACAAAGGATACTATGAAAACAAAACAATTTCATAATAGAACTAAATTGAAAAGTTGTTCAAATTGTCCCTTTCACCAAATATAATTATTTTTCTACAGTCTTCCTGTTGGCTATTAAATTAAAGGGATACTAAATCCAATTTTTTCCTTTCATTATTCAGATAGAGCATGCAATTTTAAGCAACTTTCTAATTTAATCCTACAATCAATTTTTTTTTCGTTCTCTTGCTATCTTTATTTAAAAAGCAGGAATTTAAAGCTTAGGAGCTGGCCCATTTTAGGTTCAGCACCCTAGATAGCGCTTGCTTATTGGTGGCTACATTTAGCAAACCTATAAGCAAGCATAACCCAGGTTCTAAACAAAAAAATGAGCCAGCTCTTAAGCTTTACATTCCTGCTTTTCAAATAAAGATAGCAAGAGAACAAATAAAAAATTGATAATAGGAGTAAATTAGAAAGTTGCTTAAAATTGCATGCTCTATCTGAATCATTAAAGAAAAAAAGAAAATTGGGTTTAGTGTCCATTTTAGACTCTGACTTCTTGTCTGACAGATAGTGCAGGTATAGGAACAGTGCATGCTTTGACGTGTCTGAAAAGTAAACTAGCACACCGCATCTCCATCTGTTGGTGTAGACACAGAACATTTCATGCTAATAAACACATTTTATATTATATATTAAACAGGGAATCCTTCTAGTGTCCCACACCAAAAGAAATAACAATCTGAAGCCTTCTACTCTAGTGTCCTATCTTCCTTCCTTACTGTAGTGTAACCTTTAACAGAGACTTATAAACCTGGGGTGTCAATAGTATTCTTGATCTGTATTATAGCAGCGGCTGTTCAGTGGTGTGCTGGCAGTATACTACTAAACATTTATGTCCCTTTAAAGTAAAGGTAGTCTAATATATACAGGTACTGTGTGCTGTAGCAAATTAATTACTTTACTATTAGTAGGTTGCTAGAACTATTTGTCATTAAGTAACATCTTTATATCCATTTCATTATTTCTCTGAAAGAAAAATATATTCTTCCAAGGCACACTCAGACATTGGGCTCACTGTACTAAGCAACGTAAGCTGCATTTGAGACCTTGCAGGTAACACACATGCGAGCCTGCTTCCCACAATGTAAGCAGCAGCCGTCATCAGACAACTGCTTCTTATTCTCTCCGCCACCTCTGAGGTGTAGCATTGAAATCACTGTGAACACACTCTCTCTGGGTGATTAACAGACCCTTTTCTCACACGATTGGTTGCGCAAGAGAAGGGGGCGACATTACCCACTGCCTGTTTCATGTGATAGAAAAGAAAAATACAGCGCTAAAATCCAAAGGTTTATCTAAGCCACTCTCCTACCACCTCCCCTAGATGGCAAAAATATAAAACTCAACAAAAAACGTAAATGAGAGGGCGCTAAAAGCTAAGAGAAACCAACACACTTAATCAGCATTAATTAGGCATCCATAATAAAGAAAACAATACACCAAGTAATTTAAAAAGTTTTACTATCAAAAATAATAATGTTTCATGTGAAGCAGACGTTCTCCAGCTTTGAACCTTGTATGCACGGCCACTAGTACATAGGACCCATAAACTGCTGAATTCTAGCCAGTAGGTCCTTCCCTTAAATATAAGACTGGACTTTGACACTTTATTGTAAGGCAAAGTACATTGTTTGATACCTTAAACAATCATTGGATTATTCACCACACTCCAATGAATTCATCAGATTATTTTTTAGCCATTTAGAAGAATATCATACACAACTTCCCACAAAGTGGGGCATTAGTATAAGAAATATGTCATTTATGATAATTAAAGTGAAAGTCAATCCTAGCGTTTTTGAAACGCTAGGATTGACTATTGAAACAAATAAAGGGAGGCTTTCATTCATGAAGTATAAGATACACGATAAGCCCACGGCATATCGCTGTTTTGCTTGAGGTGACGTTTTCACCTCTTAGCCAATAAGCCCTGCAGTAAATCCGGCTTGGCACCCTTGGGAGCCGGATTTACCACACGGCTATTGACTAAGAGGTGAAAATGTCACCTCTTAGCAAAAAATTTTTTTTGCCGTGGGCTGCTGTAGCACCTAAGAGTGGCGATCGATTGAAACAAATAAAGGAGTTTTCTACATGAAGTATCTTATATTTATTAATGAAAGTCCCCTTTATTTGTTTCAATAGTCAATCCTAGCATTTCAAAAACGCTAGGATTGACTTTAACTTTTGAAGCTGAAAAACAAATCTTGTAGAACATTTTCAAGGACGTGCATTGAGCATAACACAATATTAGACCTTTTGCCAACATTTTTCAAGGACAGTTCAGCCGTCTTCCTTGAGACAAATCAAGTATACATGCAAGAAAAAAAAGGTATTACATTTGTGTTTGGAATCAGAAAATCTGCTTTTATGTCTTGCAACCTTCTTTCAATATATAATTGAAAGGCAAATACAAAAGATGGAATAATGTGATTTAGGTCTTACTGTGCCCATTCAGATAGAACATTCAATTTTAAACAACTTTTCCAAGAATTAAACAAATTTGCTAGAAGTAAATAGAAAATGTTGCTTACAAAATGACTTACTTGCTGCGTCTTCTCCAGTAAAATGTTGAGATTGGCTCTTCCAAATAAGGCAAGTGATGTGTGGAGTTTGGCTATTGAAAAACAATTGCATCAAACACGATTTTAATGCATTCAAAACACCTTCATGTTCAACTGATTTATTAATGTAATTCAAGTCAGCAGAAACATTTTGAAATTACAGTGTTTACGTTTTTCAAATCGTCTCCTTGCTTCTTTCAAGGATATGCAAAATGTTTGTGTTTAACGTGAAATTCTGCATCTGCAGTCGAGGGTTTAGAAATATTGTTGTAAAACACCAAAGCATATCCATTTTCAGTGGCTTTGTAAGTAAATACAATGTTCAGGTCATGGAAATATCTGATTAAATAAATATTACTTACATCTTAACAACATATTTTTATACCAAAAAACGTTATTTTAAAGCAATGCAATTCTGCTGTTTATTAGCCATTCTTCAGTTTTCCATAACCAACACTGTTATAATAACACACTTTTTACCTCTGTGATTACCTTGTATCTAAGCCTCTGCAGACTGCTCCCTTATCTCAGTGCTTTTTACAGGCATGCAGTTTGGTCAATTAGCGCTGGTTCATGCATATCTCCACAAGAGTGAGCACAATGTTATCTTTAGGACAGATAGAGGCAGAGATTTATAGGTTAGAAAGTATATAACATTGTTGGTTGTGCAAAGCTGGGGAATGAGTAGTAAAGGCATTGGTTATCTTTTTAAACAATAAAAAAAATCATGTAGACTGTCCCTTTAAAGCGACCCAAAACCTAAAGTTGTGTTGCAGTGATTTGCATAACAGAAGCATTGTAAAAGCCTTTTCTTCTGTTAAGTGTGATCAGTCCACGGGTCATCATTACTTCTGGGATATTACTCCTCCCCAACAGGAAGTGCAAGAGGATTCACCCAGCAGAGCTGCATATAGCTCCTCCCCTCTACGTCACTCCCAGTCATTCTCTTGCACCCAACGACTAGATAGGATGTGTGAGAGGACTATGGTGATTATACTTAGTTTTATATCTTCAATCAAAAGTTTGTTATTTTAAAATAGCACCGGAGTGTGTTATTATCTCTCTGGCAGAGTTTTTGTTATGATTTTAGCCGGAGTAGTTAAGATCATATTGCTGTTTCTCGGCCATCTGAGGATAGGTAAACTTCAGATCAGGGGACAGCGGGCAGATGAATCTGCATAGAGGTATGTAGCAGTTTTTATTTTCTGACAATGGAATTGATGAGAAAATCCTGCCATACCGATATAATGTCATGTATGTATACTTTACACTTCAGTATTCTGGGGAATGGTACTTCACTAGAATTACACTGTATGAAATACATAAAGCTGTTTAATAACTAGAGATTATGTTTAACGTTTTTGCTGGAATGTAAAATCGTTTTCATTTACTGAGGTACTGAGTGAATAAATGTTTGGGCACTATTTTTCCACTTGGCAGTTGCTTAATCTGTTTTCTGACAGTTTCTGTTCTCCCTCACTGCTGTGTGTGAGGGGGAGGGGCCGGTTTTTGGCGCTTTTACTACACATCAAATATTTCAGTCAGCAACTCATTGTATTCCCTGCATGATCCGGTTCATCTCTACAGAGCTCAGGGGTCTTCAAAACTTATTTTGAGGGAGGTAATTTCTCTCAGCAGAGCTGTGAGAATTATAGTTTGACTGAGATAAAAAACGTTTATTCTGTAATTTGTTTCCTGCTTTCAGAATTTGTTATCTTTGCTAATGGGATTAAACCTTTGCTAAAGTTGTGTTATTTACAAGGATTGAGGCTATAACTGTTTCAATTTATTAATTTTCAACTGTCATAGATCTTCTGTGCTTCTTAAAGGCACAGTACGTTTTAATATTATTCTAATTGAATTGTATTTCCAAGTTACAAGTTTATTTGCTAGTGTGTTAAACATGTCTGATTCAGAGGATGATACCTGTGTCATTTGTTGCAATGCCAAAGTGGAGCCCAATAGAAATTTATGTACTAACTGTATTGATGCTACTTTAAATAAAAGTCAATCTGTACAAATTGAACAAATTTCACCAAACAACGAGGGGAGAGTTATGCCGACTAACTCGCCTCACGTGTCAGTACCTACATCTCCCGCTCAGAGGGAGGTGCGTGATATTGTAGCGCCGAGTACATCTGGGCGGCCATTACAAATCACATTACAGGATATGGCTACTGTTATGACTGAGGTTTTGGCTAAATTACCAGAGCTAAGAGGTAAGCGTGATCACTCTGGGGTGAGAACAGAGTGCGCTGATAATATTAGGGCCATGTCAGACACTGCGTCACAGGTGGCAGAACATGAGGACGGAGAGCTTCATTCTGTGGGTGACGGTTCTGATCCAAACAGACTGGATTCAGATATTTCAAATTTTAAATTTAAACTGGAAAACCTCCGTGTATTACTAGGGGAGGTGTTAGCGGCTCTGAATGATTGTAACACAGTTGCAATACCAGAGAAAATGTGTAGGTTGGATAAATATTTTGCGGTACCGACGAGTACTGAGGTTTTTCCTATACCTAAGAGACTTACTGAAATTGTTACTAAGGAGTGGGATAGACCCGGTGTGCCGTTCTCACCCCCTCCGATATTTAGAAAAATGTTTCCAATAGACGCCACCACAAGGGACTTATGGCAAACGGTCCCTAAGGTGGAGGGAGCAGTTTCTACCTTAGCTAAGCGTACCACTATCCCGGTGGAGGATAGCTGTGCTTTTTCAGATCCAATGGATAAAAAATTAGAGGGTTACCTTAAGAAAATGTTTGTTCAACAAGGTTTTATATTGCAACCCCTTGCATGCATTGCGCCGATCACGGCTGCAGCGGCATTCTGGATTGAGTCTCTGGAAGAGAACATTGGTTCAGCTACTCTGGACGACATTACGGACAGGCTTAGAGTCCTTAAACTAGCTAATTCATTCATTTCGGAGGCCGTAGTACATCTTACTAAACTTACGGCGAAGAATTCAGGATTCGCCATTCAGGCACGCAGGGCACTGTGGCTAAAATCCTGGTCAGCTGATGTTACTTCTAAGTCTAAATTGCTTAATATACCTTTCAAAGGGCAGACCTTATTCGGGCCCGGGTTGAAAGAGATTATCGCTGACATTACAGGAGGTAAAGGCCATGCCCTGCCTCAGGACAAAGCCAAAGCCAAGACTAGACAGTCTAATTTCCGTTCCTTTCGTAATTTCAAAGCAGGAGCAGCATCAACTTCCTCTGCACCAAAACAGGAAGGAGCTGTTGCTCGCTACAGACAAGGCTGGAAACCTAACCAGTCCTGGAACAAGGGCAAGCAGACTAGGAAACCTGCTGCTGCCCCTAAAACAGCATGAATTGAGGGCCCCCGATCCGGGATCGGATCTAGTGGGGGGCAGACTTTCTCTCTTCGCCCAGGCTTGGGCAAGAGATGTTCAGGATCCCTGGGCGCTAGAGATAATATCTCAGGGATACCTTCTGGACTTCAAATACTCTCCTCCAAGAGAGAGATTTCATCTGTCAAGATTGTCAACAATCCAGACAAAGAAAGAGGCGTTTCTACGCTGCGTACAAGAGCTCTTGTTAATGGGAGTAATCCATCCAGTTCCACGATCGGAACAGGGACAGGGGTTTTACTCAAATCTGTTTGTGGTTCCCAAAAAAGAGGGAACTTTCAGACCAATCCTGGACTTAAAGATCCTAAACAAATTCCTAAGAGTTCCATCGTTCAAGATGGAGACTATTCGGACAATTTTACCTATGATCCAAGAGGGTCAGTACATGACCACTGTAGATTTAAAAGATGCTTACCTTCACATACCGATTCACAAAGATCATTATCGGTACCTAAGGTTTGCCTTCCTAGACAGGCATTACCAGTTTGTGGCTCTTCCATTCGGATTGGCTACAGCTCCAAGAATCTTCACAAAGGTTCTGGGTGCTCTTCTGGCGGTACTAAGACCGCGGGGAATCTCGGTAGCTCCATACCTAGACGACATTCTGATACAAGCTTCAAGTTTTCAAACTGCCAAGTATCATACAGAGTTAGTGCTGGCATTTCTAAGGTCACATGGATGGAAGGTGAACGAAAAGAAAAGTTCACTCGTTCCACTCACAAGAGTTCCCTTCCTGGGGACTCTTATAGATTCTGTAGAAATGAAGATTTACCTGACAGAGGACAGGCTAACAAGACTTCAAAGTGCTTGCCGCACCCTTCATTCCATTCAACACCCGTCAGTGGCTCAATGCATGGAGGTAATCGGCTTAATGGTAGCGGCAATGGACATAGTACCCTTTGCACGCTTACACCTCAGACCACTGCAACTGTGCATGCTAAGTCAGTGGAATGGGGATTACTCAGACTTATCCCCTTCTCTGAATCTGGATCAAGAGACCAGAAATTCTCTTCTATGGTGGCTTTCTCGGCCACATCTGTCCAGGGGGATGCCATTCAGCAGACCAGACTGGACAATTGTAACAACAGACGCCAGCCTTCTAGGTTGGGGTGCCGTCTGGAATTCTCTGAAGGCTCAGGGACAATGGAGTCAGGAGGAGAGTCTCCTGCCAATAAACATTCTGGAATTGAGAGCAGTTCTCAATGCCCTCCTGGCTTGGCCCCAGTTGACAACTCGGGGGTTCATCAGGTTTCAGTCGGACAACATCACGACTGCAGCTTACATCAACCATCAGGGAGGGACAAGAAGCTCCCTAGCTATGATGGAAGTATCAAAGATAATTCGCTGGGCAGAGTCTCACTCTTGCCACCTGTCAGCAATCCACATCCCGGGAGTGGAGAACTGGGAGGCGGATTTCTTAAGTCGTCAGACTTTTCATCCGGGGGAGTGGGAACTTCATCCGGAGGTCTTTGCCCAAATACTTCGACGTTGGGGCAAACCAGAGATAGATCTCATGGCGTCTCGACAGAACGCCAAGCTTCCTCGTTACGGGTCCAGATCCAGGGATCCAGGAGCAGTCCTGATAGATGCTCTGACAGCACCTTGGGACTTCAGGATGGCTTACGTGTTTCCACCCTTCCCGTTACTTCCTCGATTGATTGCCAGAATCAAACAAGAGAGAGCATCAGTGATTCTAATAGCACCTGCGTGGTCACGCAGGACTTGGTATGCAGACCTGGTGGACTTGTCATCCTGTCCACCTTGGTCTCTACCTCTGAAACAGGACCTTCTGATACAGGGTCCCTTCAAACATCAAAATCTAACTTCTCTGAAGCTGACTGCTTGGAAATTGAACGCTTGATTTTATCAAGACGTGGGTTTTCTGAGTCAGTTATTGATACCTTAATACAGGCTAGGAAACCTGTTACCAGAAAGATTTACCATAAGATATGGCGTAAATACCTATATTGGTGTGAATCCAAAGGTTACTCTTGGAGTAAGGTTAGGATTCCTAGGATATTGTCTTTTCTACAAGAAGGTTTAGAAAAGGGTTTATCTGCTAGTTCATTAAAGGGACAGATCTCAGCTCTGTCCATTCTGTTACACAAACGTCTGTCAGAAGTTCCTGACGTCCAGGCTTTTTGTCAGGCTTTGGCCAGGATTAAGCCTGTGTTTAAAACTGTTGCTCCACCATGGAGTTTAAACCTTGTTCTTAATGTTTTACAGGGCGTTCCGTTTGAACCCCTTCATTCCATTGATATAAAGTTGTTATCTTGGAAAGTTCTATTTTTAATGGCTATTTCCTCGGCTCGAAGAGTCTCTGAATTATCAGCCTTACATTGTGATTCTCCTTATTTGATTTTTCATTCGGATAAGGTAGTCCTGCGTACTAAACCTGGGTTCTTACCTAAGGTAGTTACTAACAGGAATATCAATCAAGAGATTGTTGTTCCTTCTTTATGCCCAAATCCTTCTTCAAAGAAGGAACGTCTACTGCACAACCTGGATGTAGTCCGTGCTCTAAAATTTTACTTACAGGCAACTAAGGAATTTCGACAAACGTCTTCTCTGTTTGTCATTTACTCTGGGCAGAGGAGAGGTCAAAAAGCTTCCGCTACCTCTCTTTCTTTTTGGCTTCGTAGCATAATTCGTTTAGCTTATGAGACTGCTGGACAGCAGCCTCCTGAAAGAATTACAGCTCATTCTACTAGAGCTGTGGCTTCCACTTGGGCCTTCAAGAATGAGGCCTCTGTTGAACAGATTTGCAAGGCTGCAACTTGGTCTTCGCTTCATACTTTTTCCAAATTTTACAAATTTGACACTTTTGCTTCATCGGAGGCTATTTTTGGGAGAAAGGTTCTTCAGGCAGTGGTTCCTTCTGTATAAAGAGCCTGCCTATCCCTCCCGTCATCCGTGTACTTTTGCTTTGGTATTGGTATCCCAGAAGTAATGATGACCCGTGGACTGATCACACTTAACAGAAGAAAACATAATTTATGCTTACCTGATAAATTCCTTTCTTCTGTAGTGTGATCAGTCCACGGCCCGCCCTGTTTTTAAGGCAGGTAAATATTTTTTAATTTATACTCCAGTCACCACTTCACCCTTGGCTTTTCCTTTCTCGTTGGTCCTTGGTCGAATGACTGGGAGTGACGTAGAGGGGAGGAGCTATATGCAGCTCTGCTGGGTGAATCCTCTTGCACTTCCTGATGGGGAGGAGTAATATCCCAGAAGTAATGATGACCCGTGGACTGATCACACTACAGAAGAAAGGAATTTATCAGGTAAGCATAAATTATGTTTTTTGTACACCTGTGGGTACTTTTGTACTTATATTTCTGGCTGTCACTCTTTAGACAGCTGGCTGGGCAATTAATTAGATGCTATACTGACTGCAGCCCCTTTGAAAATAAATGGTGTGATCACACACCTGCTTTAACTGCTGCAAATTGGGTCTGACAGGTTGTGCAGACACTGTTGTAAACTGTTAGACCTAAACTAGAGCAGTTAAAGCAGATTGGGGGAGCACTCTCTGCTTAGCTTCAGTGAGATGTGAGGTACATTGTATGATTGGTTTTACCACCCATTAAAAAGAGTATAAAGAAACTGTTTTATAGGAGTGGGCAGCTACGGAGCCTCAGAGTGGCCACATAATACTTTTTCCATAAATTGTACATACTTTTTTGTAAATCGGGCTCAAATGTGCACACGAGTTAGTAAATCAAACATACGATTAAGTAAATCCCACTCACATTTTAGTAAATTGTGCTCACATTTTAGTAAACTGTTCACACGATTTAGTAAATCAAGCATACGATTTAGTGAATTGCAATCACATTTTAGTAAACTGTGCGCACAATTTAGTAAATCAAGCATAGAATTTAGTAAGTCACCCTCACATTTTAGTAAATCAAGCTAACATTATAGTAAATCGAGCTCACATTTTAGTAACTTACAAAGCACTAAACAGTTTAACTCCCAACTATATTTCCTCTCTCATCGTGAAATATTCCCCATCCCATCCTCTTCGATCAACCTCTGACCTACGTCTCCACTCCTGTTATCTTTACGTCCCATTCCCGCTTCCAAGACTTTGCACGTGCTGCTCCTCTCCTCTGGAACTCTCTACCCCTCTCCATAAGACTGTCTCCAACCTTGTATAGCTTCAGACGCTCCTTGAAAACCCACCAATTCAGAGAGGCTTAACATCTCTCCTCCATCCCTCATCCGAACCAAACTAATACGTGAACTGCTTGACTCACTGCTGCAACTACAACCGATGTAACAAGCTACCCCAACCTTATGTCTCTGCACCCTAAACCTATAGACTGTGAGCTCTCAAGAGCAGGGCCCTCTTCCTCCTGTAATAGATTTGTTTAGTTTTGTTATGTTTTGTATTTTATCACAAATCCTTGTCATTGTATACCCCTATCATTGTACCCAGCGTTACGGAATTCGACAGCGCTATACAAATAAATGATAATAAATAAATAGTAAACCGAGCTCTCATTTTAGTAAAGAATGCGTGTAATATACAGCCACATGTAGGTTTTTCAGACTGTAAGGCACTGCATACAATATACCCAGGTGTGTGCCTTTCAGACTTATGATACAGATACCTTACACAAATTAATAGGCAGAATAGTTTGTTTGTCAATTCATGTTCAGTGGATCAAAGGCAGAGTATTGAAATTCGCACATAAATGATAAATTGCATCACGTGGCAAACAAAGCAACGTCTGCTCAGCTACTCAGTTAGTTACATTTCTTTTGAGGAAAGTGCGTCTCTCAGTTAATATTACAAATTACTCAGTGAAAGGTGCTTTATTGTTATGTGAATGAATCCTAGGATGAAATCATTTCTATTCTTTGAGTGGGACAAAGTTGGAAAAGTATATTGCAGAAAATGTTCAAGCCCCTATCAACTCTATTAGTGAACCTCAAGAGTTAATTTGCAATGAAAAAGAGGTTCCGTATTAAAGGGTTATGAAAACCCAACTTTTTTTATGAATCAGATAGAGCATACAGTTTTAAACAACTTTCCAATTTAGTTCTATTATTAGTTTTGCTTCATTCTCTTGGTATCTTTTATTGAAGAAGCAGCAATGCACTACTGGAATCTAACTGAATACATCTGTATGCATTTTAACAAAGGATACCAAGAGAGTTAAGGAAATTAGATAATATAAGTAAATAGAAAGTTATTTAAAATTGTATGCTCTATCAGAATCATGAAATACATTTTTGGGGGTTTCATGTCTCTCTAACAGCTGTGTCAAATACCCCTAGGCAGCTTTTTTTTTTTTTAATATTTTTTTATTGAGTTTTTGCATGTCAAACATAGAACATAATAAGCCTATTATGAAAAAAAAGGAAAAGATACAAACAAAATTGAACAAAACACTTTGATAGTTATACAAAGCATTAATAGTAGGCTAATGAAACCTCGATTTTTCAATAAAATAGCATACATAACTGACCAAATGAAAACACAGTTGTAGGCCCAATGGACCAGAATTGTAAAAAACAGAGAAAACTAATGGTCAGGTAAACAGCTCTCTAGGAGCTTCCAGAAGCGAAGGAATATGTATATAGTAAGGGGGGGGATATTCAGCGGATAAGCACCGCTCTAAATATGGGGGGAGGTGGAGGGCGGAGCCATAAGATATATTGAAACTAACATACTTCCCAGGTTGCTACCATTATATCTGTATTTTATGAGTATCCTTGAGTAGAGACCTAATAAAGGGCTCTAGACTTTTGTGTGTTCAATGAGTAAGATTAACTCCTAATATAGTTGTGCTCAAGGAGGGATATTAGTATATATGTAATATGAAATATTAGATATAAGAGCCTTCTGGATGGGCTCCTCTCCTAGGGAAATGCCAGCTATAGGCGATGTGGGAAAAGGGAGCGGGGATATGACCCGCAGGCAAAAAGCACCAGCGGGAAAGGGAGGAGAGGGGCCCAATAGGAAAAGATGATTCGCTCTAGTAATGAAATCAGCATAGGGAGCACCCTTAACTAAAATAAGACTGACAGAGTAGGGTATGTGAACTATGTATTAATAGGGCATTTGACTCATATAATAAGAAAAACAGAAAAAGGGATACCAGACATTGCATGTACTCTCACTGAGTAGTATAGACATTGCAAAGCTTTGTTATGAGCAAGTAACCTTAGCTTCCAGATGCAGGTAATCACAAAACACTTGAACATTAAGTAAAACTATAGCAATTGCATAACCATTCCTAACCTTAAATATATACTAACATTTGTGCTATGAAGTCAATCATAAGTAGAGGTAGGATTAATATGGTAGATAACATATTCATAAAAAAATGAATTAGGGTAAGCAATTATAGAGTGCGACAGTTGCTTTAAGTTAGAACTGAAAGGGTTAACCCATACTAGGCATGAGCACATTTTAGTTAGCCCAGTAATCATAAGTTTAGGCTGTTAAATAGTTATGTTGTTCTCAAGCTTATAAAATACAATAACTCAGCGAGTAGCAGGACTTAGCCAAATAGTAGGAATTAAGTAGCATGTAAATAATGCTGTCCAGTACAGGCCATTCACCAGTTTGCACGTTGATAAGTAAATTTCCAACTGATAAGCCCCTGTAGAGATTGATTTTAATAATCTGATATACGTGTAAAGCATGGCATTGTACTATTCTCTCTGCAAGTGGGTGTACATATATACATATATGCAAGCAGACCACAAACAATACAAAAAGGTGGAGGGTGGAGCCATATATATATATATATGGGTAGACTAAGGAACATGACGGGATCTCTAAAAAAAATTAAAAAAAATGATTTTCTTTTTTTATCTGTAGGATAAAATGATGTTACAGATCATATGGTGTTTGGCAACTTGACACATTTGTGGGCATAGAAGCACTAGACAATGCATGGACTCTCACTAAACAATAGGGGCATTATAGAGCTCTGTTGGAAGCAGGTAGCCATAGTCTCTAGTTGTAGGCAAGAACACAACACATAAACAATAAGCAAAACCATAGTAGTTACATAACATTTCTTAGCTCTCTCTCTATATTAACTTTTACAGCAGAGTAACCCCTAGTCTAACACTGAACTGCCAGATAAAACCTGACATATAATCCCTCAAGTTTGCTCAGTAAGCATACATCAAAACAGTTGATGGGTTCTGAATTGCTCAGGTTACCATGAAATTCGTTAGATCAAAATAGTATAGCCAGCAAGAATGCAAATAGTAGTAGAGGGTTTATCAAGCATAGATATATAGCTGTAGATCAGTAGGAGAGTATCACTACGTGCATTGTGGTATAGAAGCATTTATCATAACCCATAAGCAGTTATGGTAGTCTATAGGATATTTATATCACTAGCCAATAAAACTACTGCAGATAGAATAACAGTGTGCATAGATTTCCCTAAATTTTAACATTAAGAGGACTGGGTGTATGAGGCATACTAAACAGACAGCACTAGAGCCTGTTGTTACAGGTTGCTACAAGACTACCCTGCTAGCTGAAGGAGTAGAAGGAAATATACTTCTATGTGTATATAGGGAGAGAGAGGGGGGGGGAGAATAAGAGTTAGCTTTGTACATTAGATTGAAGACTTCACTCCACAATTACTGGACAAAATGTGAGACGCTCAGTTGCCTAGTGTTTACTGCCGCTAAACGCTAGAAGGGTAGAGAGGTTAAGGTAGTACAAAATTACAAATTGAAGCAGTTTTGAAAGATTTAAACAAGAAAAACATGTAACAAACATCCTCTCCAGGGAATCTTACTCTTAAACCGTCAATAACATTTGGATGGTTAGTAATATATCCACACTAGCTTTAAGTTCACCAAAGTGCTTATACACATGTATATATATAGTTAAACAGGGGAACGCAATCTCATAACTAACTGGAAATTATATATATAAATATAACTTGGTCAAACCAAAGGTACCCCTTGGAGTGTGATAATAGCATTTAAAATACTGCCATCATAACAAAGGTCCTAAAAATATGATAAAAATGTGTGAATTATAAGAGTTTGTAAGGTTGCAGAAGGAGCCTAACCAACAATGTAAGTGAAGTTAGGCAAAATCTAACTATAGTAGTGTCAGGCAACATGCAGTGTGATAAACTGTACCTCAACAGCATAAATGACCAGTTTTGTCAGACACCATATAAGCAATTAATGTTAACCACCACTAATTTGGAGGTAAAGGAACAAGAAAACAATCATATAGTCGTACTTATGCTTTTGGCTTTAGTTAGTGCTATGAGGGTAGAACTTATATATACCTTTAGCAATGAAAAATTATGTAACAGTGCTTAAAAAAATATGAGCAATAAAGGTCCCATATAGATATACCACAGTTTACAACTTGAAGGGCTGTCGATCCACAGTAAATACCAGAGTCACACAGGAGACCGGCTAGGGGTTGTTTAAAAAGAGAAATTAGCCGATTCCAATTCTAAGATGGCGTAACGCTGTAGTTAAAGTTCCAGAAAGGGGCACCACAAAGAGAACAAAAACCATTCTCCCTCCTACATCAGATGCGACACGGCTCGGATGAGAGAACCTGCACTCTGCTCCAGTATGGAATATCTGGGCTCCTAACAAAAGGGCTAGTTCTTTCTTCATCCGGCAAGAAATATCAGACTTCAGTAGTGGGCCATGTGAAACCTGCTCGTGACAGGGTAAGTAAGATAACTTCCATACGGCCATGCTTTCACTCAAATCACTCAACTCCACCTGGATCCTCTCACGCCACCCATCAGTAGTATCCTCTGGGGCCTGGGTACTGGGACAATTCCCACGATTAGTGTGTGAAGGAGCATCTGGGGTCTGACCTGATTCGCTGCCTGTTAGAAGCAGCGGAGCTAATCTTGGCTCATCCTCCGGTCTCCATATAGCAGGGGCCTCCGCAATATCACAGCTTCCTCCAGATAGTGCCTGTACTGTACACTTGAGCTCCTCTTCTCGGGGCTCCGATAGAAAGTTCAGCATTGACATTAAGTCTTCAGTTATACTCAGGTAATGTTTCTCCAGGAGGCTCTGCATGTTCAAATCCCATGTTTGTGGAGCGTCTATAGCGGTCGACGTAGCCATATGTAAACTGTGACCAGGAGCTCCTCGTGGCTTAGTGAAACATAAATGTTTCCATAGAAATAGCTCAATAATGAACGATCTCTCCTTGCTTTAAATGTGGAGCAGCTAAGGTTAATGCTCAGCTGAACAACAAAGTGATTTTGAGCTTTGAAATATAATTTAATTGCTATAGTTTTAGCCAAAAGCCAGGAGCTTTCCAAAAGCACGTCTGGTTGCTTCAGTAGCTGGCTCCGCCCCCCACCCCTAGGCAGTTTTTAGTGGCTAGCATGTCAGCACTGAGGATAGGACGTGAATCCATAGCCTCTGGCATGTAACAGTAAGGATTGTTTCCTACGGAGCCCTGGTGTGGCCATAAATCCTGCGCACAATTTATTAAAAAAATATTGTGTGGCCAATAAATCCATAGGCAGCAGCTGTGCATGAAAGTAAAAAGCCACCAAAGAGAATGCTAAAAAGGCTTTAACATTTTTTTAAATGCATTTTTTTTAAAACATCTATGTACTGCAAAGTTTGTTATCCGTTTAATATTATTATACTGCTATGACTAACTAGTGTGATCATTTTAAATTAGGTGTAATTAACTGAAGAAAAACTGAGTCACTGTTTTTGTTTTTATCTAGAGTTTGCAATTATACTTAACAGGTTGTTTATAAAATCCATTTTGCATTAATAGCCTATTATAGAATAATATTATAATATAATATTAGATAAATAGGCATTAAAGGCTAATAACACACTAAGGTATAGATTGCAAGTGGAGCAGTATTTTGCTCTTCTAGTAGAGCGTTCATTGCGCAAGAATTAAGCTTTTTGTGCTAGTCCGATTGCATTCGTATTACGAGTTGAAAGTAAACTGTTTTCACTCTAGTGGTAACCCGACTAGCACAAAAATGCGAAGTTAGAATATCGTGTGTGCGTTCACGTATTCCCTTTAGAGGTCAATGGAGAAAAAAGTGGAAAAGAAACTAATACCTCACTCTTGCGCAAACACTATCTTATATTCTCAGTTGCGTTAAACAAACATAACAGAATATGTACTATTTATTCATTAAATAAATATTTCTACATATATCTCATGGTTTTTTTAACAAATATATATTTATACCTACAATATATATATATATATATATATATATATATATATATATATATATATATATATAAAATACAAATAGTCCAGCACTAGACCCAAATCAATGATCAAATTGTGTGCCCGTCACAATGTAGTATCTGTGTTCCTCCAGAAAATACAGTCCATGCAAAGGATGTGACAGCACCACAGTAGTTACTGGTAATAATTTCTTTATTGGAGGATACAAAAAACCCCAAAAGGTGCGACGTTTCGAACCTACATGGTCCATAATCATGGTGCTGTCACATCTTTTGCATGGACTATATATATATATATATATATATATATATAATAGATATATATAAAATTAAATATATAGGTATAGATATATACAGATATATATGGGAATATTTATTTATAAATATATAGAACATATTCTGCTTTGTGCAGAACATTGATATGTGAAATATTTACAGTAAATGCAAAGTTAAAACCTTTATTAAATATGAATATTGCATAAATATGCTTTTACATGTTTTCATGTATTTGACAGCAAAGGGCTCCAATGCACTTAACTATCACCGAGATTACGAGTTTTGCGGTAACAGGGGTGCGTTGCTAACGAGCACTTTGTTCTCACCGCTCATTTAAGACAACGCTGGTATTACAGGTTTTTTTAAACCCGGCGTTAGCCGCAAAAAGGTGAGCGTAGAGCAAAATTTAGCTCCACATCTCACCTCAATACCGGCGTTGCTTACGGTAGCGGTGAGCTGGCAAAACGTGCTCATGCACGATTTCCCCATAGGAATCAATGGGGCAGAATCGGCTGAAATAAAATCTAACACCTGCAAAAAAGCAGCGTTCAGCTTCTAACGCAGCCCCATTGATTCCTCTGGGGAAACAAAAGTTATGTCAACACCCTAACATGAACCACGAGTCTAAACACCCCTAATATTACACTTATTAATGCCCTAATCTGCCGCCCCCGACATCGCCAACACCTGCATAATATTATTAACCCCTAATCTGCCGCTCCGGACACCGCTGCCACCTACATTATCCCTATGAACCCCTAATCTGCTGCCCCCAACATCGCCGACGTCTACTTTTTATTTATTAACCCCTAATCTGCCACCCCCAATGTTGCCGCAACCTACCTACAATTATTAACCCCTAATCTGCCGCCCCATCGTCACCGCCACTATAATAAAGTTATTAACCCCTAAATCTAAGTCTAACCCTAACCCCACCTAATTTAAATATAATTTAAAATAATCTAAATAAAATTACTACAATTAAATAAATTATTCCTATTTAAAACTAAAAACTTACCTATAAAATAAACCCTAAGCTAGCTACAATATAACTAATAGTTACATTGTATCTAGCTTACGGTTTATTTTTATTTTACAGGCAAGTTTGCATTTATTTTAACTAGGTACAATAGTTATTAAATAGTTATGAACTTTTTAATAACTTCCTAGTTAAAATAAGTACAAATTTACCTGTAAAATAATCCCTAACCTAAGTTACAATTACACCTAACACTACACTATCATTAAATAAATTAACTAAATTACCTACAATTAATTACAATTAAATTAAATAAAGTAAAGTACGAAAAAAACCCACTAAATCACAGAAAAAAATAAAATAATTACAAGAATTTTAAACTAATTACACCTAATCTAATCCCCCTAATAAAATAAAAAAGCCCCCCAAAATAATAAAAATCCCTACCCTATACTAAATTACAAATAGCCCTTAAAAGGGCTTTTTGCGGGGCATTGCCCCAAAGTAATCAGCTCTTTTACCTGTAAAAAAAAATACAATACCCCCCAACATTAAATCCCACCACCCACACACCCAACTCTACTCTAAAACCCACCCAATCCCCCCTTAATAAAACCTAACACTACCCCCTTGAAGATCACCCTACTGTGAGACGTCTTCACTCAGCCGGGCACAAGTGGTCCTCCAGAGGGGCAGAAGTCTTCATCCGATCCGGGCAGAAGAGGACCTCCAGACGGGCAGAAGTCTTCATCCAGACAGCATCTTCTATCTTCATCCATCCGGAGCGGAGCAGGTCCATCTTGAAGCCAGCCGACGCGGAGCATTCATCCAGACCAATGACTACACGACGAATGACGGTTCCTTTAAATGACGTCATCCAAGATGGTGTCCCTTGAATTCCGATTGGCTAATAGGATTCTATCAGCCAATCGGAATTAAGGTAGGAAAAATCCTATTGGCTGATCCAATCAGCCAATAGGATTGAGCTTACATTCTATTGGCTGAATGGAACAGCCAATAGAATGTGAGCTCAATCCTATTGGCTGATTGGATCAGCCAAAAGGATTGAACTTCAATCCTATTGGCTGATTGCATCAGCCAATAGGATTTTTCCTACCTTAATTCCGATTAGCTGATAGAATCCTATTAGCCAATCGGAATTCAAGGGACGCCATCTTGGATGACGTCATTTAAAGGAATATTCATTCGTCGTGTAGTCATCGGTCTGGATGGATGCTCCGCGTCGGCTGGCTTCAAGATGGACCTGCTCTGCTTCGGATGGATGAAAATAGAAGATGCCGCCTGGATGTAGACTTCTGCCCGTCTGGAGGTCCTCTTCTGCCCGGATCGGATGAAGACTTCTGCCCCTCTGGAGGACCACTTGTGCCCGGCTGGGTGAAGACATCTCATGGTAGGGTGATCTTCAAGGGGGCAGTGTTAGGTTTTATTAAGGGGGGATTGGGTGGGTTTTAGAGTAGGGTTGGGTGTGTGGGTGGTGGGTTTTAATGTTGGGGGGTATTGTATTTTTTTTTACAGGTAAAAGAGCTGATTACTTTGGGGCAATGCCCTGCAAAAAGCCCTTTATAGGGCTATTTGTAATTTAGTATAGGGTAGGGATTTTTATTATTTTTGGGGGCTTTTTTATTTTATTAGGGGGTTTAGATCCGTGTCGGATGTCTTGAAGATGGACCTGCTCCATGCCGGATGGATGAAGATAGAAGATGCCGTCTGGGTGAAGACTTCTGCGGGCTTGGATGAAGACTTTGGCCGGCTTCTTGGAGGACTTCTTGTCGCTTCGATGAAGACTTCTCCTGGCTTCTTGGAGGATGGATGTTGGATCTTCAAAACTGTAAGTAAATCTGCAATGCCCATCCAAATGCCCTTTTCCGGGCAATGGGGAGCTTAGGTTTTTTTAGATAGTATTTTATTTGGGGGGTTGGTTGTGTGGGTGGTGGGTTTTACTGTTGGGGGGGTATTTGTATTTTTTTTTACAGGTAAAAGAGCTGATTACTTTGGGGCAATGCCCCGCAAAAGGCCCTTTTAAGGGCCATTGGTAGTTTATTGTAGGCTAGGTTTTTTTTATTTTGGGGGGGGGGCTTTTTTATTTTCATAGGGCCCTTAGATTAGGTATAATTAGTTTAAAGCTTTGATGTTTTCTTTTTTCTTTTGTGTAACTTAGTGTTTATTTTTTTGTGTAACTTAGTGTTTGTTATTTTTTGTAACTTTGTAGAGTCGATTTAAATTATTCGAGTAGGGTTAGGTGTTTAAATATATAATATATTTAATTTAATTTGTAGTTTAATGTAATTTTAGTATAAAAGTTAGGTTAGATTAATTTTTATTTTAATATAGTTTAATGTAATATTAGTTTAAAAGATAGGTTGGATTAATCATTAATTTAATATAGTTTAATGTATTTTTATTATAATAGTTAGGGTAGATTAATTAATAGTTTAATATAGTTTAATGTAATTTTATTATAATAGAAAAGGTTAATTAATAGTTTAATATAGTTTAATTTAAATCTAAAGATAAGTTTAAATTTTTTATAAGATAGGAATTAGTTAATATTTAATATAAAGTTAGCGAGTTGTTAGGTTTAGGGTTTAATAGGTTAATATAATTTATGGCGATGTGGGGGTGGCGGTTTAGGGGTTAATACATTTATTTAGTTGCGGTGGGCTCCAGGAGCGGCAGGATAGGAGTTAATAACTTTATGTAGGTGGCAGCGGTGTAGGGTGTGGCAGATTAGGGGTTAATAAGTATAATGTAGGTGGCGGTGGACTCCGGGAGTTGAAGAATAGGGGTTAATACGTTTATTAGAGTGGCGGTGGGCTATTAGAGTGGCAGTTTAGGGGTTAATATGTTTAGTAAGTGGTACTGATGTGGGAGGTCAGGGGTTTAGGGATTAATAACTTTGTTTAGTTGCGGTGGGCTCCGGGAGCGGCGGGATAGGGGTTAATACTTTTATGTAGGTGGCGGCGGTGGCGGGGCGGCAGATTAGGGGTTAATAAGTATAATGTAGATGGCGGCGGTGTCGAGGCGGCAGATTAGGGGTGTTTAGACTCGGGGTACATGTTAGGGTGTTAAGTGTGAACGTAACTTTTATTCTCCCATAGTAATCAATGGGATATCAGACAGCAGCGTACGCTCGGCTGGAATAGTGGCGAACGTACCTTGTAGATATTTGATAAGTAGCAAAAGTAGTCAGTCAGATAGTGCCGAATTTGCATTCGGAACATCTGTAGTGACGTAAACATCGATCTGTGTCAAACTGAGACCAGCGGATCGTATGTTACGTCACAAAATTCTACTTTTGCCGGTCTGTAGGCTTTGATAAATAAGGGGAATCAGGCTAGCCACAATTCCAGCATATTTGCGGTTGACGGCTTGATAAATAGGCCCCATATTAAGTGCACTAACCTGAAATGAAAATATGAATATGTCACATTCTAATTTTCTTCACATAGCAAAATGTTTTATGTATTCATAAATATATATTACCAAATAATTTTAGTTGTCTGTATATTCCCTCTCACTTGGTGCCCAATGATCAAAGGATCGCTGTGTCTGACGAGAAATGTTCACTTCCAGCTCACTGGCGTCTCAGTATTTACGGTTGGTGAAATGTTCTAAAAAAGTGGTCTTTCTCTCGCTGTACAGAGGATTGACAATATTGTTTCTATAGGAAAGTATAGGTCTTGTTACCTTTACACATTTTGAAATGTTTACAAATGATTGCCATTGTCAGCAGCATGGAGAGGGGATATTTAAAAAAATGTTTGCTTAGATTATGTTTTATGTCAAATTTATAGGCAAACCTCAGTAAATTACGTATATATTTCTTAAAAATGCTTATCTCCCCAATGAAAGATTAGCGAATCATTTATGTTTGAAAAATGTTCACCTTAGCTTGTGCATATTGTTTAGAACAATAGAACATACCTCTAAAGTTTCCTCATTGTTATACAAGTTATACTAATGCCACGCCCACTAAAGCCTATATTTTCTTTATGTCTTGTAATAACCATTGATAATTATCACATTAATTATAAATCTATTTGAGCTGGGCATTATGGCTAAACTGTGCATGAGTATATGGTTGTCATTTATATGCATTACATTGTAAAATAGTTTATTATATATTTTAACTAACCTTAGTTTATTATAAAGTAAAGTATATACATAATGCCCCACCTCAGACTAATTATTAATTTACAAGTCTTGCTATTGTTTTAAAACCAAGTTCACACATGTCAAATGTTATTGTCATTACATACTGTACAGAGGGATGAATTACACTAACCTTCACCACACATGGTGAGACTGCCATATTGATCATTCCACAAAAGGAAGAGAACCCTGGCATCACACAGTGAATAGTATCAAATGCCTCTTTGTGAGACAACCTTCAAACAATTCGATCACTTTATAACATTTCACATGCACATTTAATTTGTGATAATGATACCTAACATAGCAATATTATGATGATCTTTAGATCATTTGCTGCTGCTCAGATTAACCCTCATTTAATGACATTTGAAGGAAATAATAAGATTTAATTTCCAAAAGTAGATAAAAAAGGGCCGATTATCCTATCTTGACATGTAAATTGCCATAAAAAAGTGATTGTAAATGTGGAAGTCTTTAAAAGATCAAGAGAAAACATATACTGATCTTTTACTTAACAGATTCTACTCTGTCATTTTTTAGCAGCAATTAAAGTTCTCAGTCACAAATGAGGTACCCCCTAGCCTACATTATATATTTTACATTGTCACAGTACTTACATTTCTAAAAAAAGAAAAAAAGGGTTTGAATAAAAAGCAGAGAAGTGATTCAGCATTGCTCAGAAGATCTTAGTTTCTTCTAATAAAATTTCTACAAGGTGTTGAAGGGAATTATCCATCAGTCAAAACCTTATTTTGGAAGATCCAATATCAATGCTCTTAAAGATCTAGATCTTATTCAAACTGCATTAAATGGCAGCTTAGAAACAGATTTGTTGCTGTCAATAGTAGTGAGTCTTCACACTTGAGGCACTGCTACAGCTCCCAAGCAATAATGATTGTTGCTACAGTATCCTATAACCATCAATATTATATGTGGCAGCCCACAATGCTTCCACAGACAACTTTTTGACAGTACCACCTGTACAACAGTTTTTTTTTATAGACAAACTTCAGAGCTGAGGATAATACATAAATGATGATCTTCATTTAGTTAATTTCCCTTTCACATTAAAAGGGAAACAAAGGCTTCCCCACCACAATTAACTCCATCTGTCACTTCACAGGCACCCCAAAGATCTGTTAACCCAAATAATAATCCTGCCCAGGGAAAATTTGCTCTGTGCATGACCATATCCTACTATTAACAGCCCTATACATGACCTCCCCAAACAAGGACATGGTCACCACTAGGGTTAATTGCAGTTTGGGGGATGTCAGTTAAAAGGATGGGAAAGCCAGAATTAAACTTGCACGATTCAGATAGAGAATGTAATTTTAAGACACTTTTAAATTCACTTCTATTTTCAAATGTGCTTTGTTCTCTTGGAATCCCTTGTTGAAAAATAATATGCACATATTCTACACTAGTGGGAGCTAGGTGCTGATTGGTGCCTGCGCACATTTGTGTCTTGTGATTGGCTCACTACATATGTTCATCTAGCTGTCAATGTTCCTTCAGCAAAGTATAACAAGATATAAAATAAGTAAAATGGGAAGCTGATTAAAATTTTATGTTCTAAACAAATCATGAAAGAAAATGTTGGGGTTTCTTGTCACTTTAAGTTTAAAGTGATTGTTTTTTTTACTTAAAACCCACATGACCTTTTGACCACCTGGATAATAAAGTAGCTGGGGTCAGAAATTCCCTGGCATCTGGTCATAGTAACTAGCCATAAGAAGCTGTTGTTGTTTAGTTATACTCATATAGCACATTTAAAGTGAAGGTAAACTTTCATGAATGAAAAACCGGTTTTTAAAAATACTATTAAAAACAGGGGCACTTTCATTCATCAAAGTTTAGAAAGCAGCCGTTTTGTTTAAAAACATCTTTCTTCTCTTCACAGCCAGAGTAGCTTCCCCCGCCCAGAGATCCTCTCTTCACACGTCATCAATGGCTAATCCGGCTTCCTCCAATCATGGCATGGCCTCAGGCAATGTTACCTCTGGGGGGAAAGCCGTGACTAGAGGAAGCCGGATTAGTCATTGCTGACATGTGAAGAGAGAATCTCTGGGCGGGAGAAGCTGCTCCGGCTGTGAAGAGAAGAAAGGTACGTTTTTAAACAAAACTGCTGCTTTCTAAATTTTGATGAATGAAAGTGCTCCTGTTTTTAATAGTAGTTTATCTTCACTTTAAGTTTTATCAGGCTGCACAAATAATACCACTTTGAGAAAATCTGCTGTTGCTAGATATTTGTCTTAGTCAGATCCATTACAGCAGTCTGCATACTTTGAGCAAACTAAAGCTGTTAGATGCCGTTTTAGATACACTGCACTATCTAAATCCAACTGCCCAAAATAATGCCATTGGCTTATATTTAATGATGTATTGTATACTGCTGCTTACACAGTTTCTTAAAGGGACACTCAAGTCAAAGTAAACATTTATGATTCAGAAAGAGCATGCAGTTTTAAGACACTTTCCAATTTACTTCCGTTATCAATTTTTGCACAGTCTTTTTATATTCACACTTGCTGGGGAACAAGATCCTACTGAGCATGTGCACAACCTCACAGGGTATACGTATACTAGTTTGTGATTGGCTGATGTCTGTCACATAATACAAGGGGCCGGAAAATGGGAGAGAAAAAAAAATTGTCAGAAAAAAAATGTACTGCTTATTTGAAATTCAGAATAGGTGTTATTGCATTGTCTTTTTATTATGCACTTGTTAATTGTACAATTCTACTGCATTGAGAGGTCCTTTTACTAATATTGCTACTTAAAAATCCCAGAAATGTGTTACTGTCTCACACATAAAGACTAAAACAATTGTAATCTATGTATTCATGTCCTGCTGTAATTATCTCCATTTGATCATAAATACTTGTGTGTACAAGAATAAACTCTACATGAGTTGAATGAATGGAAATGTCAGCTACCAGGAGTTTAACAACATGTAGAGGTATTATTTTAGGTGGTGCTGTAGGTCACAATTTACTCAGAATATATTTTTTTCAAGACAGCATTTCATTTACAGTATATGCCCCTGTATAGCCTTCCTTTTTAGTTATCACTTACCCCCCAAAGATCTAACCCGCTGCACCAGCATGAGCAGTTGTTCTTGTACTTGTCAGCTGGGAGCAATTTATAGCTATAAAGGAAGTATAGGAGCAGCGAAGTGGCAAGTGAAAGGCCATACTAGGGTATATAAATGAAATGCTGTTTTTGAACAACTAATGTTTATTTTCCTTTTAAATGCAAAAGCAATTAAGAAAATAATAGAGAGGTATATTGTTATTTACCTTGAGGCAGAAAAGGTCAAACATGTTATTGTGGTATCAGAAAAATTGCTGGATCAACACTTTAAAAAGAAAGATTTAAAACATAGAAGTTAA
Organism: Bombina bombina; assembly: GCF_027579735.1. Classification (NCBI taxonomy): domain Eukaryota; kingdom Metazoa; phylum Chordata; class Amphibia; order Anura; family Bombinatoridae; genus Bombina; species Bombina bombina. The sequence continues at coordinate 1,160,455,965 of NC_069500.1, read as the reverse complement.
TTATCGTTGGCATGTTTTCCATCTAGCTGGCTGCCAATGTCTAAAGATCAGTTTTTGTTATTTTATTTCTTGTAGATAGAAAATTAACTTGTATTAAATTTAGCATTTTCTCCTCTCAAAAGGAAATAAATGAAAAAAAAACAATGCCAAGATAATCTTTCAAAGACCAAAATGGGGAGGTTAGAAAAAATTAAAAGGCACTTTATATAGATAAAACATATACATTTATGTTAGCAATTGCATTTTAAAGATATTGTATAATCATTTAAAATTGTTATAAAAGCTAATTAGGCATTGTAGACCAATGAACAGTTCATGCAGGGTTTGATTAGAATTTTATGTTCCTTTAACATGATTAACCAATCAGTGCAGAAGAACACACATAGTCATCCTCCTGTGTGTGGTTATGCTTTTGTGTCAACCTTCACAATATAGCAACTCCTGGTCCTCTAGGGGAAATCTGACAAGGTTTTTGGGACCCATTGTTTAATCCTGTGTTGACAATGTAAACCAATGCATGTTTTGTTATCATGCAGGTAGTGCAGATGCCTGTCACACAATGAAGAAGTGTTTAGTGAGAGAGGCAGAACTATATTGCTTATGGAGACAACCTTTTACAAGAGCTTTTCTTGGGTCCCGAAAGATGTAGATGGACATGAAACCACTTATTTGAGCTTTCAGTGGTTGTATGTCTGTCTATGACATCAGTGGTTGTATGTCCGTCTATGACATCAGTGGTTGTATGTCCGTCAATGACATCAGTGGTTGTGTGTCTGTCTATGACATCAGTTGTTGTATGTCTGTCTGTCTATGACATCAGTGGTTGTGTGTCTTTCTTTGACATCAGTGGTTGTGTGTCTTTCTATGACATCAGTGGTTGTATGTCTGTCTATGACATCAGTGGTTGTATGTCTGTTTATGACATCAGTGGTTGTATATCCGTCTATGACATCAGTGGTTGTATGTCCATCTATGACATCAGTGATTGTATGTACGTCTATGACATCAGCGGTTGTATGTCTGTCTATGACATTAGTGGTTGTATGTCCATCTATGACATCAGTGGTTGTATGTCCATCTATGACATCAGTGCTTGTATGTCTGTCTATGACATCAGTGGTTGTATGTCTGTCTATGACATCAGTGGTTGTGTGTCTGTCTATGACATCAGCGGTTGTATGTCTGTCTATGATATTAGTGGTTGTATGTCCATCTATGACATCAGTGGTTGTATGTCCATCTATGACATCAGTGCTTGTATGTCTGTCTATGACATCAGTGGTTGTATGTCCGTCTTTGATATCAGTGGTTGTGTATTCCTCTATGATGCAGGTTAACACCTTAAAAGGGTTCAAAGTAATAAAATGTAGTAGGAAAGAGGGGGCTATAATGGAGCCCTTATCTCTTTGTGTTAAAAATACGGGAACAACTGCAGGGCATCACAAAGCAAAAAAAAAGTTAGTTATACCCTTAAAGGACAGTATAAACTAAATTTTTTAGAGACTATTATCAAAATTGCCTTTTTTTTTTTAAATGGTTTTTGAGCAATTTTTATTTCACTTATACAGTATATACAGTTGTGAGAATCTATTGTGATTTATGATTAATCATTTCATAGTCTTACTGATGAAACTACAGCCCCCATTACAGAGCTGCTTAGTTTATTAAAGCTGTTTGACATCTGATCCATTTTTGCAGGTTCATTTACACTTCAAATCAAAGGGATCCTTATAATTCCCAATGTAGCTGATGTTCATATCAATAGCAAGTACCTTACAGCATAGGGGTTTTGAAACACTAAAGAAGCCTTGGTCACACCCTGACTATAGAAATATTTCATAAGACACCTTATTCAAAAGATGTGGCTCCACCATTCATAAAAGAGGATGTAATGTCCTTTCATGTGACTGTTATAGTAGTAATGACCAGCTGACAGTAACCACTAGCATCATTACATTTTTGTGTTAGCATTAAGATTAATAGATCCTTAATAAATAGGAAAAGAGGCTATGAGTGTAAAAATGTGTCAAATAATATAGGATATTTTATTTGTACAAGAATATTAAATTATAAATCCTGAAAGTGTTTGCAACATTTAGGAATAATTAATCATGTACAATATACAAAGTGACCGAAATAAAAGTTTTTTTTACATTATGGGTGGCAGCATTTTACTATACAGTGGGGAAAAAAAGTATTTAGTCAGCCACCAATTGTTTAAGTTCTCCAACTTAAGAAGATGAGAGAGGCCTGTAATTTTCATCATAGGTATACCTCAACTATGAGAGACAAAATGTGGAAACAAATCCAGACAATCACATTGTCTGATTTGGAAAGAATTTATTTGCAAATTATGGTGGAAAATAAGTATTTATTCAATATCAAAAGTTCATCTCAATACTTTGTTTTATATCCTTTGTTGGCAATGACAGAGGTCAAACATTTTCTGTAAGTCTTCACAAGGTTGTCACACACTGTTGCTGGTATGTTGGCCCATTCCTGCATGTAGATCTCCTCTAGAGCATTGATGTTTTGGGGCTGTCGCTGGGCAACACAGACTTTCAACTCCCTCCAAATGTTTTCTATGGGGTTTCAGATCTGGAGACTGGCTCGGCCACTCCAGGACCTGGAAATGCTTCTTATGAAGCCACTCCTTCGTTGCCCGGGCGGTGTGTTTGAGATCATTGTCATGCTGAAAGACCCAGCCACGTTTCATCTTCAATGCCCTTGCTGATGGAAGGAGGTTTGCACTCAAAATCTCACAATACATGGCCCCATTCATTCTTTCATTTACACGGATCAGTGGTCCTGTTCCCTTTGCAGAGAAACAGCCCCAAAACATGATGTTGCCATCCCAATGCTTCACAGTAGGTATGGTGTTCTTTGGTTGCAACTCAGCATTCTCTCTCCTCCAAACACGACAAGTTGTGTTTCTTCCAAACAGTTCTACTTTGGTTGCATCTGACCATATGACATTCTCCCAATCCGCTTCTGGATCATCCAAATGCTCTCTAGCATACTTCAGACGGGCCCGGACATGTACTGGCTTAAACAGGGGGACACGTCTGGCACTGCAGGATCTGAGTCCCTGGTGGCGTAGTGTGTTACTGATAGTAGCCTTTGTTACGTTGCTCCCAGCTCTCTGCAGGTCATTCACTAGGTCCCCCCATGTGGTTCTGGGATGTTTGTTCACCGTTCTTGTGATCATTTTGACCCCACAGGGTGAGATCTTGCGTGGAGCCCCAGATCGAGGGAGATTATCAGTGGTCTTGTATGTCTTCCATTTTCTAATTATTGCTCCCACAGTTGATTTCTTCACACCAAGCTGCTTGCCTATTGCAGATTCAGTCTTCCCAGCCTCAAGCAGGTCTACAATTTTGTTTCTGGTGTCTTCGACAGCTCTTTTGTTTTCATCATAGTGGAGTTTGGAGTGCGACTGTTTGAGATTGTGGACAGGTGTCTTTTATACTGATAACAAGTTCAAACAGGTGCCATTAATACAGTTAATGAGTGGAGGACAGAGGAGTCTCTTAAAGAAGAAGATACAGGTCTGTGAGAGCCAGAAATCGTGCTTGTTTGTAGGTGACCAAATACTTATTTTCCACCATAATTTGCAAATAAATTCTTTCCAAATCAAACAATGTGATTGTCTGGATTTGTTTCCACATTTTGTCTCTCATAGTTGAGGTATACCTATGATGAAAATTACAGGCCTCTCTCATCTTCTAAAGTGGGAGAACATGCACAATTGGTGGCTGACTAAATACTTTTTTTCCCCACTGTAATTGGGTATTTCTGCAAACTGTAAGTGCTTTATTTTGGAATAGTGCATGAACTGCTGAAAAACATAATAGTGCAGATTACAAATAGTATATTCATACAGATATATAGGGGTGTATATGTGTGTGTGTGTATATATATATATATATATATATTACAAAAAATATACAGATATATATAGAAATATGTATCTAAAAATAAAAAGAACATTTTCTTCTAGTAAAGAACATAAACATTTAATGCTAGAGTACAAGTGGAGAGCAAAATATTGCTTTTGCGTAAGCGATATTTGCGCTCCACTTAGTAATACCAACGCACTCAAATTACATGCAATCATTGCGCTTCCATAGGCTCCAATGGGAACTTCGTTCTTATGCTGTCAGACACAGCATGAAAACCTAGCGCAGCAAAGGGGGTAAGTTGTGCAGCGATGGGCAGCAATTGTTAAATATATATGTATTTGAATATATACATATATATTTATGTGTTTATATGTGTATATACATATACTAACACATAAATATATATGTATATAAGCATATTCATATATATTTACAGGGAAAACACAGTTCTCCATAGTCCACAATGTAAAGGAACTATTCAGTGCCACACCCGCCACTTTTAACCCCTAAAAACTGCTTTGTGCAGTTGTTTTTTTATTTAATAAAAAACTACAAGACACCTAAATTTGGGGCCAATTGGGGGACATTTAGAAAATTAGCCAGAGTTCCTATCACTTGTAATGGCTGGTTATTTATTGCGTGCCCGCAAACGGGTGAATTTGCATGTTTAAGGGCTCACAATTAATTAGAGCCCCTCTTGTAACCTAGCCCTTAAAGTATACATAACGCACCTTCAGCTATAGTGCTATAACTAATAAGACATTCACAATGCATAGACATTAATATCAGGGGTCAAGTCATACAAAAAAAAGTGTGGGAACTCACCAAGATGTCCACCCTCCCTCGCAAATTAATATTGTTTTATATATATATATATATATATATATATATATATATATATATATATATATATATATATATATATATATATATATATATATATAAATACACACATACACGCTGTATTTATATGTATATAATCTATACACTTTGGTTAATGAAAGCAAATTACATCCAATGAAGGGTTAAATGGTTGCCTTTGGGCCTGAGAATCCTCATCTGTCACAGACTCTCACCCACTTAAGGTGCAATAGTCCTATTTCTACTGAGGGGAGCTAAGTAACCCCAGAGCAAGCCACACAGAAATGTAAGAATCATGTGTAATAAAAGATAATAAGAATAATATTCTTAACGGGTGATAACACAGCAGGACCGCTGATAGTCTTACATTTAGTGTATTGTAGGAAGTGTTACTGCCCATTACTAGAGGATCTCACTTTCCCTCTAACCAGACTGTGCTCCAGCTCCTCCTCCAGCAGCAGTGGTTGCGGAAGTGTTTCTGCCCTCTGTCCCGAGGGAACTTAGTTCCTCCTGCAAAAATAGTGCAGGAACTCCGTTCCTATGCATTCCTACCCGACTTGACCCCTGACTAACATTTAATAGACAGAAATTTATAGCACAATTGAGAAAGATATGTACAATTGAGAAAACTATGTATATAAATATGAACAATAGTATCAATCCCCCAAAAAATAGATACAGTTTCACAATACACTATTCCCAATATTGATAATGTCATAGTGTGAATTTAGACCTAGAGGTATCCTGGTTTTCAATTTCAGTATCCAATATACCTCCCTTTTAGCCAGCAATTTGTCCAGGTCACCCCCCTTTTCAGACTCTGGACATTCTCTATAATGCACCCTTTAAAGGTGTCCAGTTTGCTATTGTGTTTTAAAGCAAAATGCTGGACCAGAGGGGTAGATGACCTGCCAATTGATATAGTGGACATGTGTTCCCGAAAGCGTGATTTAATATCTCTGTAAGTAAGACCCACATATTGGACTTCACATTTGTCACAAATATGTGGCGGTGCAATTGAGACAAGTCTCAATAGGGAATGCCTCTCTAGTTACACTAGAGATTAATTTGTTTGTGCAAATGACATGATCACATGGCTTACATTTTCTACCACGTTTGAACATCCCAGCACAAATCAACCATGAACTCCTGGGTTTATCAATTTATTTTTGTTCTTTCAGTTCTGTTGGAGATAATATAGAACCCAGAGTACAGCACTTTTTGTAAGAGCACCTCAAATCCTTGTTAACCATGGTGGTAAGATTATCTTCTGCTGCCAGATGGGGAAAGTGTTTATGCAATATCTTGCACAGGGCTGGCTGGGAATAAAAAGCAGTCCTGGAAAAATATGAAGACCAGCCCTATTTTCCGTTGAGTTGTTAGAATGCACATGTCCCACTTTTCTCAAAGGGGATTACTGGACACTTCTTCCCCAATATTGTTTTCAGTATTAAATTATATTACTTTGTATTAAATAAAAAAGTCAGATTGATGTTATATAGGCACCCTACAACCCAACTGCATCAATTATTCACCCCTTTAGATTGTAGCTTTCCAGCCCCAACCACTGCAGCCCACCGGGAAATCTCCTGGTTTCCTGGTAGACCAATCCGGCCCTGATCTTGCATATCACAGGATATTGGTCACTTTACCCGGTAACAAATGTCACCCCCTCAAACCTGGACTTTTCCCCCCTGGCATTAGAATCTTTCAAGTAGTGTTCCCTAGGAGTGCTTTCTACAGCTTTCCTGGCTCTCATAATATCATAGATCTTGTACCTCCTCTCCAGGAGCCTTTGTTCTAATAAGTCTGCTTCTCTCTTATAATCATCCCATTGAGTACAGTTCCACCTTAGGCGTGTAAACTGACCCTTAGCAACAGCACAGTTCATGGTTGACTTGTACTGGGATGTTCAAATGTGGTAGGAAATGTAAGCCATGTGATCATGTCATTTGCACAAACACATTCAGCTCTAGTGTAACTAGAGAGGCATTCCCTATTGAGACTTGACTCAATTGCACTGCCACATATGTTATATATTTTATTATTTGTGACCAATGTGTGGTCAAATATGTGGGTCTCACTTCCAGAGATATGAAATCAAGCATTCAGGAACACATGTCCACTATATCAATTAGCTGGTCATCTACCTCTCTGGTCCAGCATTTTGCTTTGAAACACAATAGCAAACTGGACACCTTTAAATGGAGCATTATAGAGAAAGTCCAGAGACCGAAAAGGAGGAGGGGTGACCTGGACAAATTGCTCGCTAAAAGGGAGGTATATTGGATACTGAAATTGAAAACCAGGATATCTCTAGGACTAAATTCACGTTTTGACATTATCAATTTTTGGGAGTAGTGTATTGTGAAACTGTATCTATATTTTGGGGGATTGATACTATTATTCATGTTTATATACATATTTTTCTCAATTATACATATCTTTCTCAATTGTGCTATAATATTTCTGTCTATTAAATATTAATGTATATACATTGTGAATGTACACCTAACCCTTTTAGGGGTTATGTTATCATGTTTTCATGTTACAATCTAGTCAATAGAAGGGGGAGCTAATATGTACATAAATACAAAAAAGATTTAGATTCCTCAACAACTTAAATTTACCTATTGATAACATTAATTACCATACATATAAAGTTATAAGTATAACAAAATGTCCCAAAATATGTGAATCAAAATATGTGAAACATATTTTCATGTTATCTTCTGTTCCATAATTGTATTCCTGATGTGTGTTTAGGCTGACCTTCATGAGTTCTTTCATTTTGTTTATACCTGTCTAGTAGTTATCTGTTATGTAATTTGAGTAGATAAAAATAAGTGCCCTTCCTTTTCATCTTTTGTATATTGTACTTTAACTGAATAGATAGCATAGGTTGCTGTTTCAGGTTGTTTGTTATGTTAACTAATTATTACACAGGTGAAATTCAGAGAGGTGTGTTTTTGGGTTTAACCTATTAACATTGAGCTGTGATTTTAAATAGTGTGTGTAAGACATAACCAGTCAGGCTATTATTATGGCTGAGAGCCGAAACGCGTAAGCCACCTGGTGAACGCTTCTCTGAACTTTTTATGCTGTTGTTTCTTCCATTTGAAAATTTTAATGTTGTCTAATAAATTTTGATATTTTTCGGAACCGGACTCCCTATTCTTACTTGTTATTGTAACCAGCCTGTCAGGTTGCCGTCAGCTTTGCTGTTGCTGTTCCGTGATTAGATTTCTTACCAGCGATTCACCTACCCCGTATTACCCCTGATGACGTCATTTGTTGAGGACAGATGAGAGCAGAGGGATACGCCGAAGAAAGATGCCTCGAGAGGCGAGGATGCCACAGTCCGATATTACCCAGGCGAAGTAAGGCAGAGGTATCCAGCTCTATTGTCATTACAAGGAAGGAAGGAGCATAGCTCCAGGTGCATTGAGGATCGAGGTATTGCCTTCTTTTTCCGTTTGCATCTGCACCTGAGGGTTGGGTTTGTCCCATTTGGTGATCGCTTTGCGTGATATATTGATGCACTGGAGGTGCATTTGTAGCTGGTATGGAACTTTCTCTTTTGCTGCTTGTTTTTTACTTTGAGCACATTTAGCTATAGAGCAAAAAAAAATTACAATTGCAGGCCACTTGAAATCTGGCACAAAGTGTTTGATCAGCTCTCAAGAGAAGCATTGAAATTGAGGTTTAAGGATAGTTTAAATGTGAAATTATACAGCAGTCAAAAAGTTAAATATTGGATTGTTTCATTTAAATGATTAAATTAAGCAGTCTGTTATATTTCCTTTCATCTGTTTTTTTAGGATCTCTTCATTTTGAATGAAGGAGGGAATGTTCCTGCATCCCAGTGATAGTTTTGTAAATTGTTGTGTTTGCCATTTAGTGAAATTAAACAAATTACTGCTAATAGGGTGTGTGGTGATATATGTGCTGGACTCAACTGGGCAGCCCCTAATTCTGATATGCTCCCAGTATCAGAAAGTGTAGAAATCTAAAACAAATGGGGGAGGGGTGCGCTCAAAGAACAGAGCAGTGAGTGGGACTATCTATAATAGCTAATAGCTGATAAAATGGATCCAATCCGTTGATAAAAAATTGTGTAAATTTAAAGGCTCATTTATTAATGATAACCTATATTAGGTACTAACATGTGAGTGGTTAGCCGTGGTTATTGGCAGCCTATATTATGGGTGGTTTGCCGTGGTATCCAGCAGTTTATATTGTGAGGTGTATTGTATTATGTGAGTCCTCAGTAGGATAGGATACAAATTGGTGTACAATGGGATGTGATACAAATTAGTGTATGAATACACTGTGATACAAGATAGCAATGCTATTATAAAGCGATATTCAAATAGTGGAAAAAAGCAATATGTGATGTGTAGAAAAAAGACAGGTGCATCTAATGAGTAAAATATATTTTACTACAAAAGGATAATAAATCTGTTATACAGATATGTGTGTATATGTAAATACATCCAGGTTTATTTAAAACAAATATACAATTAGTATTAATATATAAACAAATAAAATGAACAAATCAATAAATCAAATCAATTGAATAAATCAGATGATGCACTGTGTCATTAAAATTGTGTCGGTAAAAATAGCTTGTCAGCATAGACAGAAAAAAGCGCTAAGACTGGCTGATATGTTAATGGACACTCTTGTCCGTATAAATTATGTCCTTGAAAGGATATCACGATTGCAGTTCAACATGGAATATAAAAGTTTAAAAGTTGTGGCCACAACTATTTGTAAGGGATCCAAGGAGCTATCTTCCTGTTTATGTAGCTTATAGTATCCCGTAATTAAAATAGAGTTATACAAAGTTCTTAGGATGCTCACCCCTACCAGACTACCGATATCCCTTACCTCCTCTTCAAATTTTGTGGGTTATGGGAAGGCTGTAATTGACCCGGGATGGTGTCTCAGTTTGGCGTGTTGCCGTGTAGCTGTGATGGTTTGTAAGCGTCTCACCTTTGAATTTCCCGGTCAGTCCTTCCTACCCTGACGTTTACGCAGAGTAGTCACGTGGTCCTCGGAGGTCCAATCGGATAGCCGGGTCGTTGGGGGAGTGGTGCAATAGCGGTTCTGTAGGGTTTTCTTGCTGGAGCCAAATTCGGTCACACTAGATTGTCAGAATCTACGCGTTTCAGCGCTGGGTATGCGCCTTTATCAAGATGTCCTGATAAAGGTGCATACCCAGCGCTGAAACGTGTAGATTCTGACAATCTAGTGTGACCGAATTTGGCTCCAGCAAGAAAACCCTACAGAACCGCTATTGCACCACTCCCCCAACCACCCGGCTATCCGATTGGACCTCCGAGGACCACGTGACTACTCTGTGTAAATGTCAGGGTAGGAAGGACTGACCGGGAAATTCAAAGGTGAGACGCTTACAAACCATCACAGCTACACGGCAACATGCCGAACTGAGACACCATCCCGGGTCAATTACAGCCTTCCCATAACCCACAAAATTTGAAGAGGAGGTAAGGGATATCGGTAGTCCGGTAGGGGTGAGCATCCTAAGAACTTTGTATAACTCTATTTTAATTACGGGATACTATAAGCTACATAAACAGGAAGATAGCTCCTTGGATCCCTTACAAATAGTTGTGGCCACAACTTTTAAACTTTTATATTCCATGTTGAACTGCAATCGTGATATCCTTTCAAGGACATAATTTATACGGACAAGAGTGTCCATTAACATATCAGCCAGTCTTAGCGCTTTTTTCTGTCTATGCTGACAAGCTATTTTTACCGACACAATTTTAATGACACAGTGCATCATCTGATTTATTCAATTGATTTGATTTATTGATTTGTTCATTTTATTTGTTTATATATTAATACTAATTGTATATTTGTTTTAAATAAACCTGGATGTATTTACATATACACACATATCTGTATAACAGATTTATTATCCTTTTGTAGTAAAATATATTTTACTCATTAGATGCACCTGTCTTTTTTCTACACATCACATATTGCTTTTTTCCACTATTTGAATATCGCTTTATAATAGCATTGCTATCTTGTATCACAGTGTATTCATACACTAATTTGTATCACATCCCATTGTACACCAATTTGTATCCTATCCTACTGAGGACTCACATAATACAATACCCCTCACAATATAAACTGCTGGATACCACGGCAAACCACCCATAATATAGGCTGCCAATAACCACGGCTAACCACTCACATGTTAGTACCTAATATAGGTTATCATTAATAAATGAGCCTTTAAATTTACACAATTTTTTATCAACGGATTGGATCCATTTTATCAGCTATTAGCTATTATAGATAGTCCCACTCACTGCTCTGTTCTTTGAGCGCACCCCTCCCCCATTTGTTTTAGATTTAAACAAATTACTGACAGGTGCTAAGGCTGTACTTATATTCCAAAAAGCTGTGTCCATTTGAGGCTCTAATTGTTTTGACAATTCATCAGTCATCTTTTTTATCTACCAACATGTTCTGCAATTGGGATCAACACATATTTAATAAAAAACAAATGTGTTGACAACGTTTAACCTGCCATGAAATGTCTTAATGTTCAGTGAATGTCAGTTGATTTGTAATTATGAATTATGTTTTATTAAAATTTTTTTTTTTTTTTTTAATGTGAACAATGTATTCTTTAAAGAAATTACACAGTTGTGAATAATGATAAGAAATTATTAAAATAATATAATAGAACAGCCTGAAAACAATATAGTGGCAGCATTTAAAGGGACATAAGGTATGTACGCTATTAAAATACCACCTTGAAGACCATTACCTCTATCACTTCTCACTTTTCTCCAAATGTTATGAACTAAATTCAGAATTGGGAGCAAGCATGTCTGCAGCCACTCCAAAGGAGTTGATACAGCAGTCATTTAAATGGAGCATGAGTATGGAAGGCATTAGAAAGTACTAGAGCTAAACATGCTTTCAGCAAACTTATAGGATGATAATGATGACATTTTCAGTAGGTTCAGTAGTGGATTTATGCTAAAAAAAAAAGAAATTAAATAATGTAAACTGAACCATTTGAAATCTCAGCTTAGTTCCGATATTAAAGGTATATCCTTTCTGTTGGAGTCCACACTGCTATCAAAGCCTGAAAAAAACACCTTTTCAGGTGGATTTTAGACTCCATACCTTGCTACTACCATATTTGATAAATGAGAAGGAAGCTTGGCAAGCAATAATTAGGGACATTGAGATATGAATGGTTAAATTTACCAAGCAAAAACATGCAAAGGTGGGCTGAATGGAAAAAAAAGCACAGTAACCATGCTGGAAAAGATGGATAACTACCCTTACAGTGTTGGCCCTATTAGAAGCACACACATCCAATTTATATTGCTTCCACAATGAAAAGGGCTTCAAACTGATGCCTTGCACAGTTTCTTAGAAGAGATGTATTCTTCCAAGAAGTGGAAACTGCCTAGGCATAGGATACTTTATTACTAGATACGCTTAGATTATATATTGAAGAATACATGTGGAAATTGTAGTTTTTGCTCTTACAGTCTTTGTGATGTCCTTGAGGAATCATCAGGTTATCTGTTAGTTTGCCGCAAGTTTTCTATCTGATCCATAAAGATGTTCAAACTTTGAACTGCATCCAAGTTGTCAATCCTTTATCCTTTTATTAGTATGAAATTACTTTAGGTAGAATTATAATGACAGAAAATAAAACCACTGTATCTTTTAGAAGACCAAAAAACTAATGGTGTCTGCAGCTCAACTATTTGTCTTTTCAAAGGCTATATCAAAAGAAGAGCTGTCTTTAGAGATTTTCCAGAGGGATGTTTCCTATAATAGTTTAAAAAGAGAGGTCATCAAAGGATCCAGAACCAGATGTAAACCCTATGGAGAAACTGAAGATGTTCAACATGTAAATGAGCTACAATTTGATAGAATTAAAGTAGCAAAAACTCTTGACCCCCATCTTGTTTCAGAGATAGATGACAAGAACAAGACATTGAATTCAAAACAATAGAGACATTTTTGCTGAAAGTGTAATGAGAAAACACAAAAATATAACTTACTACAATAAAATAATAAAAAAAAATGGTATCCTAAAACTAATAGGAGGCAAAGTCCAAAGTTCTTGGATGCTCAGCCACTAAGCTTAGATATAAAGCTTTTATATTGAGATGAAAGCATAGACACTGAATCAGGTCTGGAAGTAGATGGGCAGTGCTTGACTACAGCCATCATCTCCAGAAGGGTGAACAAGGGATGTTCTTGTCTTTAGCTGAAGGATTAGATTAAAGGGACACTCAAATCAAAATAAACTTTCATGATTCAGATAGAGCATGCAATTTGAAACAGCTTTCCAGTTTACTTTGATTAACAAAAGTCTTTTTATATTTACACTTTTTGAGTCACCAGCTTCTACTGAGCATGTGCAAGAATTCACAGAATATATGTTTATGCATTTGTGATTGGCTGATGGCAGGCACATGATACAGGGGGAGTGAAAATAGACATAACTTTGCAATTTATTAGAAATAAATCTACTACTCATTTGAAGTTGAGACCAAGTGCTATTGCATTGTCTTCTTTTCATGCATTTGTTGATTATGCAAATCTACTGTATTGACTGGTCCTTTAAGTGAAAGGTAACTCCATTTTATGGTGATGGACTCTATTACATATACCTTTAGGAGAGACTGTATTCTCCTGGCAGAATATTTTTCCTGCTTAACAGACTCTTTAATCAACAAGATTAGAATTTAGGCCAAAGTACCTCAATTTCTCAAGCAAAAAACAGCATTTTAGTTAAAGGGACACAAATGTCAAAATTAAACTTTCATGATTTAAATAGAGCGCACAATTTTAAACATCTTTCTAATTTACTTCATGTAATTTGCTTTGTTATCTTGGTATCCTTTGTTGTAGAGTTTGCCTAGGTAGGATTAGGATATGAACTACTAGATAATAGCTTCTGATTAGTAGCTGCACAAATACACCTCTTCTTATTGGCTTGCCTGATATTTTCAGCTAGCTCCCAGTAGTGCACTGCTACTCGCTCCTTCAAGAAAGTATACCAACAGTAAGAAGCACATTTATGATAAAAGTAAACTGAAAAGGTGTTTAAAATGGCATGCTCTATCTGAATCATGAAAGAAAGAAAATGGGTTCCGTGTCCCTTTAACGTTTATTATTAAAATATAAGTGTTGCTATTTAATATGCATGATTTTTTTCGTTTCATGTTATAATAATATATGATTTTAATTGCATATGCATGATAAAATAATTTGCCATGCTCTGACTATTTTTGGGAAATTATTTATAGTATTTTACACAGCATACTTGGCTTTCCTGTCATAATTGAGTCATTCAGAAGTTAGCAGTTAAAAAAAGGAAATATTGCTGTTTTGTCTGCCAGCATTTAGTGCAAGCATCCCCGTTACAACACGTGGCCCAGGCTGTGCTATCTGTTTGCTGTGTGCTGTAAACGTTGCACCCCTGTGTTTTTGTGCTGGTGTTCTTATATGCTCTTTGTGCCTTACTTTAAGAAGTTTAAAGTCATCACAGTGTTGGTATTAGAAATGACAACATTTTGGGCTCTATTTATCATTATTTTTTGAAATACGACTTTCAGTTCTTCTATCAGTTCTCCGCAGCTCGCCTTTGGAGAGACGCACATGTGCGCCAATATTTATCATAAAACCGGTAGTATTTTAACGCCAATTTCCAAAGTCGAGATGCGACGGATTAATGATAAATCTCGCCATTAGTATTACTTATGCACTTTATTTATCATTAGAAATACTCCCAAATTCACTTGTTTTTTGTATATAAAATTGTCTTACTTTATTTTTTTATTTAAATACAATTGCTTAAACTACTGTTGACCGTGTATTACAATATTTAAATACAAAGCTATTGTAATTTTAATGTAATAAAATAAAAAAATAATTATTTTATTTTTAAATTATTAAAAAACATGTGACCTAATACATGTAATCTAATCGATAAATTAATTTCTTTTAATCATGTGTAAGAAAGCTTTATATTTTTTTACACATGCTACAATAATAATAATACAAACACCAGTTTTAAACAATAATACCTTTATCTCCTTCCACACCCTATGCAGAACATTTGACTCCTATAGATATTCAAAAATGTCACTGGTGACGCGTCTTACATTGATGTAATATTGTTAGCTTTAGAATGATTAGCTAGTCTTACTTTACAGATAGTAATGAATAGGACACCAACAAATTGTAAATAAAAAAATATGTTATCTTCACATTCATAATTGTTAAAATATATTATACAGAAGAAATTTACATCTTTTCATATCTCATTCGCATTTTCCGCACTGTTGAGTAGTTCGTTATCAGTCCAGTTTCTGCTTTAAGCAGGACTTCTAAAAGTTCTTTTTTGTTTTTATCCTCAGGAACTAAAAATAAAAAAATAAAATAAAGATGTAAATAAGGAATATTTTATAAAAAAAAAATACACTTTGGGCACTCTTTGACGTCTCCATAAGGGCATATTTCCATCATCAAGCGATTTTCACGGCCCTTTCCCAAAGAAATAGCAGCCAAAATTAAGAAATATTCCATCTTCTCTCGAGAAAAAAGTGGAGTGAATTCAATGTTCTCCACAGTGGTTATGGAGAACTTTCGTGGTCGTATTTGTAGGAGAATTTTAGCTTCTCCTAAGATGCAAAATAATGATAAATCTGAATTTCGGCGATTAGTGAGGCATTATTCTGAAAATACGACCAAATTTTTAAGCTTTATTTGGCGCACATGTGCGCCTTGGTGAGAGAGAATAGAGTGGGAGAATTTTGCGGTCGTATTTGCTTAAAGGGACATGAAACGTAATTTTTTTCTTTCGTGATTTAGAAAGAGCATATCATTTTAAACAACTTTCTAATTTACTTCTATTATCTAATTTGCTTCATTCTCTTGATATCACTTGCTGAAAAGCATATCTAGATATGCTCAGTAGCTGCTGATTGGTTGCTGCACATAGAGGCCTTGTGTGATTGGCTCACACATGTGCATTGCTATTTCCTCAACAAAGGATATCTAAAGAATTGAGCAAATTAGATAATAGAAGTAAATTGGAAAGTTGTTTAAAATTGCATGCCCTATCTGAATCATAAAAATTTAATTTTGACTAGACTGTCCCTTTAATGTTAGGTGTATTTTGCATTGATAAATAGGAGAAAAATTACGACAGCGTATTTATAGGCGCAAATGTAGGAGAATTACAATGATAAATGGAGTCCTTTATGTCTCTTTTTGGGAATGTCATCTTTTGGAGACACTGCAGGTAACTTGTTCAGCAGAAAGTATTCATACAATCACCCCCTAGCGCTGCAGACTGTTAAGTGAGGAATTGCTTATCGGATGTGTTATATTGTTTCTTATGATGATTGCTAATTTATTTGCATGGGATTATTACTAAAGACAATTAGAGTAATATTTTTAAGAGTTTTTTTTAGAATTAAGATACCATCAGTCTTCTGGACTCCCCCACCGCAAAAAAAATAAATAGATATTTTTTTTTAAATCTGTTATGTTTGTTTATTTTCTGGATGTTCCTTTCGTTATAAAATCTACCTTTTTTTTTTTTTTTTGCTTGTTCAATAGTTTTTCTGTTCCCCAATAGAGATTGTTTCCTGATTTAAAAATATGAAATGTGTACACAGCTAAAATACACTGGGTGTGTAGTGCTCGGGCCAGGACGGAGAAGCTGTGGGTGGTAGGGTTGGCAGACCTTTTACCCCATGATATTTCTGCAAAATCTGAGACCATTTGTTGACTAATGAGGCATGTCACTGTCCATTTATGAGGCGATGGAGGTTTTGCTTATCAGTCAATGAGTAATCAATGTTTTAAGCAGAGGCCTATTTTGGTCTAGGGCAGGAAAACAATGCACTTGCCTAGGGCAGCAGATGGGGGGGGCAGCACATTATGAGTCTCTATTAGGAGCATATATATTACTGCTGACATGTATGCCATTTACCAATGTGGTGCTTTAACCATCTGAGTGTATGCAAGGGTTTTGCAAGCCCTGTTGTAGATTTACTTTGGAAATGGCATGTCACATTACACGCTGACCAAAAAATATTATGGCTAAAAAAGGCATAAAACCTGGTGGGGGGGGGGGGGGCAACAGATGTTTGAGTGCCTAGGGCAGCCTGAAACCTAAATATGCCACTGGTTCTCAGGCAAGCAGCTGATAAAAATATGTTGTATTCAAAACTGCTTCAAGGATAGCCTTTTAAATGAGTTGGGCTCTCTCCCACCCCATACTGGGAGGTTGATTTTCAATGCTGCCTCTTGTTTACATGGCTTTCATACAGCCATTGCGCAAAACTATTTCAGTATAGGTGTCGACTTCAACAGGAAACAGCAGCTATTTCAAATGAAAAAAAATAAAGGATCTAGTTGTAAACAATTTAATAAAGTGGAGCAGGTAAAATGGAATACATTAAAACAGAGAATATTTTAGTTTTCTCTCTCTTAGCAATCAATATTAGTATAAAACATCTATCATGTTTTGTTTTTGCATTGACGGCTTCCAAAAGTTCTGTGAAAACCCCTTTAAAAACCTAATTGAAATCCTTTTTAGTCTAGTTTGTTGCATATTTAACCAGTTTTTCCTGTTACATCATATACATAATTCAGACTGCTTTACTAATTCAGGCAATGGTTATTCAAATGAACTGTAACAGATTCGAAATTAAAGCCAACAATCAGCAAGAAGCTGAATATGATGTTCTCACGCAGCAAACCTTTATGGATCTGAATGGGAGCCAGTAACAGAAAATTGTCCTAATTCTCCCTTTAGATTTCATTCTTAGCTTGATGAGTACATCATTTATTTTCTTCTTCTCAGAGCTAGAATAGATTTCTATAATTACACAATGACATATTGTGAGATGACTATAACCCCTGAGTGCTTTGTTTAATGCTCTAACCTTCTTTAGCTGCTGAAAATACATGAATATGTGAATTATGCTAGAAATTTGTTGAAAATGTTATTTTCCGGGGGGGGGGGGGGAGTAAAAACAATGTTTAAAACAAGTAGGCATGACTTAAATACGTGTATGTATGTATGTGTATATAAATATATATATATGTGTGTGTGTGTTATATGTGTATACATGTGTATTTATGTGTTTATATGTGTAAATATGTATGTGAACATACATACACATGTATACACATATATAGGTATATAAACTTTTGAGCCCTTCCCAGTCAAATGCCTTGAAATTTGCAATATAATTTATATTAATTCTAACATGTTTAATGTGTTTTGAAATACTAGTATTCCTAATGCATCTTCGGATTTAGCGCTGTTGATGTGCAGTGTCAGGTTAGCTTGGAAGTGATAACTAATATTTTTCTTCTGTTAAGTGTGATCAGTCCACGGGTCATCATTACTTCTGGGATATTACTCCTCCCCAACAGGAAGTGCAAGAGGATTCACCCAGCAGAGCTGCATATAGCTCCTCCCCCCTACGTCACTCCCAGTCATTCTCTTGCACCCAACGACTAGATAGGATGTGTGAGAGGACTATGGTGATTATACTTAGTTTTATATCTTCAATCAAAAGTTTGTTATTTTAAAATAGCACCGGAGTGTGTTATTATCTCTCTGGCAGAGTTTGAAGAAGAATCTACCAGAGTTTTTGTTATGATTTTAGCCGGAGTAGTTAAGATCATATTGCTGTTTCTCGGCCATCTGAGGAGAGGTAAACTTCAGATCAGGGGACAGCGGGCAGATGAATCTGCATAGAGGTATGTAGCAGTTTTTATTTTCTGACAATGGAATTGATGAGAAAATCCTGCCATACCGATATAATGTCATGTATGTATACTTTACACTTCAGTATTCTGGGGAATGGTACTTCACTAGAATTACACTGTAAGAAATACATAAAGCTGTTTAATAACTAGAGATTATGTTTAACGTTTTTGCTGGAATGTAAAATCGTTTTCATTTACTGAGGTACTGAGTGAATAAATGTTTGGGCACTATTTTTCCACTTGGCAGTTGCTTAATCTGTTTTTCTGACAGTTTCTGTTCTCCCTCACTGCTGTGTGTGAGGGGGAGGGGCCGTTTTTTTGGCGCTTTTACTGCATCAAATATTTCAGTCAGCAACTCATTGTATTCCCTGCATGATCCGGTTCATCTCTACAGAGCTCAGGGGTCTTCAAAACTTATTTTGAGGGAGGTAATTTCTCTCAGCAGAGCTGTGAGAATTATAGTTTGACTGAGATAAAAAACGTTTATTCTGTAATTTGTTTCCTGCTTTCAGAATTTGTTATCTTTGCTAATGGGATTAAACCTTTGCTAAAGTTGTGTTGTTTACAAGGATTGAGGCTATAACTGTTTCAATTTATTAATTTTCAACTGTCATAGATCTTCTGTGCTTCTTAAAGGCACAGTACGTTTTAATATTATTCTAATTGAATTGTATTTCCAAGTTGCAAGTTTATTTGCTAGTGTGTTAAACATGTCTGATTCAGAGGATGATACCTGTGTCATTTGTTGCAATGCCAAAGTGGAGCCCAATAGAAATTTATGTACTAACTGTATTGATGCTACTTTAAATAAAAGTCAATCTGTACAAATTGAACAAATTTCACCAAACAACGAGGGGAGTGTTATGCCGACTAACTCGCCTCACGTGTCAGTACCTACATCTCCCGCTCAGAGGGAGGTGCGTGATATTGTAGCGCCGAGTACATCTGGGCGGCCATTACAAATCACATTACAGGATATGGCTACTGTTATGACTGAGGTTTTGGCTAAATTACCAGAACTAAGAGGTAAGCGTGATCACTCTGGGGTGAGAACAGAGTGCGCTGATAATATTAGGGCCATGTCAGACACTGCGTCACAGGTGGCAGAACATGAGGACGGAGAACTTCATTCTGTGGGTGATGGTTCTGATCCAAACAGACTGGATTCAGATATTTCAAATTTTAAATTTAAACTGGAAAACCTCCGTGTATTACTAGGGGAGGTGTTAGCGGCTCTGAATGATTGTAACACAGTTGCAATACCAGAGAAAATGTGTAGGTTGGATAAATATTTTGCGGTACCGACGAGTACTGAGGTTTTTCCTATACCTAAGAGACTTACTGAAATTGTTACTAAGGAGTGGGATAGACCCGGTGTGCCGTTCTCACCCCCTCCGATATTTAGAAAAATGTTTCCAATAGACGCCACCACAAGGGACTTATGGCAAACGGTCCCTAAGGTGGAGGGAGCAGTTTCTACCTTAGCTAAGCGTACCACTATCCCGGTGGAGGATAGCTGTGCTTTTTCAGATCCAATGGATAAAAAGTTAGAGGGTTACCTTAAGAAAATGTTTGTTCAACAAGGTTTTATATTGCAACCCCTTGCATGCATTGCGCCGATCACGGCTGCAGCGGCATTCTGGATTGAGTCTCTGGAAGAGAACATTGGTTCAGCTACTCTGGACGACATTACGGACAGGCTTAGAGTCCTTAAACTAGCTAATTAATTCATTTCGGAGGCCGTAGTACATCTTACTAAACTTACGGCGAAGAATTCAGGATTCGCCATTCAGGCACGCAGGGCGCTGTGGCTAAAATCCTGGTCAGCTGATGTTACTTCTAAGTCTAAATTGCTTAATATACCTTTCAAAGGGCAGACCTTATTCGGGCCCGGGTTGAAAGAGATTATCGCTAACATTACAGGAGGTAAAGGCCATGCCCTGCCTCAGGACAAAGCCAAAGCCAAGACTAGACAGTCTAATTTTCGTTCCTTTCGTAATTTCAAAGCTGGAGCAGCATCAACTTCCTCTGCACCAAAACAGGAAGGAGCTGTTGCTCGCTACAGACAAGGCTGGAAACCTAACCAGTCCTGGAACAAGGGCAAGCAGACTAGGAAACCTGCTGCTGCCCCTAAGACAGCATGAATTGAGGGCCCCCGATCCGGGATCGGATCTAGTGGGGGGCAGACTTTCTCTCTTCGCCCAGGCTTGGGCAAGAGATGTTCAGGATCCCTGGGCGCTAGAGATAATATCTCAGGGATACCTTCTGGACTTCAAATACTCTCCTCCAAGAGAGAGATTTCATCTGTCAAGATTGTCAACAATCCAGACAAAGAAAGAGGCGTTTCTACGCTGCGTACAAGAGCTCTTGTTAATGGGAGTAATCCATCCAGTTCCACGATTGGAACAGGGACAGGGGTTTTACTCAAATCTGTTTGTGGTTCCCAAAAAAGAGGGAACTTTCAGACCAATCCTGGACTTAAAGATCCTAAACAAATTCCTAAGAGTTCCATCGTTCAAGATGGAGACTATTCGGACAATTTTACCTATGATCCAAGAGGGTCAGTACATGACCACTGTAGATTTAAAAGATACTTACCTTCACATACCGATTCACAAAGATCATTATCGGTACCTAAGGTTTGCCTTCCTAGACAGGCATTACCAGTTTGTGGCTCTTCCATTCGGATTGGCTACAGCTCCAAGAATCTTCACAAAGGTTCTGGGTGCTCTTCTGGCGGTACTAAGACCGCGGGGAATCTCGGTAGCTCCATACCTAGACGACATTCTGATACAAGCTTCAAGCTTTCAAACTGCCAAGTCTCATACAGAGTTAGTGCTGGCATTTCTAAGTTCACATGGATGGAAGGTGAACGAAAAGAAAAGTTCACTCGTTCCACTCACAAGAGTTCCCTTCCTGGGGACTCTTATAGATTCTGTAGAAATGAAGATTTACCTGACAGAGGACAGGCTAACAAGACTTCAAAGTGCTTGCCGCACCCTTCATTCCATTCAACACCCGTCAGTGGCTCAATGCATGGAGGGAATCGGCTTAATGGTAGCGGCAATGGACATAGTACCCTTTGCACGCTTACACCTCAGACCACTGCAACTGTGCATGCTAAGTCAGTGGAATGGGGATTACTCAGACTTATCCCCTTCTCTGAATCTGGATCAAGAGACCAGAAATTCTCTTCTATGGTGGCTTTCTCGGCCACATCTGTCCAGGGGGATGCCATTCAGCAGACCAGACTGGACAATTGTAACAACAGACGCCAGCCTTCTAGGTTGGGGTGCCGTCTGGAATTCTCTGAAGGCTCAGGGACAATGGAGTCAGGAGGAGAGTCTCCTGCCAATAAACATTCTGGAATTGAGAGCAGTTCTCAATGCCCTCCTGGCTTGGCCCCAGTTGACAACTCGGGGGTTCATCAGGTTTCAGTCGGACAACATCACGACTGTAGCTTACATCAACCATCAGGGAGGGACAAGAAGCTCCCTAGCTATGATGGAAGTATCAAAGATAATTCTCTGGGCAGAGTCTCACTCTTGCCACCTGTCAGCAATCCACATCCCGGGAGTGGAGAACTGGGAGGCGGATTTCTTAAGTCGTCAGACTTTTCATCCGGGGGAGTGGGAACTTCATCCGGAGGTCTTTGCCCAAATACTTCGACGTTGGGGCAAACCAGAGATAGATCTCATGGCGTCTCGACAGAACGCCAAGCTTCCTCGTTACGGGTCCAGATCCAGGGATCCAGGAGCAGTCCTGATAGATGCTCTGACAGCACCTTGGGACTTCAGGATGGCTTACGTGTTTCCACCCTTCCCGTTGCTTCCGCGATTGATTGCCAGAATCAAACAAGAGAGAGCATCAGTGATTCTAATAGCACCTGCGTGGCCACGCAGGACTTGGTATGCAGACCTGGTGGACATGTCATCCTGTCCACCTTGGTCTCTACCTCTGAAACAGGACCTTCTGATACAGGGTCCCTTCAAACATCAAAATCTAACTTCTCTGAAGCTGACTGCTTGGAAATTGAACGCTTGATTTTATCAAGACGTGGGTTTTCTGAGTCAGTTATTGATACCTTAATACAGGCTAGGAAACCTGTTACCAGAAAGATTTACCATAAGATATGGCGTAAATACCTATATTGGTGTGAATCCAAAGGTTACTCTTGGAGTAAGGTTAGGATTCCTAGGATATTGTCTTTTCTACAAGAAGGTTTAGAAAAGGGTTTATCTGCTAGTTCATTAAAGGGACAGATCTCAGCTCTGTCCATTCTGTTACACAAACGTCTGTCAGAAGTTCCTGACGTCCAGGCTTTTTGTCAGGCTTTGACCAGGATTAAGCCTGTGTTTAAAACTGTTGCTCCACCATGGAGTTTAAACCTTGTTCTTAATGTTTTTCAGGGTGTTCCGTTTGAACCCCTTCATTCCATTGATATAAAGTTGTTATCTTGGAAAGTTCTATTTTTAATGGCTATTTCCTCGGCTCGAAGAGTCTCTGAATTATCACCCTTACATTGTGATTCTCCTTATTTGATTTTTCATTCGGATAAGGTAGTCCTGCGTACTAAACCTGGGTTCTTACCTAAGGTAGTTACTAACAGGAATATCAATCAAGAGATTGTTGTTCCTTCTTTATGCCCAAATCCTTCTTCAAAGAAGGAACGTCTACTGCACAACCTGGATGTAGTCCGTGCTCTAAAATTTTACTTACAGGCAACTAAGGAATTTCGACAAACGTCTTCTCTGTTTGTCATTTACTCTGGGCAGAGGAGAGGTCAAAAAGCTTCCGCTACCTCTCTTTCTTTTTGGCTTCGTAGCATAATTCGTTTAGCTTATGAGACTGCTGGACAGCAGCCTCCTGAAAGAATTACAGCTCATTCTACTAGAGCTGTGGCTTCCACTTGGGCCTTCAAGAATGAGGCCTCTGTTGAACAGATTTGCAAGGCTGCAACTTGGTCTTCGCTTCATACTTTTTCCAAATTTTACAAATTTGACACTTTTGCTTCATCGGAGGCTATTTTTGGGAGAAAGGTTCTTCAGGCAGTGGTTCCTTCTGTATAAAGAGCCTGCCTATCCCTCCCGTCATCCGTGTACTTTTGCTTTGGTATTGGTATCCCAGAAGTAATGATGACCCGTGGACTGATCACACTTAACAGAAGAAAACATAATTTATGCTTACCTGATAAATTCCTTTCTTCTGTAGTGTGATCAGTCCACGGCCCGCCCTGTTTTTAAGGCAGGTAAATATTTTTTAATTTATACTCCAGTCACCACTTCACCCTTGGCTTTTCCTTTCTCGTTGGTCCTTGGTCGAATGACTGGGAGTGACGTAGGGGGGAGGAGCTATATGCAGCTCTGCTGGGTGAATCCTCTTGCACTTCCTGTTGGGGAGGAGTAATATCCCAGAAGTAATGATGACCCGTGGACTGATCACACTACAGAAGAAAGGAATTTATCAGGTAAGCATAAATTATGTTTTTTTTTTGTAGCGCCCCCCCATAGAAGTCTATGAGAAGAGGAATTTAAATCTCAGGGCTAGATTTATTAAGCCCCTATGGCAGCAAGTTCTTGAGAGAACTTGCTCGCCGTGATTTATCAAGCAGCGGTCACCAGACCGCTGCTTCCCTAACATCTACGCCACCTCTATTGTTGCGAAATTCAATCTCCTCGATCGAGTCCGACCGAGGAGATTGACAGCTCCTGCCCGCGCGTGATTGGCTGTGCGCGGGCAGGGGGCGGGATTTCACGCGAGTGAAAAATTGCGCTCGTATGCAATGTTAATTACCTGCGGGTAATTTCGCCCCGCAACAGGCGAGCTGAGGCGTACAGGGGCGCGTATACGCGCCTCTGTACGCCTCAGCGTTGATAAATCTAGCCCTCAGTATACTATTGATCACAACTATCTCTTATTGCAAAGTTGTTGTTTGTGATATTAACCGATAGCACAAATGTAAAAATGTTTTATTTTGTTACTTGACATGGTTTGTTTCTCACACAATTTATTTCATGATTCAGAGCATAATACCTAAGTAGGCTCAAGAGTTGCTGATTGGTCGCTGCTCACATATGCCTCATTTTATTGATTCACCCAATGCATTCAGCTAGCTCTCAGTAATGCATTGCTGCTTCTTCAACAAAGGATTTCAAGAGAATGAAACACATTTGATAATAGAAGTAAACTGTAAAGTTGTTTAAGATTGTATTCTCTGTATGAATCATGAAAGCAAAATTGTTGGTTTTAGGTTCCTTTAAAGGGACACTATACACTAGATTTTTCTTTGCATAAATGTTTTGTAGATTATCTTTTTATATAGCCTGTACAGTTTGTTTTTTTAAAATAATATAATTTTGCTTATTTTAAAATAACGTTGTGCTGATTTTTAGACTCCTTACCAAGCCCCAAAGTTTTAGGAGAATACTGATGTACTGTATACCTACTCCAGCTTGCTTCTATTTGGGTAAATAGTCTTTTCATATGCAGAGGAAGGGGGAGTGTCTTCTTTTTTTGCTATAGAACCACTTGCAATGAGTGTTCCAGCTACCTTTTTAACAGAGCTAAACTGGGAGCTTCTAAGTAAGTTTTTAAACGGTTTAGATTTTTATATCAATATCTGTGCATATTATTCTTTATAGTAGTGTCTATTACATGCTGTTAAATAAAAATTGGTGTATACTGTCCCTTTAAGTACAGTCCATCCTCAGAATTTTACCTATTTTAAAAATATCCAGAGACATTAAAGTGAAAATGTATCTTTCATGTGCAGGAAAGAGTAGCATTTATGCCTTGCATTAAAAAGGTTTAAGGGCCATTTTAATTGAAATATAACATGCACTAATTAGAGCATGTAATTTTGAAACTAGTAACCCCTTAATGCCCCTACATTCTGTGGCAGCCAACACTGCTGTCAGATGGTTAAAAACATGTGTAGACCTACATGAGATCACTTAGAATTACTCTTTAAAGAGATATAAAACAGGCTGTTTCATTATTGAAATAAAAAGTACCACACATGGGGCTATACATAGAGGGACATGAAACCACAAAAATGTATTTCTTGATTCAGATAGAACATAAAGTTTTAAAAAGCTTTCCAATTTACTTCTGTTATCAAATTTGCTTCATTCTCTTTGTATTCTTTGTTGAAGAGGCAACAATGCTTTACTGGGAGGTAGCTTAACACATTGGCCCTGATTTATCAAAGGGTTGGAGCGCCGTTGGCTGTAGGCTCACATGACCACTGCTTCTTAACCCACTTTGCCACCTGTTATGTGGCGTGTCAATCCCCCAGACTTTTCCAACCAAGGAAATTGACAGTCCCTGCATGCACGCAGCCAATCATTCATGTGACACACTGCAAAACAGAAAAGAAGGGCGCCTCCTAGTGTACTCAACTGTGAACTATCCCCTTCCTATAAGAAAAGGGTAATAATACTCACAAAGCTGTTTAGCACACCATGTGCTTTGATAGCAGGCTGAGATCTTACCGTGTCCCAGCTCACTGTACTCCAGTATCCACTTGAAACAGGATTACTGTATGGGGGGCAGCTCCTTCCATAAAACCAAATCTTAGCTCTAAAACAGAAAAGGAGCGGCAACTATGGATTTTCCCCTTCCTGTGATAAAAGGGTTAATAATACTCACAGAGTTGTTAGCACACCATGTGCTTTAAAAGCATGCTGAGATCTCACAGTGTCCCAGCTCACTGCACTCTGGTAACCACCTCACAGATATGCTGACATATAATAAAAAAGTGATGAGTACAAAAAATTTTTTGAGGCCAATCCGTTTAAAATATAAAACAATATCTTAGATATGGCTCTAAAAAGTGTGCACAAATGCTACAGTGTCTACACGCCGTTCCTCATGCATATATGCCTTGCTATTGGCTGATTCAAATCAGGTTACCATCTATTAGGCCTTAATCAACTAACCACCATCCATACCTGTATGGGGGTTAATTAGGTGATTAGGTTAGTGCAGCTTAGGGGTTAATAGTGCATTTATCTACAATGATGCATATTCTTTTAACTATTGTATATCAATTAATATGTATTTTTTTGTTGTGTTTTTTTATTTTAAATTTGAATATATATTTTAAAATGTATAATTATGTTACAAAAGGCATTAGTATTACAATTGTTTTATTGCATAACAGGTATGCAGTTATGTGATACAACAATTATAATGCAACTGTTTTTTATAACATAAATATCTATTTTAAAAATATATTTTTATTTACAATAATAAATACATCAAGCAAGAATATCTACATTTTAATTTATATATCCAATACTTAAACTAATATTAATTTTACATGGCCATGCATTTTATTTCAAAGATTGTAGATATAATGTAGGCAGGCCTTGCATTGATATTAAATATTTAAACAGTTATGCATATATATTACATAACAGTTTAAGTATTTCATATACATTAAAATGTATTTATGTTTACTTGTTGTGTTTATTAGTGATAACATAGATATATATGTTCATATATATTTATGTTATAGTAGTCAGTATCATTAAATTATATTTTTCATAACAGACATGGAATTATGTAGACCTACAATATTAATTATATTGTCTTTAATTAGAAGGAATAAACATATATTTTTATGTTTGAAATGGTAAGCAACTATTAAATCCCTTTAAAAATATTGTTAATACTTTAAATAATCTACATTGCACATGACAATGCATATTTATTCAAGGAGATGAGGTAAATGCCAGAGCACCGGCAAAACCTCTCCAGCCTATCCTGGTTCCATTTGTTTGGGGGTGCTACCTTCTAGGAGGAATGGGGGTCCAGATTTGAAGTATCCCCTATTCTCCCAGAAGGTATCCCCCTTAAACAAGTGGTATCCCTAGGTGCCTCATCAAATTGCAGACAACATACTAAAAGATTGACTTGATCCCTTGCACCCTACTCAATCGACACCCCTTTTTAGAAGCGGCAGAACAGGGCTCAATTCTGGTCTGGCACTGATTTCCCGGAGCCCAAATAGGCTGTAGAGGTTTTGCCGGTCCTCCAGCAGTCGACCAACAGCGTTTTAGCGCATCTCTGTTATACATTATTTAAACATTGATGATAACTTTAGCGACATAACTTCATAGTTATATTGGGGAGGTTTAGGATTTATAGTTTAGTTTATTATAGTGATTTATATTTTGACAATAGGCAGTTAGCTGCAGCGTTCCAGGGGAGTGTTGTTTACACATGACTTAAGTGTAGGTGGTATTAATGACTTAGCTGGGCATTCCGGGGGATGTAATTTAGACATGACTTAAGTGTAGGCGGTCAGGGAGAGTTAGCTGGGCGGTGTATGGGTAGTGTAGGTTAGCCGTGACGTTGGTGTAGGCGGTCAGTGGGAGGTAGTGAGGTGGTGCAGGGGGGCATAGGTTAGCCGTGACATCGATATTGGCTTTCAGGGGGAGTTAGCGGGGCATGCTAGTGGAAGTAGCCTGCACTTTGTGGCCGCTGACATCACACTACCATTGACTTCTATGGGAGCGACATTGCTGCTTGTCGGCATCACTCGGACATGCCCCTTTTTTAGAATATTCTGACAGACCATCGGGCTACGATGTTTTGAACTTTGGGGCCGTAATGCAGTGGCTACACTGAGAATTTCTAAATGTTCATTTTGCAAGGAAACAATTAAGTTGTGTGTTGTTTTTAACACAATCAGTTTCTTTTTATGTTTATTTTGAATTAGCATATTTTTTAATAAATAAGCACTGTTTCATATACCTTTAATAAATGATACCAAGAGGACTAAGCAAAATTGATAACTGATTTGAAAAGTTGTTTACAATTTCAAACTCTATGCAATCAATTTTTACTTTACTATCCCTAACTAACATGAATTGCCTGACTAAGTACAACAAGTCCTGGGTCTCTACTGTAAGGGATAACAAGGAATAAGTTGTTTTTATTCCACACAGGAACAACTATTTTAAAAAATAAATTTTGAAACATTCTATTTTAAACATTATAGATATTTTTTTGAGCATGAAGACCCTTTAAAAGTGCTATTGGATGGTCCAGTATTGCTTAAGTTGTTACTGTTTTTCAAATAATAACTCACACAATATTTTCCCTGTGGCTTTTCTGTGGTTTTTTTGCCCATATTTATTTTTATCATTGGATCACTGAAATCTAGCCAGGCATTAGTCATTGTATTAACAAAAGGCTAAATAGTGACTTAAAGGCCAAAGTATTCTCTTTACTACCAATTTGCTGCAAGGTTTCTTTGCAAAGAAAAGATTATCACTATGATTTTGATTAAACAACAACCAAGGAAAATGACTGTGTTATTGTGGCATTTTTTTTCTTTTCATAAGTGAAATGCATTTATACTTAAGAGGTGACCTTTAGCATAATTATACAGCAGTTTTAAAGAAAACATGCCGTCAGAATCAGATAGATAGATTTGGGAATGTCTTTACAAGTTGTCAACAATGAATATCAAGCGAATACATGCTCTGTTCAGACACGAAAGGAATGATCATTTCTGGGCAACATTTGACAGAGCCTGACAGACACACATGGTTCTAACCTGGAACTGTATCTTATTTTACATAAACAATTTTGGGAAACCATTATAGGTTAAAAGGGAAATTTTGTACTGTTATTCTATTTAAAACATATATGTTTTTGAGCAGATTTTGCCTATAATCTCCTTTAAGTCTTGCGGGAACCTGTCTCTTTTTTGGCATTACTGATGTGAAAATTGTTTCTGTCAGTTAATAATAATGGATATTTTAGTATACAACATGCACTTCCTCTGACGTTTTAGTTTTTCATGCAAAAATATTTCTGTCAAATATACATAATTAAACATCTGTGCTTACAATTACATTTTAACTTCACTGTGTTTTTATATAAGGAGGTTTATAGTAGAGCTGTGCATTAAGCATTTGATATTTACGTTGATTCTGCAATTTGTCGGATACAAGAACAGCGGAAAATATTATTGGTCAAAAAAGATGAAGAGCAAACGACTGCATGACCAAATAGATATGTTTTCATTTGTGTCATTTGGGGGCAAAAATGGTGCTGGAAGGGGCAGAAAAGGGAGAACAAGCTATTTTTCTAATCAGTTCCTTTGTTTGTAATGATGTACAGGGAGCCTGGCCATTCATGGCCTTAGAAAGATAAGCTCTTTTACTTGTTTAAATTCTATAATGTCATATTTTTGTTAAAATTAGGTGTATATATTTGCTGTTCTCATTGGAAATAACGACAATTAATCCAAAACATATATTGGGGCACAACAAATTCCACCATGAATTAAATTTGTCTGAACTGAACATTGGGAAAAATCCAGTGCACATCTCTATTTTAAAGTGAGAGTTTACAGGTGTGATTCAATTTTACACTCACACATTAATAAATAGTATTTGTTTGCATACAGCATAGAAGAGAGGTGCCAATACTTTTATGACACAAGATGTACTTTTTGTGAGTGTGATCTAATTACGCATGTGCAAAGCAAATCCTGAGCTCACACATGAAATTGATCTTTATTTAAAAGGACCTGAAACCCATCATGTTTCTTTCATGCTTCAGATAGAACGCACAATATTAAAAAAAGGTTGTAGTTTACTTCTATTATCAAATTTACTTTGTTCTCTTGGCATCCATTATTGAAAACAATGTTATACATTTTTAAGGGTACTAGATGGCAGCAGTGTTTGCTGCTATGTAGTGCTCTTGACATATGCCCTCTACCTACCTAGGTATGCTCTTCAACAAAGCACACCATTAGAATGAAACAAATTTGATAATATAAGAAATTTGAAAAAAAAAAATGGTATTCTCCTTCTGAATCAGGAATGTAAAGGTTTGAGTTTCATGTCCCTTTAACACAGGGACTGAAATTATTTTCATGTCCCTTTAACACAGGGACTGAAATTATTTTGCCTTATCCTCCCTTTTTAAATGAAGGGCACTGAGAATATAATTGCTCAAAAAGATTTCTTCATTTGTTTTTACTTGAGCCCTTTACGTTCATAGTTGGATTGATCACAGTCCTTTACTAGTTTTAGTAGTTTCTGGGCAATATTTTCTCTAAGGTGTTTACATTTACATAATTGTTTCCCAGCATTCTCCAGAAGAAACAGTATGCACAACATTTTTAAAAACATTATTGTTTCTAATGATTTGTTAACATGGCTAAGTTATTAAATAATGACATTGAAGCATAATTGTGTTCGATACACAGTGATACTGATGATTACTCATTGGGTGCCTGTGCCTCATTGCACAATAATTGGAACTTGGTTTTCATAATGCAGCACAAGCTAAAATTGTTCTTGTAGCAAATTAAATGGAACCACCTCATCATAAAACAATGTATATTAAACAGTCATTTTATCACAGAGGGTTGATTGCTGTTAGGAGATTATTATCAATGAATAATTCCTGCATTATAATGGCTGTAATATTAGTATTGTCTAATTCCTAGGTTTTCTCTTCCAGATATCCGTCATTAGAGGAACATACATCGGTTTGGAACATATGAACAAAAAGAATGGAGGGAATGGAGGAGTAATAATTAACATTTCATCTCTAGCAGGTAATGTTTTTTTTATTTTTACCTTAAATCACTATATTATTGAGAAAGGGATGTTAAACTCAAAATAAAATCACCCATAAAATGTTCAATTAGAGACATTAAACTCAAATCTATCATACATGTAGCATTATTTAAGGCTATCAGCTTTGCGTTTACATTGTTACCGGAAAAAAAAAATGGCAGCTGTTAAGTTTAATTTTTTCCTTTGAGATTATTGAGATTATAGTCAGGATTCTTTATCTTTGCAAGTCCTAAATATTATCTATGGCTTATTATTATCAAATCAATATAAACTGATAAAACAATAACACTGGATAAAATATTGATTATCCAGTGAGAAATTTTGCCAAAACTTATGTCTCTCAAAACACGATGGTAGTGAACAAAGCTCAGGCAAGTGTATAAGGAAAATCAAATCAATTACATGCGTATAATATACTTTTTGACATCCAAAATCAGCCTGATAACTGTTGAATGTTCTGAACGTGGTTTATATATATATATATATATATATATATATATATATATATATATATATATATCAAAAGTTCAGAACCAAGCACTCACGTTATTGTCAGTATTGCCGGGGTGCAGGTGCATATATAGCATATAAGACATCCAACAGAGATATATACGTTGTATGCTTGATAAAGGGGGAGACCACAAAACGTCACATTTAACAGGTTATTTTCATTTTGGAACTAGTCCGATGTGTGCAGTCTCTGTTGGATGTCTTTATATATATATATATATATATATATATATATATATATATATATATATATATATATATATATATATATATATTTATATATACATGATGGGTATAGAGGACATGATTATATATTCTTTTTTTTTTTATATTTTTTAAATATTTTTTGTTATCATTGATTGAGAAAACGTTTTCCGATTTGGTGAGATTTTCATCTAAAGTAAAAAAAAAACAAATGGAATATTATTTTCTACACAATTAAAGTGGTAGCAACTGATTTCATCTTCTATTATAAGATTTTAACAATTGGGAAATTGCTAAGTTACAAGCTTTAAAAGATCGCTAACATTTATATATTTCACTGTATAGAACAAGGTTAGTTTTTGCTGAATTTCTGTTGCTGTAAGATGATGGTGACGTGATGATAGAGATATTATAAATCACTATTATTTAGGATTTTAGTACTTCTGTTTTTTTTTTAAAAAACATGCAAAAGATCTTGGTCAACAACAAACAAGACAGAATGGCAAATGTTTAAATAACAATCATAAAAAAGTTTTTTTTTTTTACAAATCCCATTTAAAAAGACAAAATTACTGTAACCTACCATCATGAAAATGCAAGTATGAAAAAAAAAATATTTCACAGAACATTTACATTCATTTTAACGAAAACAAATGCAATTTTACTGAATATTCAGTATTTGTTTAGTTTTAAACTAAATGAATGATGAATATTCTGAAAAACTAAATATTCAGAATATTCGTTCCAAATGATTCGTCCGAAACAAATTTTTCACTTCTGCAAAAAATACTGTCTAAAAAATACTAATATATGTAAATTTGTGTACTGCCCAATACTGACAGACTAAACTATAGTGATGGCTAGTTAGCTGAAGTATGTAAACGGTACAGTATTTACAATGGAGACTGAAGCAGGAGTTTGTGAAGCAATATTTCGGTCATTATACTAAACATGGTCAATGTTTGCATCAAGTATGTTACGCTAAAGCTGTTTAAACTGATTTTGAAGCTAGAAGGGAGACACCTTAACATGCCCATTTCTAGAAGCAACAAAGAATAAATGAATAGAATCTCTGTGTGAGTAAACTAATAGACAAATCCACATTCAGTGTTTTGTCTGTTATTTATCTAAGCAAGCAGTGCCTTTTCCACTCCCTGAGAGTGACTGGAGTACATACTGGATACTTAAAGGGACAGTCTACTCCAGAATTTTTATTCTTTTAAAAGATAGCTAATCCCTTTATTACCCATTCTCCAGTTATGCATAACCAACACGGTTATATTAATACATGTTTTACCCTTGTGATTACCTTGTATCTAAGCTTCTGCAGACTGCAACCTTTCCGTTTTTTTGACAGACTTGCATTTTAGCCAATGAGTGCTGAAACCTAAATAACTCCACAGGGGTAAGCACAAGGTTATATATATGGCACACATGAACTAGCAGTGTCTAACTGTAAAAAAACTGTCAAAATGCATTGGGATAAAAGGTGGTTTCAACGGCTTAGAAATCAGTTTATGGAGCCTACCTAGGTTTAGCTTTAAACAAATAATACCAAAGAGAACAAAGCAAATTTGATCATAAAAATAAATTGGA
Source organism: Bombina bombina (assembly GCF_027579735.1). Lineage (NCBI taxonomy): Eukaryota > Metazoa > Chordata > Amphibia > Anura > Bombinatoridae > Bombina > Bombina bombina. Next base: position 1,160,422,454 of record NC_069500.1, on the reverse strand, counting down.
AAGTTGTTTAAAATTGCATAAAGTATCTGAATCACTAAAGTTTAATTTTGACTAGACTGTCCCTTTAAGTAAGCTACAGTTTGCCTTATCCAGATTCTTTCTAGGCAGCATTACATACGCCCATATATATTAGAACTTCTCAGACCTCAAAGGGAACCAGATAAACATCCAAAAGGAATTTCAAGGTTGTGTATTCCTGGGTTAGCTTAGTAAAACTTGGTACATTTTTCTAAGAAAATAACATTTGAAATGCTTTTAAAGCATAGCTTATTTGCAGTTTGTTTGCAATGCAGTAATAAATAAATAGCTAATATGTACTTAGCATGTATAAAAATGCATGTAACGTTCTATTAAGACAGTCCCCTCTATTGGTCTATTCTGGTAGTTTTTAAACCTTGCTGAGCTACTTTACATATCTCCTTTGTATCAGCCCCAGGGCTATTAAAGGGACATTATACACTCAATTTTTCTTTGCATAAATGTTTTGTAGATGATCCATTTATATAGAACATACAGGTTTTTTTTAAATGTATAGTTTTGCTTATTTCTAAGTAACATTGATCTGATTTTCAGACTCCTAACCAAGCCCCAAAGTTTTAGGAGAATGCCAACGTATACCTACTCCAGCTTGCTCCTGTTTGTGTAAAGAGTCTTTTCATATGCAGAGGAAGGGGGAAAAGTGTCAGTTATTTCCCACTTAATGGTGTTCTAGCTACCTTTTTAACAGAGCTAAACTGGGAGCTTCTAAGTAAGTTTTTAAAAGGTTTTATACTGGATTTTTATATCAGTATCTGTGCATCTTATTCTTTATAGTAGTGTCTATTACATGCCGTTATATGAAAATGAGTGTATACTGTCCCTTTAAGTTTTATCTAACCATAAGCCTTTTCCAGTGTAAGTGTTTTTTTGAGCTGTTTAACAATAAAATGTTGCATAGAAGCAATAAAGGAAAATACTGAAAATTGTTATTACCTCTGGAAGATAAAATGCCACTGTACTTTGTGCAATATATATATTTATTTATTTTTTAAACTAGACAGCTGTGATTTCAGAGAATGATCATTTAACAAACGTTAGCATCACTTACATAAGACCAATAAAGCAGTACACATATGGGGGAAATGTGTATAATACCTTTTTACATCAATACAGTTATGCTTTGTAAATCTACAGTTATATTTTTTTATATTCTCCCACTCCCACCAGTAATATGGATATTCTTTTTAAAGCAATGAGACAAAGAGAATCAAACATACAAACTCAGCGCTTTCCTTATCTAGGGATTATTATTACTACTACATTCTCAAACATGATATTAAAGGAACAGAAAACCCAAAAATGTTCTTTCATGATTCAGATAGAACATATTATTTTAAACAACTTTCAGATTTCCTTCTGTTATCAATTGGTTTCCTTTGTTGAAAATTAGGAAGGTAAGTGCAGGAGTGTGCAGGGGTCTGAAGTACAATATAGCAGCAGTTTTGAAACAATGTTATACATTAGCATGAGCACTAAATGGTAGCATTATTTTCTGTCATGTAGTGCTCCAGACACGTGCACACTACCTATCTAGATATCTATTCAACAAAGAATAACAAGAGAACAAAGCAAAATTGATAATAGAATATATTGGAAAAATCTTTTAAATTGTATTCTCTGAATCATAAAAAAAATGGGTTTCATGTCCCTTTAAGTTTATGAATTCATGAAGAAGCAATCACATAACTTCCTTTTCTTATCACCGAGTTACACTGAGTAACATTGCAGCCATCAGCAGAAAGAAGAGCCTTTCCTTATTGAAACAAGTAAAATAGGATCTTTCTTACTTAACGTAATATGGGGCCTATTTATGAAAGGTCTGTCGGACCTGATCCAACATTGCAGATCATGTCCGACAGACCTTGCTGAATGTGGAGAGCAATACGCTCTCTGCATTCAGCATTGCACCAGCAGCTCTTGGGAACTGCTGGTGCAACGCCGCCCCCTGCAGATTCGCGGTCAATCGGCCGCTAGCAGGGGGATGTCAATCAACCCAATCGTACTTGATTGGGTTGAATTGCGGCGATGTCTGTCCGCCTCCTCAGAGCAGGCGGACAGGTTATGGAGCTGCGGTCTTTAGACCGCTGCTTCATAACTTGTGTTTCTGGCGAGTCTGAAGGTTCGCCAGAAACATGGGCCCTCAAGCACCATACGGAGCTTGATAAATGGGCCCCTACGTCTCCATATGTAAAGCTGATAGCTGAGGACCATGGCTGTAAAGATAATTCCCGTAGTCACTTTGTACAAATTATAGCCACCCTAACTTACTGGGTAATAAAAGAGATAGACCATCCTTTAGAGACTGCCCCCCTCAGTAGTGTTTTCTTATATGCACCGGATTGTCATTTTTATGTCAGTCAGCTGTCATTTATACAAGTTACATAGAGTAAAATGCTCTTAAAGAAGTTACGCAGGATTTATTGTTTCATTTTCCTCAAGACTTAAATGTATTTGCCATCTTTGTTGACTTGACACCGCGGAAGGCAGAAAAACACTTAATGTAAAATAAAAAAAACTAATATCTTGCAGAAAAAATCAGCACAACAATGAAACTTAAAAATGGGGCGATTTAAAGAGATTTGTGCCTGCTTCTTGTCTTAGATGCAGGGTGCTTAGGTAGGCGCAAGGACAGCAATTCACTACTGGGATCTAGCTGCAGATTGGTCACTGCACATATATACTTCTTGTAATTGACTCTTCCAATGTGTTCAGCTAGCTCCCATTAGAGCATTGTTACCCCTTCAACAAAGGATACCAAGAGAACAAAGTAAATTTGATAATAGAAGTCAATTCGTAATTTGTTTAAAATTGTATTTTCTATCTAAATGATGAAAGAAACAAATTTGGGTTTCATCTTCCTTTAAAAAACATTCTAATCATGGAGCTGCATCTATGTCAGTACCAATGTGAAGGATGCAACGTCTTCAAAACCTTACATAACAAGCAAATTAAAAAAGTTAAAAAAAATGTTTTTCTTATAAAACTGCTACACTTTACAGTGGCTGTAGACTCTTTATGAATTCTGCATGCTGAGCTGAGATGTAAACAATTCTGACTTCACCTTTAGAATGCCCTGGAACACCCATGGACATTGTCTGAAGACAACTTTTGTTCTATCCAGCAATGCTGCTTTTCCATAAAAAACAAACAAACAAGCAAATATTAAGTGTTATAGTTGTAATTGTATTGTTTTACCACAACCAGTGATTCTCATTTGCTGTGTGAGGTTTCATGTTCTGGGCACCTAACACAATTATCAATGTTAATGGAAGGAACAAGGAAAAAGAAAAGATACAGGTATACCTCACATTACAGCACTTCGCTAATACAGCGCTTTGTGGAGCTGAAGTTCAACCTCCAAGGATTTTGAAACAGTGCTGTAATCATTGTGAGATTGGGAGAAAAGTGACTGGCACCATTTTGTTATGCTTAGATCACTCTGTTTACAGCATTGCAGCGCAATCTTTGTCTCAGTGTTATAGTCTGGCAAATTTCACTACAGTAATTGTCACAATTTTACAGGTACAGTATTTATTGAATACTAATTGAATACTGTGCTGGTGTTAAACTAAACGTAGCACTATTGCACCCCTAATATATGTTAGTTCAAACATGTTTCCAAGTTTTTACACACACTGGCAAGTGAAAAGAAAGCTAAAACTGCCTTGTTTCACTTTACAGCGGGGCTCCGGTCCCTAACCCGCTGTATGAGCGGGATTTACCTGTAGGTGAATTCATTTTGAACATGATCTGACCTTTACAACAATGTCCCCACAGCATCTTTACAAGCATCTATGAATCCAGACTTCCCAAACTGTGAATTGTTTGCTATTCTAAGGGGATCACTGAGCAACATAGGGAAACCATCTCATCCTTGAATTTGTGACAATGAGTAATGGTTCTGTTAAGTGATTGCATCTTGTCTCTGTGATCTCCTCATCAAAACATAACATTAGATTTCCCATTGTATTTGAGAAGTGTTTTCCATGTTGATGTAGTAATCTGCCTTTTAGAAGTAAATGATACATCTTATTCCAAAGGGAAATCCCACTATGTCACATACTGTCTCTTTTGTGTATGTTTCCTTAGTAGAGTTCCCTTCATTTTAATATATCTAGAAAATTGATACATTCTTTGTGCGCTTCTCGTTTCATGTAACAGTGCTCTGTACTATTTATCTCTTCTCACTAGGAAGCCATTAATCCTTTAATTAAGGGGTTAAACCTCAAATGTTACTAACAATCTTGGCACATTTATTTTTTTCTAGCACTGCCGAATAGACTCTCCATACAAACTGTGTAGTTTATACTAGCACAAGAGACTGCTTAAAATGCCCTGATTCCTAAGACTACATTGGAATGAAGCTCAGCTACATAATGTTTGCAGAATTACATTTTCCTTGCACAATGACAAATGATTTAGAGAACCAAAAACAATGTGGTTTTAAGGAAGATCAAGTCACACTAAAGTAACTGAATTTTGATTATGTAACAAAAGTATTAGACCAGAGTGACGCATTAGATGTAGTTTATCTTAGAGGGTAGAATACTGGCTTAAAGGGACATGAAACCCAACATTTTTATTTTATAATTCAGATAGAGAATACAATTATAAACAAGTTTCCAATTTACTTCTATTATCAAAGTAGCCTTGTTAGCTTGGTATCCTTTGTTAAAGAAGCAGCAATGCAAAATATTTTGCATTTACAAACTAAAAATTAAACGGTTAATTACAGACTCATTGACACTTTTCTGACTGCTACAAAAGTTGAACAGAACTTGTAATTTCAGATTAATTTAAATTGTGTAAGAAATGCAGTTTTATATCAAGTAGGTCCAGTAGAATGCTCGGTTGTAATGAGGTATTTGCAGCAGAAGAACTAAAGTTATGATGTCATTTAACAGATCACTAGCTGGGTCTCATCCTGACCATTGTGTGCAATTCTGAAGGCCGTATACCTCCAGAAGGATATAAATAAGCAGGAATCTGATAAAATGAGGCCTACTGAAACGGGACACAGTCTAAAAAATAAAACTTAAAAAGAAAGGTTCAGTAACCTTAGTGGAGAGAAGGGAAAAGCTGATATGGTAGAAACTTTTTAGTATATTATGGGACTTGATAAAGTTGATGCTGTAAAAACATCACAAAAAGAACAACACCAGAACAAGGGGTCATGATCGCAAGTTAAACAGATATGAAACCCATATTTTTTGTTTCATGATTCAGATAGAGCATTGGATTTTAAGCAACTTTCCTATTAACTCCTATTATAATTTTTTCTTCGGTTTCTTGGTATCTTTATTTGAAAAGGCGGGACTGTAAGCTGAGGAGCCAACCCATGTTTGGTTCATCACCCTGGGTAGCGCATGCTGATTGGTGGCTACATTTTGGGCCGGCTCCTAAGCTTACATTCCTACTTTTTAAATAAAGATACCACCAGAATGAAGAAAATTTGATAATAGGAGTAAATAGGAAAGTTGCTTAAACTTGCATGCTCTATCTTAATCATGAAAGAAAAAAATTGGGTTTCATATCGCTTTAAAGGATAGCAGATTCAGGATTCATTTGTGGAAGCACTTCTTCACAGAAAGTTAGTTGATTCATGGAATAAACTTTCATGATAGGTGGTAAAGAACTAAAGACAAACACTGTGGGGGACTTGAAGAATTCCTGGGATAAGCATAAGGCTATCCTACAAACTAATTAAGCTTATATTTTATAGGAAATGTGGACAGACATTTTAGACCTATAGTTCTGCTGTCAAAATCTGTTTCTATGTTTTTTAAGGCTGTGTCGCTGGATTACAAATCACTGCAACTTGTGCATTACAACAAAGTTTTTAAAACGTTTTTTTGCATGCAGATATTTTTCAATGCAGTGATACATGCTGTATATGAAAAATGACCTTACTGTCCCTTTTAATAGTTCTTCTTTGGCATTGAATGCTTCTTTGTTATTTGCATCATATTTTAATTTACATTATTAAGACCAATAGATACACATTTTTAGTTTAAAGTTTCCTGTAGTAAAATCAGGCACATTCAGTTTCAAAGAAGTAAAGATAAAACTGATCCAATATAAAAAAACATTAATAATTTTTGAATATCATATTATATTTATTGCTACATTTTATCATCGTAATGATTAATCTTTTCATAAACACAGCATTCATTTTTCCTTTAACAAATCTCTATAACTTGACTTATAATTAATCATACACATTTTTTCACAAGCTTAATGTTTCTTCATATTTGTCCTGAAACCCATTTTTTATTGATTTTTCTAGCACATTACCATTGATAAATTTAGCTCACGCTTTGCAAGTACAAAACCAGAGATTGATTGATTGCTTGTGCTCATATTTTCATCTTAATATGAGGAGAGTCCACAGCTTCATTCCTTACTTGTGGGGATACAGAACCTGGCCACCAGGAGGAGGCAAAGACACCCCAGCCAAAGGCTTAAATACCTCCCCCACTCCCCTCATCCCCCAGTCATTCTTTGCCTTTCGTCACAGGAGGATGGCAGAGAAGTGTCGAAAGATTCGGAATAGTCTCTTATGGAGGGTAGTACTCTTCGCTATGGGACTGGAGTTTTAAGTAGTCTTGTAGCCTCTCAGCGAGAGCATTGACGAATGTTAGGGTCTGGAGATGCAGGGAGAGTCTTTCTGCAAAACCATCCAGACTCGTATTAACAACTCCTAAGCAATTAGTGTTGACGAGTTTCACTGCCTTCTTTTATCATTCAAGTCCATGTCAGGTGCGATGCTACAAGACTGTCAAACTTGAGAGGCTGTGTGTCTATTCCACGGTGATGATTCCGGTAAGATTGTTTCATTTTATATTATATGCTAACGTAAGAATACAGGGTCACAGTGTGCCTCCTTTATCTGTATGGAATCAAGGGTTTATATCTCCAGAAGGGGATTATTGAACAAGGGGGTTTTATACATGATTTGCTTTATTATGTTTTATGCTGCGACATGTGTGAGATAAGGTTCTGGCAGATGTGGGAACATTCAGGTTTTACTTTCATTTTGGATAAACTGCGCAGCCTGTCAGTTTGGCGCACTTTTCTTCCTGCAGCAGGGGGGGTCCTGCATGGCCCTCCATGTGACCGGGTGTGGCCTCATTAACTTCCTCTTTCCTGACCATGTGGTTTACAGGAGAAGAAATGGTTTCTCGTGGGGCCTGGGTCATAGGAGGTGGTGAGTGCCCCGGCCATTGGGGGTATAAAGGTGCCATTTACTTTTTCTATAGTCCATTTTAAAAGTGCAAGCTATTAAGGACTCTGATGCATTAGAGGGTACTCCCTCTTTACCAAGATCTGATACCTGTTTTTATTGTGAGGAGGCTACGGTATACCCGCCTGCTCAACTATGTTCCACATGCCTTGATAAAGTACTTATATCTAAAAAGACTAAGATGTTTAGTACAACTGAGGTGGACGACCTCTGAGGGGTCTCCGTCCCACGAGGTGCGTTCCCTGCAATCATCTCCAATTACACATGCAGCTCCTCATTGCACGACTAATCCTCCTTCAGGAGGGGCCCTCTTACCGCCAGGATTATCCGCTGATGAAGACGCCTCTGATTCTTCAGAGGAGGCTCTTTCTGCGTCGGATCGGCTGCCTCTAAGCCTCCGGCTGCGGAGGAACCTGACTTTAGATTTAGTATAGAGCACTTACGCTTTCTGTTAAAAGAAGTGTTGGCTGTGTTAGAGGTTCCGGAACCAAAGTTGTCAGAGGAACCTTCTATTCCTAAGCTTGATAAGGTTTATGAGGTCAGGGGGTGCCACAAACTTTCCCGGTTCCCGTTAAGATTGGCAAATATTATTAAGAATGAATGGGAAAGACTCGGATCCTCTATTTCACCTTTTTCCTTTAAGAAATTATTCCCGTTCCTGACTCCCAATTAGAGTTGTGGGGGTCTGTCCCTAAGGTGGATGGAGCTATCTCCACGCTTGCTAAGCGCACCACTTTCCCGCTGCTTGAAGATAGTTTATCATTTAATGAGCCCATGGTAAGAAGTTAGAAACTCTGTTGAGAAAGATGTTTCGGCGCACTGGGTTTTTATTTCAACCTGCAGCGGCGGTTGCTGCAGTGGCTGAAGCCGATACCTATTGGTGTGACTCTCTATCAGAGATGATCGAGGTGGAAACTCCCCTCTATGAGATCCAGGAAAGAATTAAGGCCTTGAGTGTAGCTAATTCATTTATTTGCAAAGCAAACATGCAGATTATTTGCTTGAATGCCAAGACATCAGGCTTTTCTGTTCTGGCCTTTAGGGCTCTGTGGCTGAAGTCTTGGTCCGCTGACATGACTTCAAAATCTAGATTGCTTTCCCTTCCATTTAAGGGGAAGGTTCTTTTCGGTCCAGGACAGGACTCTATCTGTGATATACCTTTAAGCTATATCCCTCCCATCTACTTCCCTTCCTTATAAAAACTGCCCTTGTTCACATGTTACCTGTCTGATAATTAAAGTTGAACCTGTATTAGCACTTTGTTTTTTAGGTCAATCCAAACTTTCTTGCAGGTCCTCTCTTGCCTTGAATGATTAGCAGCTCGCTACTCATTATTACCTAACAGCCTTCTAACTTTTTGGATCACAACAGCAATCAACCTTTTTTTGTCTCTTACCTTCGCACCAACTATTCAGCTCGAGACGGATCGTAAGTGGTAAAGCCGATTGAGAGTTCTGAACGGATCTTGATACAGAAACCGGAAGTCAGTCACACTCACACCGGTCGTCACTGAAACTCCCCGCAAGTCGAGCAGGTAACAAACAGCTTCTCTGCCTAAACTGCTGATCCGCTTCTGCTGTCCTAAGGTAATCTTGCTTAAAGTTGAATCTTGCATACCTATTTTTTCTCTCGCATGAACTGCTTGTAAAAACTTGATACTCAGCAACTCTGCAGATAAACGGACCTCTGCCAAACATTGTAAATATATTTGGAAGTGCATGTGAGTGTGTGAAGTTTAGGATGCAACTGTATGTCTCAAAGGATGAATGTGAACTTTTGATCTCCTATGTCGAATACTAAGAATTAACCATTACAGTGATTAACTTGAATCCTTGAACTCAAGTCAGTTAATTATTCCAAGGAACCTATCTGTGATCTATTGCCTCTCAGGGAGTTAAAACATAACATAGTGGTTATCATCTCTGGAAATAATTACAATTTCCTATCAGTTCCACTTTTGTTCATAAATCAGCTCACAGTACGTTTCCCAATCTACATCCACATTGTATTTGGGGCAACAATACAAAAGAGCTACAAACTTCCTATATCTATAGGAACAGAAACACAGAAATACACAGCAGTACATCAAGTGTGTGACAGAATTATCAGGCCTCAAGCTCTGCTTAACAATTCCTGTTTAACATGGATCCAAACGAGATTCAAAATGAATTTAATAACATCCATCAGAAATTGGATTATTTAGCCCGTGGTTTAACAGAAGTACAAGCAGAGAATACTTCCTTGAGAGCACTCATAAAAGACTGTCTAACTCCAAAAGCACCAGACATACCAGAACCTCAGATTTAGCCGCCTACTCCCTTCTCAGGAAAACACTCAGCTTTCAGAGATTTCAGAAATGCATGTAACTTACTTTTCTCACTCAAACCACGTACATACCACACAGAGAGAATAAAAGTATGTACCACGATTTCCTACCTATTAGGGGAACCCAGACCCTGGGCCAATAGGTTTTTTGAATCTAATAATCCAATATTAGATTCTCTACAGGATTCCTTTTCTGCCATGTCTAGCCTCTATGAGGACTCCAACACCCAAATTAACGCGGAGACTAGCTTACGTGCCTTGAAACAGGGAAAGAGAACAGTCGAAGAATATACTACAGACTTTCAGATGTGGGCATCTGATTCCCAGTGGAACGAGATCAGTCTCCGAAATCAGTTCCGATTGGGTCTATCGGAGACCCTAAAGGATGAACTTTCACGTCTGGAGATTCCTGACAGTCTGCCTGCCCTTATCAAACTAAGTACCACTCTTGATAGGAGGTTAAGGGAACGAAAAGCAGAAAAGTTGACTTATGACACCACCCCAAAGCGATAATACACTTCTAATCCATCTCAAGAGAAGATCGCCTCTAATCCCACTCCGATGGAAATTGGTGCTATTAGAGGTCCACTCACCTCAGAAGAAAAGACTAGAAGGAGAATGGCTAATTTCTGTCTTTATTGCGCAAATAAAGATCACACGGTTTCCGTTTGTCCCTTGCTGATCAAACAGGAAAAGGGTGAGATTATTAATCTTGAACACATACATAATAAATATAAAACAAATCAATTAATAACTTCTCTTTCCTTACAGTGGGATCAACACAATTTTCTGACTAAAGCACTGATAGACTCAGGGGCGTTTGGGGTATATATTGACACTGACTATGTTGTAACTAATAAAATTCCCACGGTGTGCAAACAAAACCCTGTCTTTGTAAAGTTAATTGATGGTACCTTCATACAGAAAGGACCCATAACACACCACACTATACCACTACTAATATCCACTTCTTCTGGTCATACAGAGTATCTTTCTTTTGACATAATTCCAATAGCCATGCATGCTATAATCTTGGGTTATTCATGGTTAGAGAGACACAATCCTACCATAGATTGGACACTCCATGAAATAACCTTTAAATCTAACTATTGTCTTAAGACATGCTTTCCACATTGCACCCTAGCCAGTCTAGAACCAGGAGTACCTGAAGTTTATCACGACTTGGCAGATGTCTTTGATTTAAAGGAAGCTGAGAATCTTCCTCCACATAGGGTTTTTGATTGCCCTATAGATATTATTCCTGGCTCACAAATACCACACGGGGAAATTTATCCCATGAATCAAAAAGAACTCAAAGATTTACGTGCTTACCTTGATGAAAACTTAAAAAAGGCTTCATCACACATTCCACTTCACCAGCAGCAGCTGGCATTTTTTTTGTTACAAACAAAGGTGGCACATTAAGGCCAATAATAGATTATAGAGCATTAAACACCATAACAATAAAAAATCGCTACCCTTTACCCCTAATCCCTGAGTTACTGGAACGTCTATCAGACGCCACTATTTTCACTAAACTTGATTTGAAAGGAGCTTACAATTTAATCCGTATAAAAAAGGGGGATGAGTGGAAGACCGCATTTAGAACTAGATATGGTCTGTATCAATACAACGTAATGCCTTTTGGCTTATGTAATGCTCCGGCTACCTTTCAACATTTCATTAATGAAATATTCCATGACTTAACTGATGTATGTGTTATAATATACTTAGACAATATTCTAATTTATTCTAAAACCCTAAGCGAACATGAGAAACATGTACGCTGGGTACTTACAAGACTCAGACAACTAACAACAAAAATTATACGCCAAAAAAGAGAAGTGTACTTTTCATGTAAATCGAATTAGGTTTTTAGGATACATTATTTCACCCAATAAGATTCAAATGGACCCACAAAAAATTACCACCATCACAGAATGGCCCAGACCTACTACTATAAAATCACTCCAGAGGTTTCTGGGATTTGCAAACTTTTATAGGAAGTTTATTAAAGATTTCTCTTCCATTGTGAAACCCCTCACACAATTAACCAGTAACAAACAAAGGTTTATTTGGACCGATGAGACTCAGGCTGCCTTTTCTAAATTAAAACATCATTTTACCACGGCACCTGTGTTAACTTTACCTGACTATGACCAGTAATTCATATTAGAAGTTGATGCCTCTAATTCAGGTATTGGCGCAGTATTATCTCAGCAAAACAAATTAACAAAACACATATATCCCATAGCTTACTATTCCAGAACCTTTCTACCCGCAGAAAATAACTATAGTAACAGTGATAAAGAACTGTTAGCCATAAAGAGATCTCTTTAACATTGGAGACACCTGTTGGAGGGCACTAAGGAACCGTTCTTGATTTATACAGATTACAAAAATCTGGAATATTTGAAGAAAAATAAGACCCTCTCATCACGTCAAGTTCGCTGGGTCCTGTTTTTGGACTGTTTCAGTTTCCATATAACCTACAGACCAGGTACTTCAAATACCAAAGCTGACGCTTTATCCAGACAATATGATTTCCTCCCTAATCACAAGAGTTCTACCCCTATAATACCTGATGATAAATTTATAAGGGCTCTCACTACATTAGAAACTGAGGTGCTAACCGCCCTTAAAGATGGGACCGAATTACCCATTACCTGTGATAGAGATCCCTCAACTGGATTACTTTACCACAAAGACAAGTTATTCATACCACAGTCTCTTAAAAAACTTATTCTATCATATACTCATGATAGCATATTATCGGGTCATAAAGGCATTCAGAAAACAACTGAATTAACCAAAAGATATTTTTGGTGGCCACGAATGGAGCAGACCATCACTGAGTATGTAACAAGTTGTGATATTTGTGCAAGGAATAAATTGGAGCACAAGAAGCCTATAGGATTCTTGACATCTATGCCAATACCTGATAAACCATGGACTACCATTTCAATGGATTTTATCGTTGACTTGCAACATTCACAACATTATAACACAATATTTGTTGTAATAGATCATCTAACTAAACTCGCACACTTTACTCCTCTAAAAGCTCTACCAACTGCCATGGTTACAGCTAAAACATTCATCAATTCTATTGTACGATTACATGGGTTACCCACTACCATAATTACCAATCGCGGAACCCAGTTTACTTCCGCTTTCTGGAGATCTATCTGCAAAATCCTAAAAATAGACACTAGGTATTCAACCTCGTTTCACCCACAGACCAATAACGGAAAGGCTGAATCAGACACTGGAACAATATCTTAGGTGTTACATAACACAGTGGATGGTTACTGCTATTTGGATTTAACACTATCATTTGGAGGACTATTTTTGTTTTTGTTTTTTGTTTATGTCTTCGTTTTCACATCTGCAACGCCTTGCTTATATATATTTTTTCTGTTTGAATTTTCACATTGAAAATGTATTACCTGCATTAATATTTCATTTAAGTTTTAACACTTATCACTGTTACTTCTAAACACCACCACCTTATTATTTCTTTATCACTTTTTTCATCATTATTTGTTCATTGTGTACATAGAAGGATTTGGTATCCTCTAGCACATTTTTGCATTAAAAGCACCACTCACATATTTAGGGAGTCTTCCTCAATATCAGATACTAAGGTATATAACACCTAGTAAGGTGACCGCCGTACCTAGAGTCACTGGGATACCAGTCTAGATAGGTCTGTACCAGTTACCTACAAGAGAATCATCAGTGATTCTTTTATTGTTTAAAGAATACCTAGAGATACTGGGATACCAGTATAGATAGGTCTGTACCAGTTACCTATAAGAGAATCATCAGTGATTCTTTTATTATTTTATTGTTTAAAGATTTTATTGTCCAAAGAATTTTAAGTTGTTTTTTATTATGTAACATGGATCCATGTCTGTAACGAATTAAAGTGTAATTTTTATTTTAAAGTGAATCTGTTTAATTAACTTTGTTCAGACCCGGCCTTTTAGGCGCTTTGGTTCCAACCCTTTTTTATTCATGTGTTACATAACACATCTACAGGATGATTGGGTTACCTATTTACCAATGGTGGAGTTCTCTTATAACAACTCCATCTCAACATCCACAAAAATGAAACCTTTTTGCCACTTATGGTTACCATCCGACATCCATCACTTTATCCAATACAACAGTCAACTCACCAAGTGCTACGGATTACCTCACCTCTTTACAAAACAGACTGGAAATCCTTACAACCCATCTTACTGAAGCTAAAGAAAGACAAAAACACTACTATGACCAACGACACAGACCATCCCCAGATTACAAAATAGGAGATAAAGTTCTTCTATCCACTAAACATCTTAAATTAAAAATTCCAAGTAAAAAATTAGCTAATCAGTTCATAGGACCTTTCTCCATTAACAAGATTATCAATCCAAACGCAGTTAGATTGACTCTACCGAAAGACTATAGAATACACAATACCTTTCATGTCTCCCTATTAAAACCCTATTCAGCTGATCGCCAGAGACAAGTTCCCGTACCGCCACCCACAATTCTCCTTGACAACCAAGAGGAGTTCGAAGTAGAGAGAATACTGGATTCCCGTATCCGGAGATGCCAATTGGAGTATTTGATCAAATGGAAAGGGTATGGTCCTGGGGAGAATTCTTGGCAGTCTCATTCGGAGATTCATGCACCCGTCTTGTTAAGACATTTCCATTACAAATACCCTCTGAAGCCTCATCAGGGAACCCCAGTGGTGCTCCCTTGAGGGGGGGGGGGGGAGATGTGATATACCTTTAAGCTATATCCCTCCCATCTACTTCCCCTCCTTATAAAAACTGCCCTTGTTCACATGTTACCTGCCTGATAATTAAAGTTGAACCTGTATTAGCACTTTGCTTTTTAGGTCAATCCAAACTTTCTTGCAGGTCCTCTTTTGCCTTGAATGATTAGCAGCTCGCTACTCATTATTACCTAACAGCCTTCTAACTTTTTGGATCACAACAGCAATCAACCTTTAAATGAAAATTTTACCATGATATTTTCCCCTTTGGCTGCCCAAAAGGCTACTACAGGTAGTCCAGCCACTGAAAAGACCCACTTATGTGCCTGTAGTCATTGCTAAGTCCTGCATATTGTTTGTTTAATTTCTTTACGCCGAGCTATGGAGCACTATGTTACCCTAGGTATTTACAAGCAAGCTATGGATTTAGATGTTTATAGACTGGATGCCTGTGTGTGACGGGGGTCATACAGGGTAAAGCAGATGCATGAGTTTAGCACTAGCTATAGAGTGACAGTAAATGTATTGTTGGCTAAATTGCCCACTGCTGAATATCTAAAACAAAAAATGGCCAGAGCTAGGGTTAGAAAGTGGAGCCATCCAAAGGGGATATTGTAAAGTAAATTTGGCTACTTTTCAATGAAGTAAAAAACCCAGATCTATGCACAGCATGTATCATCTACACACCCAAGCAAATTTAGCATGTGTAGTTCAGTGAGTTAGCGCGCATGTGCATTTCAGTGAATGAACATAGTGTGTTAGTTTCAGTATTATTACAAACCTAAAAGTCAAACTTTAATCAGGCATATAAAGAACAGCAATTAGTTAATCATTCAATACATTTTGGTAATAATATATGGAAAAAAAAAAAAAAAACAGCACTAACCAAAGTGTGTTTTTAGGAAAAGAGAGGTGCGCCTATTCAATGCTATTCTTAAAGTGAAAGTTATAATTATGATATTTTCTATTATTTCCTGTAAAGAATATATAATATAAAACAAAAATACAACACTAAAATTATATATATATATATATAAAAAATGATCAACAAATGAAATATAATAAATACTTATTGGATTCCTCGGTATTGATATACAGAAAAAGAAAAGTCCATGTATATTCAGTGTACTGAAAAGTCCCACAATTCTTAAGAAATTATATAGTGTAGATAGCCCCAGGAATCAGCAGCTCTCTCCAAAGTAAACGTAGAAATGAAGCTTGGTCCTGGGAATGACAAAAGAGGGAAGAGGCGCTCTGGTGCAGATAAACCCAATAATGAGTGAGATTTCCAATAAAAGAGAAATACTAATACTCACAAAGGTGATTGCACTTCCAGTGCAATAATCCACAAGCCGAAACTTCTGAGCCGTTCGGCTGACTCTTTCTCTCCCGGTATGCTCCCGGCAACAATCAGGCCCCGGTATGCTCCCGGCGACAATCTGGCCCCTAAGAGAAATAAAGCATAGAACACCTTTGGTGCAGATAACCCTGACCAATATGGAACTACTATCAGAGGGTAGATGTGAATACTCACAAACGTGTGTGCACAATCAGTGCAATATCGAGCGGACCGAAACTTTATAAAGCCGTTCGGCTGACTTCCGAAAGAAATGTGGCTATTGCTCTCACAAGTCCAGTGGAAAAGAACAGTTCAAAGCAAGGTAGAACAATATAAAAACTTTTATTAAAATACTTAAAACTTCGCTACGCGTTTCTCGGCTGCTCGCCGTTTCATCAGGCTCATAAATTTAGTGAACTACCTTGCTGTCTTAAAAAGGCTGAGTTAACCAATGGGGATAGTTTGTGTATTACACACCCACCGTAACTCCCCCACCAATGGAGATGGTTTAAATGTTGCACACCCACCATAACATGTGTATTGATTGATTAGGTGCTACACCTCTTGCAAAAACTTTATAACTAACAAAGTTATATCTCAGCTGTCGATAACATACTATTACAGATATCAATATATACATATTCGTGACAACATCGAACAACATATTGCGGGTAAACATAAAGACTCAACTTATATCTGATGCACGACGTGTGCGCAATGATCTAAATTGTATACATAATATGTACAAATAAATGTCCTATAAATTCTAGGTTTCAGGGGATTAACCCTTCCTTATATAAGTATATGATCTGTGTACACAATACCCTCGCTGTGTTATTGATATGACACTTACATACATGATGCCGTATATCATGCATCATACATGTATAGTTACTGCTTGTTAACATAATACATAAAGATGGTGATTAAATATTATGACATTCGTTGTAAATGCAATAAATCTCAATGTATTTCTAAGTATTTTGGATATTGTCCAATTTGGTTTAAGAGATAATAACATTCTATTATTTGAATCTAAACATTCTATATAATCCCAAATTACGGTTTCGAACCCTTAGTGTTTTTAAATAAATTTATAGTGGCATTAGTAACCTTGTAATAATATAGTTCCTATAATACCTATACCATATGTGTTTCCTCTACGTGATGATATATCGAGGAGGATATATCCTAGATGTAGTGCTAATGTGAATCATGGTTATAGGGATATTAGTGTATGTGCCCTTAATGTTATAGGGATATTAGTGTATGTGCCCTTAATGTGGTGAATCTATAAGTAGCATTTATCTAAGGGGAATACTGATTAATTCGAATATAAAGATGCTACTGGTGATAATTATAACTAGAAATGGGTAGTGTTGAGAAACTGTAAATTGTAATGCAACAATTAATTAGTGTAGCTGTGCTTGTAAATGTCTAAAATTTTGGAGTGAAGGGTGAAATGTCTGTGTGGTCTAACGTTGTGTTAAATAGAAAAAATTGGTAGAACAAGGTTTGTATAAACACCTATTATAGAGTGTGAAAAAGTGTGTGTACGAGGATTGTGAAATCTAAAGCGGAATCTTTTATATACCTTTGTTTTATTACTGTTGTAGATAGATCCCATTATGATTGGGATAGTTCCTATTTCTATAACTTGAGTATTGGAATTCAAATTCCTTGGTCTTAACCCAAATCGTGTGTAGTGATGTTTTTATATTTATATTTATATTAACTCTTCTGAGCCGTATTGGCTTTGGAAAAGACTACATATATTTGGTATATATATATGTGATTCAGAATATATATGTGTATTTGAGGATACCAGTTCCAAGCATTCTAAACAAACATCTGGGATAGAAGACAGAGTATAATATGATATATGATAATACTACCTGCAGGATGAGGCAGAGAGAGACACACTCCTTGGATTATGGATAAATGGATCTTAAAATGCTGCTAGATCCACATTTAGATTAAGACCCAGAGGATGCATGGTCTTCAGTTTATGAATCCAGTATGTCTCTCTCTGCCTCAGCCTCAGGAATCTGCTGTATAAGTTGGAGGGTTCAATCTCCTCTATCGGCACTATCGTGTAACAGTTGGGGTTTCCTCCATGTTTTTTATGGCAGTGTTTAATAACACTATGGGATTTCTTATTTCTAATGATACTACAATAGTGTTCGGACCAACGATGACTCAGACGTCTGATTGTGCGACCAATATATTGAACCCCACATTCACAGGATATTAAATATATAACATAATTGGAAGCACAGGTCATCCTACTTTTAATTCTATAGGTTTTAGTATCTACATGAGAACGAAAATAGAGTGTGCCATGACCGATGTGGTCACACATTTTACATCTAGGGATCCTACATTTGTAAGCACCCCTATTCATAATTGAACAACTATTGTTTTGGCTCTTGTTCCATTTGTGCGTGGTTTTGCAAGCCTTATTGGTTTGATGTCTAACAACCTTACTAGGTGCTACATATGGTATAGGTATTATAGGAACTATATTATTACAAGGTTACTAATGCCACTATAAATTTATTTAAAAACACTAAGGGTTCGAAACCGTAATTTGGGATTATATAGAATGTTTAGATTCAAATAATAGAATGTTATTATCTCTTAAACCAAATTGGACAATATCCAAAATACTTAGAAATACATTGAGATTTATTGCATTTACAACGAATGTCATAATATTTAATCACCATCTTTATGTATTATGTTAACAAGCAGTAACTATACATGTATGATGCATGATATACGGCATCATGTATGTAAGTGTCATATCAATAACACAGCGAGGGTATTGTGTACACAGATCATATACTTATATAAGGAAGGGTTAATCCCCTGAAACCTAGAATTTATAGGACATTTATTTGTACATATTATGTATACAATTTAGATCATTGCGCACACGTCGTGCATCAGATATAAGTTGAGTCTTTATGTTTACCCGCAATATGTTGTTCGATGTTGTCACGAATATGTATATATTGATATCTGTAATAGTATGTTATCGACAGCTGAGATATAACTTTGTTAGTTATAAAGTTTTTGCAAGAGGTGTAGCACCTAATCAATCAATACACATGTTATGGTGGGTGTGCAACATTTAAACCATCTCCATTGGTGGGGGAGTTACGGTGGGTGTGTAATACACAAACTATCCCCATTGGTTAACTCAGCCTTTTTAAGACAGCAAGGTAGTTCACTAAATTTATGAGCCTGATGAAACGGCGAGCAGCCGAGAAACGCGTAGCGAAGTTTTAAGTATTTTAATAAAAGTTTTTATATTGTTCTACCTTGCTTTGAACTGTTCTTTTCCACTGGACTTGTGAGAGCAATAGCCACATTTCTTTCGGAAGTCAGCCGAACGGCTTTATAAAGTTTCGGTCCGCTCGATATTGCACTGATTGTGCACACACGTTTGTGAGTATTCACATCTACCCTCTGATAGTAGTTCCATATTGGTCAGGGTTATCTGCACCAAAGGTGTTCTATGCTTTATTTCTCTTAGGGGCCAGATTGTCGCCGGGAGCATACCGGGGCCTGATTGTTGCCGGGAGCATACCGGGAGAGAAAGAGTCAGCCGAACGGCTCAGAAGTTTCGGCTTGTGGATTATTGCACTGGAAGTGCAATCACCTTTGTGAGTATTAGTATTTCTCTTTTATTGGAAATCTCACTCATTATTGGGTTTATCTGCACCAGAGCGCCTCTTCCCTCTTTTGTCATTCCCAGGACCAAGCTTCAATACATTTTGGGCCTGATTACAGGTGGAGCGCTAACATTTACACATGAGCAATAAGGCGTATATCACGGGTGTTTGCATGTCGGGTTTTCCACTAAGATTACAAGTTGAAAGTAAACACGATCAATTGAGCGCAATTGCGATTTACGCTAGAATGATTACTGCATCCTCAGAGCTCTGGTTAACTGTAAGTTGTGAAACAAAAGTCACAAAACATAAAAAAAGTTATAAGGACTCAAAGATACGAGGTTTCAGGTGATAGAAGAAAAAAAAAGCAGGCAAAGGGCTTTAACAAAGATATACTTAAGTATACATCTCTGAAGATGTATATGTATTTGTATGTGTATATATATATAGTATCAAAAAGTTGCAGTAGTCAGTCTTCATAAAAGAAAGTCTTTATTAACAACTCGTTAAAAACATCCAGGAGGTACACGAAGCAGCATTCAGAATCACAGTATCTGCTAACATGTTTCGGCCTTCATTTATTGGAAATAGTTCCAATAAATATTGCACACTCAGGATTTGCATGAAAAAGGTCAGCTTTAATAGATGACATTTCAGGGAGCTCAAGTCCCTTTAATCAGATCAAAAAACAGTGAAAAAACATGTGAACAACAGCACAATATATACAGCAAGCAAATACATACCTCCCATTCTAAATTAGTGTTGCCACCCATCCGGTATTTTACCAACATGGCCGGTATTTTTAATGTTCATGTCAATGTAGAAAATAAATAATAAATATTGAAAGAAAGACCTTGTCAAAGTGAAACTTCTTCTGAGTGTGATGAATACTAGTTATAAACAAATGAGCATTTAAAATTAGTCTTTGTAGCTTTATGCTTTGAGTTATGCTGTTTAATTATTTATTCAAATTTATGTTAATGAGCATGGCCGGTATTCTAAATCAAAAAAGCACCAAACAGTATATTTGGAACACATCTCTGTGTTCCATTCAGACCCAGACCGGAAGTGTAATGGTTCCCCACTTCCGGTTTCACCAGATACTTATTTTTAACAAATAAATCACCAAAGTGTATATGCTATATACCAAACAAGTGACATAGGTTTACAACATATATCAATTGTGCCTTAAAAGGCATCTACTTCATAATAACTTACATTGCACAAAAACGTCAAACAGGAAGTTAAAATGACGTCACTTCCGTTTTTTTTGTGTGCATCCAACAAATCTGTCTTTCTATCACAAATCTACCAAATAATGTGAGCTCCCTCTGTTGGGTGGAGGGTGAATATATACAGTGACAACTTATACCATATTAAACCTGGATGTTATATAGTGTCTAGTTTCTAACCATCTGTGATTTAATAATACCTTGAAATAATATGGGTGCTCTGAGAATGGAGTTATGGTCTGTCAATTTTTTATACAGAGTGCTCCCTACATAAAACTGGATTAGCTAATCCAGGGGAGAGAGATTTATATATGGATGTAATAAATATTGCTGCACAGAGGTAGCTATGGCTATATGAGTAGAGAGTGCAACGTTAGAAACTAGACAATATATATAACATCCAGGTTTAATATGGTATACTATAAGTTGTCACTGTATATATTCACCCTCCACCCAACAGAGGGAGCTCACATTATTTGGTGGATTTGTGATAGAAAGACACTTTGACCGCTGTTTCGAAATTGTATTTAAGTATGCAACATGCACCAGCATTTTAAACACATCACTTGCTCAGAGAGCCTAAGGTGCTTGTACGATCTGGCGATGACTCAATTTGTTAATTGTTGACATGACACAAGCCTCACTGACTCTCTGAGCAGCTGCAGTATTTAAAATGCTGGTGCACTGAGAATATTTAGCTATGCCTCACATGCATGTGCAGAGACAAATGCTAACACTAAAACAGAGAACTTTTACTAGAATCAATATACATGTATGTTGCAAATATGTTTCGATTTAAAGATGTAAATCATCTATGTGCAATTTAAATTTTGATTGGAATGTCTCTTTAAATGTTCATGATTCCGAAAAACTTTCCAGTTTACTACAAATATCAAATGTACCTCTTTCTCTTATCCTTTGCATGCTTTCCATGAAAGCAGAACAATTTAGGTTAAGAAGTGCATAACATTGTTACAAACATTGTTGCAAATATTGTTTCCATATTGTACTCATTAAAAGTTGTTTTAAAGGGACAATAAATAAAAAATTAAACTTTCATGTTTTAAACCAAGGATGGCCAACTGGCGAGCCAAAATCTACTTGTGGCCCTTACACTCATTTTTGTAGCTCTGAGAAAAACCTGAACTAAAAATGATGCCATATATTTTGTGGCCCCACGAGAAAGTGGAACTAAAAATGTGTGCTTTTTGTGGGTGGGCAAACAAGTTGGCCACAACTCGAAAGAGCCCTCAGGGGGAGTGATCAGCAAACATAAGTTATCCTGCAACCTTATTTAAATCTGTGTCTGTGTCACTGAACAATTTAAGGAAATATAATATTGTATGTTTAATATACATATACAGTATATATATATGTGGACCTTAAGGCTTCTAAAATATTGTTCTGTGGAACCTATGTGTTAGAAAGTTGGTCATTACTAGTTTATATGGAGCGTGCAATACAATGTACTTCTGTTATTAAATTGGCTTTGTTCACTTGATATCTTTGATAACCTTTGTTGAAGCATAAACCTACAGTATATAAGGCTCAGGAGTATGCATATGTGTTTAGCACTTTTTCGGAGCAGTGTTTGCAAAAAATGTATTCTATTACTGCAACCTTTGCAAGCCCTGCTGCCATAACCTGCTAAAGACACAAGGATATCAAGAGAACAAAACACATTTGATAATAGAAGAAAAAAATGTTGTTGTTTTTTAATTTTCGGTCTAAACCATAACAGTTTAATATTAACTGTAGTGTTCCTTTATATAACAACTAGTCCTAAAGCCCGTGTACACGGGCCAATTTTTTAGGTACCACGGTTCCAACCCTTGCTCCCTCTCTCTCCCCCCCTCTCTTTTGCGCTCTCTCCCCCTTCTCTTTTTCTGTCTCTCTCCCCCTTCTCTTTTTCTCTCTCTCTCCCCCTTCTCTCTCCCCCTTATTTTGCACTCTCCCCCTTCTCTTTTTCTCTCTCTCCCCCCTTCTCTCTCCCCCTTCTCCCCCTTCTCCCCCTCTCCCTTTTCTCTCCCCCTTCTCCCCCTCTCTCTCTCTCCCTTTTCTCTCCCCCTTCTCCCCCTCTCCCTCTCCCCCTTCTCTCTCTCCCCCTTCTCCCCCTCTCTCTCTCCCCCTTCTCTCTCTCCCCCTTCTCCCCCCTCTCTCTCTCCCCCTTCTCTCTCTCCCCTTCTCCCCCTCTCTCTCTCTCCCCCTTCTCCCTCTCCCTCTCTCTCTCTCTCTCTCTCTCTCTTATTTTGCTCTCTCTCCCCTTTTTTTTCTCTCTCTCTTTCCCCCCCTCTCTCTCTCCCCCCCTTCTCCCCCTCCCCCTTCTCTTTTTCCCTGTCTCTTCCCCTTCTCTCTCTCCCCCTTCTCTCTCCCCCTTATTTTGCACTCTCCCCCTTCTCTTTTTCTCTCTCTCTCCCCCTTCTTTCTCTCCCCCTTCTCTCTCTCTCCCCCTTCTCTCTCTCTCTCCCCCCTTCTCTCTCTCTCCCCCTTCTCTTTTTCTCTCTCTCTCCCCCTTATTTTGCTCTCTCTCCCCTTCTCTTTCTCTCTCTCCCCCTTATTTTGCTCTCTCTCCCCTTCTCTCTCTATCTCTCCCCCCCCCCGTGGTTCACTTGCCTGAGCCTCCCGCATCTGTGGTTCACTTGCAGAGGTGCGCATGCGAGGTCGGGTGGGTGCGCGTGCGCGTGCAATCAGCTGTGCGCTATCTAAGATCTTTTCACTTTCCTGATCCTCGCGCTGCTGTGTTCCTCGCGCTGCTGTTTCATTTGCAGAGGTGCGCGTGCGAGGTCGGGTGGGTGCGCGTGCGATCAGCTGTGCGCTTTCTAAGGCCAAGTGTTTGTCTCTACTGCGCATGACGGCTTCAGACAAACACTTGGCCTTTTATAATATAGGATAACATTTTATGATAGAAGTAAATTGGAGAATTTGTTAAAATTGTGTGCTTTGTCTGAATCATAAAAGTTTAATTTTGACTTTTATGTTCCTTTAAATGCATAATGTAATTTATAGGGAATGTGTTTCTTTGCACAACTGATCCTAAAGGATCAACTTCTTATTGGCTTCTAAAACTACCACAGCTGCATCACATGAACAAAGATTGCTTGTTTGTTTTCTTACATTTAAGATATGTGATTGATTATCTGTAAAACATTTTAAAATACTCTTTTTTAGATACAATAATGGCAAGAATTGTCTTTAATATCCCTTTAAAGGAAATATTCTACAAGGTGACTTTAGTCCAAATGTTAGAACTTTTTTTTTATATGTGGATTATAAGAGTTTTGTCAAATAACACGTATTGCATCAGTGTCTCTCTACACACTTGGAATGATGTCAACTTTCATTTCCAAACACACAATGTCCTAGGATTACACTTGTTTAATATTGTTTACATTTGGCAAACAATTTAAAGGTCAGCGCAATGTCATGTTAACGTAATTACCGTTTAAAGGGACATAAAACAAGTTGGGATAGAGACAAAATAATATAATATGTACTTAAATTACTTTACCTGCAAGTTTATACTGCAGTGCCTCGCCATTAACCCTTTCTTTTTAGTTTCTGAATTGTAAAGCTCTAACTCTAACACAATTTCTTTTATGGCTGTATCTATGTTTATTGTTCTTTTGGTAAAATGCAAAAGTGTGAATAGGGATTATCTGTTGGAGCAAGCCTAGAAGCTGGGAACTCCGTTGAAATACAATGCCTGTGTCTAAACACTGATAAGAGGGGTGGAGTTAGCTGCTCCAGGCAGCATACCTATGTAATTAATTTTGGTTATTTTTGAAAATTATTTTAAAATACTTGCCAGCAATTTTTAAACAATTTTTTTATGCAAACTATTTTAAATTAATTAGCCCTTTTAGGATAAGCACAGATCTCAACCTGTTGTATGGCACTTTAACATAATCTAACCAACCGGAAGAACAATGTAGAAGTATTTAAAAGTAGATATCCAAACTACAAATGATTAGTCAGGAAAATAAATTTAATTATGTAGTAAAGAAAGTAGTA
Organism: Bombina bombina; assembly: GCF_027579735.1. Classification (NCBI taxonomy): domain Eukaryota; kingdom Metazoa; phylum Chordata; class Amphibia; order Anura; family Bombinatoridae; genus Bombina; species Bombina bombina. The sequence goes on along the minus strand of NC_069500.1, from coordinate 1,160,397,811 downwards.
TTAATAGGAAAGTTAAAGGCAAAAATGTCATGTTCTGGTGATGGGGTGAGTTATGTGTTGAGCTTAAGTAATATATAGGTTTATTATTGTGAAAAAAGTTTTAACTGATTTAAAGAGGCATGGTATATGACAAGATTTTAGATGGGGAAGGGCTTACAGGTGTTTGTGTATATATATATATATATATATATATATATATATATATATATACACACACACACACACACACACATATATATATATATATATATATATATATATATATATATATATATATACATAAGTACACACACATACATGCATACACTCATATATACATACACACATATATCTACTCACATACAAATACACACACAAACATATTTATGTACGTATGTATATATATATATATATATATATATATATATATATATATATATATATATATATATATATAAAACTTTAACCCTTCCCAGTCATATATATTACCTATCAAAACATGTCCCTTTAAATCCTCAATGTTGTTTGCACTCAGTGCTCAGACATTAGGGATGGAGCCTGTCTGTTTAAATCCTTCATGTTGTTTTCATTCAATGCTCAGATTGAATTGCCAGTTGGGCTAATTTTATGCCCATTTGGTCTAGTTTTAAACATGGGCCGCAGGAAATGTTTGGAGGTTGCGGGTTTTTGGGATATTTTGAAGGGTGTGTTAGCACATTCTCCAGACTCCTCCTTCATCTCCAGTACATTCTCCCTTTCACTTTCAGATTTAATTCAGAAATAAATCATCCAGACACACATCAGGCAGCACTATATATATAATATATATAAGATATATATATATATATATATATATATATATATATATATATATATATATATATATATATATATATATATATATATGTGTGTGTGTGTGTGTGTGTGTGTCTGTAAGGATGTGTGTATGTATGTTTTTTTTAAAAAAGCTTTATTGTGATTTAAAAAAAATATATATATACAAAAAGAAATAGAGAAACAGCTCATTAGTTATAACATATAAATAATTATTATTTGTATGGTAGCTATATCACATTTAAAAATAGTGACAGTGTGTTTAAAATAAGAATGTGTGAATCCTTCGTCAGACTGGATAGTTTAAAAAAAACTCTGGTGTTTAATATTTTACCCTTGTGTAAGGAAAAAAAAAAGGAGAAAAAAAAGAACAAAACTAAAATATATAATTTAGTGCTTTTTAAGATAAGATCCCCAAGCCTCTAACATTTCTGCATAGGTACCTATTTTGTCTTGTTTCAAGTAATATATTTCTTCTAGGTGTAGTAGTTCTGTAACTCTTTGTTTCTACATTTCCCTAGTTGGTAATTCTTTGATTTTCTAATTTTTGGCAATTAGAAACGTTATACTATTTGACATAATAAAAAATATTTTAGAAAATGGTTTATATTTTATATCCGGGGGGTCTATTTAATAACCATATCAGTTTGTCTAGTGGGATCTGAGATTCCAGTATATCCTCTATTTCAGTTATAATAGGTCTCCATACATTTTGAATAGAGGTACACCCCCACCACATATGAGCCATGTCACTATTTATGTGACCGCATCGCCAGTATGTGTTTTTTATTTTATGAAATAATCTGTGTAGTTTTTGGGGAATGTAGTACCATCTATGAAAAATCTTTAAATTTTTTCTAAAGCGGCAGATGATATAGAAGTTTTAAAAGTAGAATTTATAAGAACTGATCCTGTCTGTAATGGTATAATAATTCCTAGATCTTTTTCCCATCTTTCAATATATGAAAGAATGTGTCCTGGTAGTGGAGTTATGAGCATTTTATAGACAAATGACAATTTTTGGACATATTGAAGGGGTTTCTAACACATAACTGTTCATATTTCGTAAGTGGTCTGATCATATTTCTGGTCTGACAGTGTCTTTTTATATAATCATGTACTTTTATGTAAGTGAACCAGTTATTGAAAAAAATAAGACTTTGTTGAATTAAAGTTTCCTGTGATTTTATTTGTTCATTGTCTATAAGGAAAAAAATGGGAAATCAGATAAATGAGTGCTAAATGGATGCGATGTGGGACATAAACATATTATTAACTCGTTATTTGATATCAAGGATGTTAAAGGAGATGGTCTAGAAGTGAGATGCGGGTGATGAATCTTTACTTTATCCCATATCCTAAAACTTTCTAATATTATTGGATTTCTGGTAAGAATCTGATATTTTGCTTTTTTAATGGTCCAACAAAAGTTACTAAAGTTTGTAGATTGGAAGATATTATGTTCTAAAATTACCCATTGTTTAAATTGTGCATGGGCATTCCAGTCTATAATACGCTGGAGAAATATTGCGTCTCTATACTTGGTCAGATCAGGTAGGCCTAGGCCTCCTTGTGTTTTGTGTATGGTCATAATTGTTCTATTTATTCTAGGGTGTTTTTTATTCCAAGCAAAATCACTTAATGTCTGTTGTAATATAGGTAGGAATTTGTCTGGTAGTGGGATTTTTAGAGTTTGAAGGATGTACAGAATTCTTGAAAGTATATTCATTTTAATTAAATTTATGCGCCCTAACCAGGATAGTTTTTTAGATTTCCAATTACATAGATCTCTTATTATATCTTCTTTAATCTTTCCATAATTCAGTTTAAATAGAGTGTTACTGGACGTAGTAAGGTGAATACCTAAATATTTAATGGATATTAGATTCCATCTAAATGGTTTGAGATCTTTTACTTCTTTTATTGTATCAGAGTCCAAATTAATATTTAATATCTCTGATTTAGAAAAGTTAATTAAAAAATTGGACTGATGTTTGAATGTTTGGAATACTTCTATCAATAGTGGTAAGGATCTTGTTTGATTTGTTATTGTGAATAAAATTTTATCTGCAAATAGTGAAATAATTGATCTTTTGATCTCCTATAGATATTCCTGTAATGTCGGGATTATTTCATTGTGAATAAAATATTATCTGCAAATAGTGAAATAATTTATCTGTGATCTCCTATAGATATTTCTGTAATGTCGAGATTATTTCTAATTTTTTCAGCTAATATTTTAATAGCACATACAAATAATAATGGAGATAAAGGACACCCCTAACGTGTCCCATTTGTTTTTTTAACCCCTTCGTAACCAGAGCACTTTTCCATTTGTTGACCGTCTGGGACCAAGGCTATTTTTGCATTTCTGCAGTGTTTGTGTTTAGCTATGATTTTCCTCTTACTCATTTACTGTACCCATACATATTATATACCGTTTTTCTTGCCATTAAACGGTCTTTCTAAAGATAACATTATTTTCATCATATCTTATAATTTACTATAAAAAAATATATAAAATATAATGAAAAAATGAAATAAACCCACACTTTTTCTAACTTTGACCCCGAAAATCTGTTACACATCTACAACCACCAAAAAAACTCCTATGCTAAATAGTTTCTAAATTTTGTCCTGAGTTTAGAAATACCCAATGTTTACATGTTCTTTGCTTTTTTTGTAAGTTATAGGGCAATAAATACAAGTAGCACTTTGCTATTTCCAAACCATTTTTTTTTAAAAAAAATTAGCGATAGTTATACATTGGAACACTGATATCTGTCAGTAATCCCTGAATATCCCTTGACATGTATATTTTTTTTTTTAGTAGAAAACCCAAAGTATTGATCTAGGCCCATTTTGGTATATTTCATGCTACCATTTCACCGCCAAATGGGATGAAATAAAAAAACGTACACCTTTTCACAAACTTTTTCACAAACTTTAGGTTTCTCACTGAAATTATTTACAAACAGCTTGTGCATGTATGGCATAAATGGTTATAAATGCTTCTTTGGGATCCCCTTTGTTCAGAAATAGCAGACATATATGGCTTTGGTACTGCTTTATGGTAATTAGAAGGCTGCTAAATGCCGCTGCGCATCACACATGTATTATGCCCAGCAGTGAAGGAGTTAATTAGGGAGCTTGTAGGGAGAGTGTCGGGTTATTTTTAGCTTTAGTGTAGTGTAGTAGACACCCCCAAGTTTTGATCTAGGCCCATTTTCGTATATATTTCATGCCACCATTTCACCGCCAAATGCGATCAAATAAAAAAAATCAATACATTTTTCACAATTTTAGGTTTCTCACTGAAATTATTTAAAAACAGCTTGTGCAATTATGGCACAAATGGTTGTAAATGCTTCTCTGGGATCCCCTTTGTTCAGAAATAGCAGACATATATGGCTTTGGTGTTGCTTTTTGGAAATTAGAAGGCCGTTAAAAGCCGCTGCGCACCACACGTGTATTATGCCCAGCAGAGAAGGGGTTAATTTCCCTAATTAACCCCTTCTCTGCTGGGCATAATACTCGTGTGGTGCACAGCGGCTTTTAGCGGCCTTCAAATTACCAAAAAGCAACACCAAAGCCATATATGTAGGGAACTTGTAGGGTTAATTTTAGCTTTAGTGTAGTGTAGTAGACAACCCAAAGTATTGATCTAGGCCCCTTTTGGTATATTTCTTCTGTTAAGTGTGATCAGTCCACGGGTCATCATTACTTCTGGGATATTACTCCTCCCCAACAGGAAGTGCAAGAGGATTCACCCAGCAGAGCTGCATATAGCTCCTCCCCTCTACGTCACTCCCAGTCATTCTCTTGCACCCAACGACTAGATAGGATGTGTGAGAGGACTATGGTGATTATACTTAGTTTTATATCTTCAATCAAAAGTTTGTTATTTTAAAATAGCACCGGAGTGTGTTATTACCTCTCTGGCAGAGTTTGAAGAAGAATCTACCAGAGTTTTTGCTATGATTTTAGCCGGAGTAGTTAAGATCATATTGCTGTTTCTCGGCCATCTGAGGAGAGGTAAACTTCAGATCAGGGGACAGCGGGCAGATGAATCTGCATAGAGGTATGTAGCAGCTTTTATTTTCTGACAATGGAATTGATGAGAAAATCCTGCCATACCGATATAATGTCATGTATGTATACTTTACACTTCAGTATTCTGGGGAATGGTACTTCACTAGAATTACACTGTAAGAAGTACATAAAGCTGTTTAATAACTAGAAATTATGTTTAACGTTTTTGCTGGAATGTAAAATCGTTTTCATTTGCTGAGGTACTGAGTGAATAAATGTTTGGGCACTATTTTTCCACTTGGCAGTTGCTTAATCTTTTTTCTGACAGTTTCTGTTCTCTCTCACTGCTGTGTGTGAGGGGGAGGGGCCGTTTTTTGGCGCTTTTGCTACGCATCAAATATTTCAGTCAGCAGCTCATTGTATTTCCTGCATGATCCGGTTCATCTCTACAGAGCTCAGGGGTCTTCAAAACTTATTTTGAGGGAGGTAATTTCTCTCAGCAGAGCTGTGAGAATTATTGTTGACTGAGATAAAAAACGTTTATTCTGTAATTTGTTTCCTGCTTTCAGAATTTGTTATCTTTGCTAATGGGATTAAACCTTTGCTAAAGTTGTGTTGTTTACACTATAACTGTTTTCAATTTATTAATTTTCAACTGTCATAGATCTTCTGTGCTTCTTAAAGGCACAGTACGTTTTTAATATTATTCTAATTGAATTGTATTCCAAGTTGCAAGTTTATTTGCTAGTGTGTTAAACATGTCTGATTCAGAGGATGATACCTGTGTCATTTGTTGCAATGCCAAAGTGGAGCCCAATAGAAATTTATGTACTAACTGTATTGATGCTACTTTAAATAAAAGTCAATCTGTACAAATTGAACAAATTTCACCAAACAACGAGGGGAGAGTTATGCCGACTAACTCGCCTCACGTGTCAGTACCTGCATCTCCCGATCGGGAGGTGCGTGATATTGTAGCGCCGAGTACATCTGGGCGGCCATTACAAATCACATTACAGGATATGGCTACTGTTATGACTGAAGTTTTGGCTAAATTACCAGAACTAAGAGGTAAGCGTGATCACTCTGGGGTGAGAACAGAGTGCGCTGATAATATTAGGGCCATGTCAGACACTGCGTCACAGGTGGCAGAACATGAGGACGGAGAACTTCATTCTGTGGGTGACGGTTCTGATCCAAACAGACTGGATTCAGATATTTCAAATTTTAAATTTAAACTGGAAAACCTCCGTGTATTACTAGGGGAGGTGTTAGCGGCTCTGAATGATTGTAACACAGTTGCAATACCAGAGAAAATGTGTAGGTTGGATAAATATTTTGCGGTACCGGCGAGTACTGAGGTTTTTCCTATACCTAAGAGACTTACTGAAATTGTTACTAAGGAGTGGGATAGACCCGGTGTGCCGTTCTCACCCCCTCCGATATTTAGAAAAATGTTTCCAATAGACGCCACCACACGGGACTTATGGCAAACGGTCCCTAAGGTGGAGGGAGCAGTTTCTACTTTAGCTAAGCGTACCACTATCCCGGTGGAGGATAGCTGTGCTTTTTCAGATCCAATGGATAAAAAATTAGAGGGTTACCTTAAGAAAATGTTTGTTCAACAAGATTTTATATTGCAACCCCTTGCATGCATTGCGCCGATCACGGCTGCAGCGGCATTCTGGATTGAGTCTCTGGAAGAGAACATTAGTTCAGCTACTCTGGACGACATTACGGACAGGCTTAGAGTCCTTAAACTAGCTAATTCATTCATTTCGGAGGCCGTAGTACATCTTACTAAACTTACGGCGAAGAATTCAGGATTCGCCATTCAGGCACGCAGGGCGCTGTGGCTAAAATCCTGGTCAGCTGATGTTACTTCTAAGTCTAAATTGCTTAATATACCTTTCAAAGGGCAGACCTTATTCGGGCCCGGGTTGAAAGAGATTATCGCTGACATTACAGGAGGTAAAGGCCATGCCCTGCCTCAGGACAAAGCCAAAGCTAAGGCTAGACAGTCTAATTTTCGTTCCTTTCGTAATTTCAAAGCTGGAGCAGCATCAACTTCCTCTGCACCAAAACAGGAAGGAGCCGTTGCTCGCTACAGACAAGGCTGGAAACCTAACCAGTCCTGGAACAAGGGCAAGCAGACCAGGAAACCTGCTGCTGCCCCTAAAACAGCATGAATTGAGGGCCCCCGATCCGGGATCGGATCTAGTGGGGGGCAGACTTTCTCTCTTCGCCCAGGCTTGGGCAAGAGATGTCCAGGATCCCTGGGCGCTAGAGATAATATCTCAGGGATACCTTCTGGACTTCAAATACTCTCCTCCAAGAGAGAGATTTCATCTGTCAAGGTTGTCAACAATCCAGACAAAGAAAGAGGCGTTTCTACGCTGCGTACAAGAGCTCTTGTTAATGGGAGTAATCCATCCTGTTCCACGATCGGAACAGGGACAGGGGTTTTACTCAAATCTGTTTGTGGTTCCCAAAAAAGAGGGAACTTTCAGACCAATCCAGGACTTAAAGATCCTAAACAAATTCCTAAGAGTTCCATCGTTCAAGATGGAGACTATTCGGACAATCTTACCTATGATCCAAGAGGGTCAGTACATGACCACTGTAGATTTAAAAGATGCCTACCTTCACATACCGATTCACAAAGATCATTACCGGTACCTAAGGTTTGCCTTCCTAGACAGGCATTACCAGTTTGTGGCTCTTCCATTCGGATTGGCTACAGCTCCAAGAATCTTCACAAAGGTTCTGGGTGCTCTTCTGGCGGTACTAAGACCGCGGGGAATCTCGGTAGCTCCATACCTAGACGACATTCTGATTCAAGCCTCAAGCTTTCAAACTGCCAAGTCTCATACAGAGTTAGTACTGGCATTTCTAAGGTCACATGGATGGAAGGTGAACGAAAAGAAAAGTTCACTCGTTCCACTCACAAGAGTTCCCTTCCTGGGGACTCTTATAGATTCTGTAGAAATGAAGATTTACCTGACAGAGGACAGGCTAACAAGACTTCAAAGTGCTTGCCGCACCCTTCATTCCATTCAACACCCGTCAGTGGCTCAATGCATGGAGGTAATCGGCTTAATGGTAGCGGCAATGGACATAGTACCCTTTGCACGCTTACACCTCAGACCACTGCAACTGTGCATACTAAGTCAGTGGAATGGGGATTACTCAGACTTATCCCCTTCTCTGAATCTGGATCAAGAGACCAGAAATTCTCTTCTATGGTGGCTTTCTCGGCCACATCTGTCCAGGGGGATGCCATTCAGCAGACCAGACTGGACAATTGTAACAACAGACGCCAGCCTTCTAGGTTGGGGTGCCGTCTGGAATTCTCTGAAGGCTCAGGGACAATGGAGTCAGGAGGAGAGTCTCCTGCCAATAAACATTCTGGAATTGAGAGCAGTTCTCAATGCCCTCCTGGCTTGGCCCCAGTTGACAACTCGGGGGTTCATCAGGTTTCAGTCGGACAACATCACGACTGTAGCTTACATCAACCATCAGGGAGGGACAAGAAGCTCCCTAGCTATGATGGAAGTATCAAAGATAATTCGCTGGGCAGAGTCTCACTCTTGCCACCTGTCAGCAATCCACATCCCGGGAGTGGAGAACTGGGAGGCGGATTTCTTAAGTCGTCAGACTTTTCATCCGGGGGAGTGGGAACTCCATCCGGAGGTCTTTGCCCAAATACTTCGACGTTGGGGCAAACCAGAGATAGATCTCATGGCGTCTCGACAGAACGCCAAGCTTCCTCGTTACGGGTCCAGATCCAGGGATCCAGGAGCAGTCCTGAAAGATGCCCTGACAGCACCTTGGGACTTCAGGATGGCTTACGTGTTTCCACCCTTCCCGATGCTTCCTCGATTGATTGCCAGAATCAAACAAGAGAGAGCATCAGTGATTCTAATAGCTCCTGCGTGGCCACGCAGGACTTGGTATGCAGACCTGGTGGACATGTCATCCTGTCCACCTTGGTCTCTACCTCTGAAACAGGACCTTCTGATACAGGGTCCCTTCAAACATCAAAATCTAACTTCTCTGAAGCTGACTGCTTGGAAATTGAACGCTTGATTTTATCAAGACGTGGGTTTTCTGAGTCAGTTATTGATACCTTAATACAGGCTAGGAAGCCTGTTACCAGAAAGATTTACCATAAGATATGGCGTAAATACCTATATTGGTGTGAATCCAAAGGTTACTCTTGGAGTAAGGTTAGGATTCCTAGGATATTGTCTTTTCTACAAGAAGGTTTAGAAAAGGGTTTATCTGCTAGTTCATTAAAGGGACAGATCTCAGCTCTGTCCATTCTGTTACACAAACGTCTGTCAGAAGTTCCTGACGTCCAGGCTTTTTGTCAGGCTTTGGCCAGGATTAAGCCTGTGTTTAAAACTGTTGCTCCACCATGGAGTTTAAACCTTGTTCTTAATGTTTTACAGGGCGTTCCGTTTGAACCCCTTCATTCCATTGATATAAAGTTGTTATCTTGGAAAGTTCTATTTTTAATGGCTATTTCCTCGGCTCGAAGAGTCTCTGAATTATCAGCCTTACATTGTGATTCTCCTTATTTGATTTTTCATTCGGATAAGGTAGTTCTGCGTACTAAACCTGGGTTCTTACCTAAGGTAGTTACTAACAGGAATATCAATCAAGAGATTGTTGTTCCTTCCTTGTGCCCAAATCCTTCTTCGAAGAAGGAACGTCTACTGCACAACCTGGATGTAGTCCGTGCTCTAAAATTTTACTTACAGGCAACTAAGGAATTTCGACAAACGTCTTCTCTGTTTGTCGTTTACTCTGGGCAGAGGAGAGGTCAAAAAGCTTCTGCTACCTCTCTTTCTTTTTGGCTTCGTAGCATAATTCGTTTAGCTTATGAGACTGCTGGACAGCAGCCTCCTGAAAGAATTACAGCTCATTCTACTAGAGCTGTGGCTTCCACTTGGGCCTTCAAGAATGAGGCCTCTGTTGAGCAGATTTGCAAGGCTGCAACTTGGTCTTCGCTTCATACTTTTTCCAAATTTTACAAATTTGACACTTTTGCTTCATCGGAGGCTATTTTTGGGAGAAAGGTTCTTCAGGCAGTGGTTCCTTCTGTATAAAGAGCCTGCCTATCCCTCCCGTCATCCGTGTACTTTTGCTTTGGTATTGGTATCCCAGAAGTAATGATGACCCGTGGACTGATCACACTTAACAGAAGAAAACATAATTTATGCTTACCTGATAAATTCCTTTCTTCTGTAGTGTGATCAGTCCACGGCCCGCCCTGTTTTTAAGGCAGGTAAATATTTTTTAATTTATACCCCAGTCACCACTTCACCCTTGGCTTTCCTTTCTCGTTGGTCCTTGGTCGAATGACTGGGAGTGACGTAGAGGGGAGGAGCTATATGCAGCTCTGCTGGGTGAATCCTCTTGCACTTCCTGTTGGGGAGGAGTAATATCCCAGAAGTAATGATGACCCGTGGACTGATCACACTACAGAAGAAAGGAATTTATCAGGTAAGCATAAATTACGTTTTCATGCCACCATTTCACCGCCAAATGCGATCAAATAAAAAAAATTGTTCACTTTTTCACAAACTTTTTCACAAACTTTAGGTTTCTCACTGAAATTATTTACAAACAGCTTGTGCAATTATGGCACAAATGGTTGTAAAAGGTTCTCTGGGATCCCCTTTGTTCAGAAATAGCAGACATATATGGCTTTGGCTTTGCTTTTTGGCAATTAGAAGGCCACTAAATGCCACTGCGCACCACACTTGTATTATGCCCAGCAGTGAAGGGATTAATTAGGTAGCTTGTAGGGAGCTTGCAGAGTTAATTTTAGCTTTAGTGTAGAGATCAGACTCTCATCTGACACATCCCACCCCCTGATCCCTCTCAAACAGCTCTCTTCCCTGCCCCACCCCACAATTGTCCCCTCAATCTTTAGTACTGGGAGAAAGTCTGACAGTACTAAAATAAAAGGCTTTTTAAAAAAAAAAAAATAATAATAATAATTATGTAGCTCTGATGGACCCCCCCCAAGCCCCCAACCTCCCTGCTCTCCCCCAAGCAGCTCTCTAACCCTCCCCCCGCTACCTATGTGCCGCCATCTTGGTTACTGGCAGCTGTCTGCCAGTACCCATTTTGCCCCCCCAAAAAGTTTTTTTATTTTTTTAAAAATATTTTTTTTTCTGTAGTGTAGCAGCCCCCCCTCAAAACCCCCCTCCCTCTCCCCCTACCAGATCTTACAATTCTTATTTTTTCCCCCCTCCCTCTCCCTCCTTCCCATTCATTTTCATTGATGGCAGTGGTTGCTGCACACGTGCGCACACACACACACACATGCGCCCCCCGCAGGCCCCCCCGCATGCTCCTGGCACCCGGCGTGCACATTGCACATAGAGGAACCGGATGCCGGGTAGTGATGGGCCGCACACCCGTCAATGCTCCCACCCACCAATGATGTTCTGATCAGCACCGTCGCTACCGGTGCAGAGAGGGCCACAGAGTGGCTCTCTGCATCAGTTTGTAAAAAAATGGTATTGCAGGATGCCTCAATATCGAGGCATCACTGCATTTTTACCATAAAAGCGGCTGAAATTGATCAGGATCGCTTCCACTGCTTGAAAAACCAGAGGACGTGCCAGGAATGTCCTTGGTCGTTATGGGTGTTTTTTTGTAGGACGTTCCTGGCACATCTTCAGTCGTTAAGGGGTTAAAGGACTCTGATAAAATACCATTTAAAGATATCTTCGTACTTGGTTGATTGTATAATGCAAATATTCGTTGTATCACCCCTTGGCCAAGTCCGATATTTTGCAAAGTAATTTTGAGGAAGTCCCAAGCAATACGGTCAAAGGCCTTTTCTGCATCTGCTGATAAAATAATTGATGGTATTTTCTGTTCTTGTGCATAATTTTTCACATTTAAGGTCCTGACCATGTTGTCTTTTGCCTCCCTCCCCGTTATAAAACCTACTTGGTCAAAATGAATTAGTTCTGGTAGTAGGATATTAATCATGTTTGCCGTGTATGTATATTTTTTTAAGATGATTGATTTGGTTCTGTAGTGGATGCTTTAAATATTTATTTTTTTTGTAAAAAACACTGCAAGTGAGAGGAAGAATATGCAGCTTATTATCCTCTGGTTTTGAGGTTTTTTTCTCACAATAAATAAAGCAATCTCAGACATTTGTGTACTTAGTTCCTATTTCTTAGCAATTGTATCCTGTTTACCTTTCTGAATTTGGATTCCCGAATCTAGCTAACCTTCCTGGATTCTTCCTTTGCCTCATCTCATTTGTTGTAAAGTTTGGAATAAGGACTGATCACTGTGTTTGACTTTGGCTAGTTCACTGGAGGGAGTCTGGTATTGCCTTACCCCTATCTGTACTTTGCTGATGGACTATGGTATATGACCTAAGCCTGCTACTAGATTTCCTTGAAGCTATATCCCTTGCTGAGAGACTTGTTTGGATTAATTCCTGAATTTGACTCTTGCCTGTTTCTGTATTCTGAGTATTACTCCTGCATAACGGATTCATCACCAAACAAAACAAGGCAAGTGTTCCCTTGGCAAACCTTAATTATCTTTTCAGCGCACCCCTATAGAATTCTACTATATGAGGGATTTAGCTCACCCGCGCTGTCCGACATTCAGTTTACTTTGAACTTGTAATATAAGTGCAAATATTAGAGCACTGCTGAATAAACTTGAGCGGTATTGTGCATAATACCACAAATATTTTTCACTTGTATTCTAGGCCTATGTTTTTAGCCATGTTTTTAAAGGGACATTATACACTCATTTTTTCTTTGCATAAATGTTTTGTAGATAATCTATTTATATAGCCCATAAAGTTTTTTTTTTAAATTAATGTATAGTTTTGCTTATTTTTAAATAACATTGCTCTGATTTTCAGACTCCTAACCAAGCCCCAAAGTTTTATGTGAATACGCTCGACTACCTACTCCAGCTTGCTCCTGTTTGTGTAAAGGGTCTTTTCATATGCAAAAGAAGGGGGAGGGGGGGAGTGTCTTATTTGCCACTTGCAGTGGGCTTTTCTGCTACCTTTTCAACAGAGCCAAACTGACAGCTTCTAAGTAAGTTTTTAAACAGTTTTATACTGGGTTTTTTATATCAGTATCTGTGCATATTATTCTTTATAGTAGTGTCTATTACATGCAGTTATATGAAAATGAGTGTATACTGTCCCTTTAAGGTTAAAGTCCCACCTGGTTTGAGCAAGCTTTACACCTCACTAGAACACAACAATCAGGGGCAGCGTTAACATGTAGCTTTCAATCAATGGTGAGTTTCTCCTGAGATGGAGTTTCCAAGTATGACTTTACTTATGTGTTTAAACACTGCCTAGTTAGCTTGGGTCACCAATGCAAAGAAAGCATGCTTTAACAAATTGAAAAAAAAAATTTTTGACAAATAAAAACACTAAAATACATTTTAAAATAACCCATTTTTAATGCCACAAATAAAAAAGATAATTGTGTTAAATAAAATTGAAGCAACAAGATAAAAGTTCATGTAACGAAAGGAGTAATAAATGTATAAATTAACCGTCAAGTAGAGCAATGCTGTTATTTCTGTATACAAAACATAGTAAAAAGAAACAAAAAATATTAGGGCCCAAGCATGAGGAAGACGTTTTTATTTAAAAAAAATAAATTGATTCTTGGAGCTGTATAAGAAAGGTAAGAAGTTTATCTGCACTGGATGGTAATCTATGGAATCCTGTTTTCATTATGGAGAGGTCTTAAACACTAATACATATATTTCAGTTAAGAGCGCAGTGATTGAAGAGCTTTGTAGTATGCATGAGATGGTACTATATTAACTCAGTTTTGTTTAAAGAGTGGAATTTTTTTTATATTCATTTTCAGGTTTACTTCTACTTTGGCAAAGGAGTGGCAAAAGTAAGCTGCATACTGCATGTTAGTGAGCAAAGAAGCTGAAAAAGAAAAGTGCTATTTTTACTTTAAAAGGACATGCTTCAGCTAAATGTATTTTATTATTGCATTAACCCCTTTGTTGCACGTGATGACCCATGGTGGTCATCAGTACAATGCTTTCAGTACAGATGACAACCAACTGTTGTCATCCAGGGCGGGGGAGGGGTGTTTTTGGAGCTTAAAATACCCCCGCACTTTCCCCCACATCTTTGATGGTCTAGTGGTCAGGCCCTGGAAACCCACAGAGAGCTTAAGGGAGTTGGATGAAGGGGGTAGATATTAAAACCCTTCTATCTCAGCTCCCTTAACCCCTTCATGCCCAGGGACAGCCGAAGTAAACACTTGCTTGAAAAATGAAATCACACAATCGTTGATGTGATCACGTGATTTGAAGGCCAGGATCAGGTCATGGGTAACTGCCTACGATGCTAAGTATGCCCATTATTCTGATTTCCCATTAAATAAATGGAGGAGGCTGCAGGATGCCAAAAAAGGTAGTACATTCCATGCCGTCGTAACTGCGTTAAAAGGACAGTATACACCAATTTTCAGATATCTGCATGTAATAGAAAGAATACTACTACTATAAAGAATAATATGCACAGATACTGATATAAAATCCGGTATAAAACCGTTTAAAACTTACTTAGAAGCTCACAGTTTAGCTCTGTGTAAAAGGTTAGCTGGAACACCCACTGAAAGTGGTTGTATAGCAAAAACAATAGGCACTCTCCCCCACCCCCTTCCTCTGCCTATGAAAAGACTCTTTACACAAACAGAAGCAAGCTGTAGTAGGTATACATCAGTATTCTCCTAAAACTTTGGGACTTGGTTAGGAGTCTGAAAATCAGCGCAAAGTTATTTAAAAATAAGCAAAACTATGCATTTAAAAAAAAAAACTCTGTATAGGCTATAGAAATGGATCATCTACAAAACATTTATGCAAAGAAAAATCTAGTGTATAATGCCCCTTTAAAGCCCAATGCTGTTAGGATGGCATGGAACTTCCTAACGGCGTTAAGCAGTAAAGCCTTAGAAACCCCCCAATAATCTGTTCGTTCGAATGGTCTGGAGACCACCAAGACCTCTAGATTTAAAGCCCAGAAGCCACCTTTAAAAACATGCCCATTTATAGCTTTTAACAGCCAAGTGATTCGCCTGGCATGAATAATTTTGCATTTAGAGACTCACAGGAGCTCCTATGTGCAGAATTATATATATAAACCCAAAGGGCATTTTTATTTGTGGGTATCCACTTCTTCTTTTTACAACAGAGTTTATCAAAAACACACTCTATTTTTAAAACCTTGCTTATTAACATTTTTAATAAAAATATACATTTCTGTTATACATTTTGTCGCTAAGTTCTCAAGTGTCATGATATATACATTACATAATGGTGTACAGGGAGTGCAGAATTATTAGGCAAATGAGTATTTTGACCATATCATCCTCTTTATGCATGTTGTCTTACTCCAAGCTGTATAGGCTCGAAAGCCTACTACCAATTAAGCATATTAGGTGATGTGCATCTCTGTAATGAGAAGGGGTGTGGTCTAATGACATCAACACCCTATATCAGGTGTGCATAATTATTAGGCAACTTCCTTTCCTTTGGCAAAATGGGTCAAAAGAAGGACTTGACAGGCTCAGAAAAGTAAAAAATAATGAGATATCTTGCAGAGGGATGCAGCACTCTTAAAATTGCAAAGCTTCTGAAGCATGATCATCGAACAATCAAGCGTTTCATTCAAAATAGTCAACAGGGTCGCAAGAAGCGTGTGGAAAAACCAAGGCGCAAAATAACTGCCCATGAACTGAGAAAAGTCAAGCGTACAGCGGCCAAGATGCCACTTGCCACCAGTTTGGCCATATTTCAGAGCTGCAACATCACTGGAGTGCCCAAAAGCACAAGGTGTGCAATACTCAGAGATATGACCAAGGTAAGAAAGGCTGAAAGACGACCACCACTGAACAAGACACACAAGCTGAAACGTCAAGACTGGGCCAAGAAATATCTCAAGACTGATTTTTCTAAGGTTTTATGGACTGATGAAATGAGAGTGAGTCTTGATGGGCCAGATGGATGGGCCCGTGGCTGGATTGGTAAAGGGCAGAGAGCTCCAGTCCGACTCAGACGCCAGCAAGGTGGAGGTGGAGTACTGGTTTGGGCTGGTATCATCAAAGATGAGCTTGTGGGGCCTTTTCGGGTTGAGGATGGAGTCAAGCTCAACTCCCAGTCCTACTGCCAGTTTCTGGAAGACACCTTCTTCAAGCAGTGGTACAGAAAGAAGTCTGCATCCTTCAAGAAAAACATGATTTTCATGCAGGACAATGCTCCATCACACGCGTCCAAGTACTCCACAGCGTGGCTGGCAAGAAAGGGTATAAAAGAAGAAAATCTAATGACATGGCCTCCTTGTTCACCTGATCTGAACCCCATTGAGAACCTGTGGTCCATCATCAAATGTGAGATTTACAAGGAGGGAAAACAGTACACCTCTCTGAACAGTGTCTGGGAGGCTGTGGTTGCTGCTGCACGCAATGTTGATGGTGAACAGATCAAAACACTGACAGAATCCATGGATGGCAGGCTTTTGAGTGTCCTTGCAAAGAAAGGTGGCTTTATTGGTCACTGATTTGTTATTGTTTTGTTTTTGAATGTCAGAAATGTATATTTGTGAATGTTGAGATGTTATATTGGTTTCACTGGTAAAAATAAATAATTGAAATGGGTATATATTTGTTTTTTGTTAAGTTGCCTAATAATTATGCACAGTAATAGTCACCTGCACACACAGATATCCCCCTAAAATAGCTATAACTAAAAACAAACTAAAAACTACTTCCAAAACTATTCAGCTTTGATATTAATGAGTTTTTTGGGTTCATTGAGAACATGGTTGTTGTGCAATAATAAAATTAATCCTCAAAAATACAACTTGCCTAATAATTCTGCACTCCCTGTAGTTTAAATCTGCTGGGTCTGCTGAAAAAAACAATATATTTTTGAGAAGCACCAAGAACTTGAAAACAGCTCAGCACAAGTGTGTGTGTGTGTGTGGGGGGGGGGGGGGCAGTGGTGTATTCAGTTTTTTTGCTGCCCTAGGCACTCAAAATTCTGCTGCCCACCTAACAACTCCCCGCCCCCCAAGGTTTTAGGCCTTTTTGATGGCCATAGTATTTGATGGAGTAATGTGAATTTATTTTATGGCATTTCCAAAATAAATGTTCACAGTCACAGACACATACACACACACGGACATATACAGACACACACACATTTATCTATTGCTGAAATATATATATATATAAAAACAACACAGATTTATTGAAACAATACTTCTCCAAACATAATACTATGTGCTGAAATCCAACAGAACTAAAATAAATATCTAGCTGAATAAAAGAAAGGTTCATCGCTACCTCTAAACTTTAAGCTCCATGGGCAGTCTCTTATTATACCCTCTAGAATGTAAGCTCTGTACAGGGAGTGCAGAATTATTAGGCAAGTTGTATTTTTGAGGATTAATTTTATTATTGCACAACAACCATGTTCTCAATGAACCCAAAAAACTCATTAATATCAAAGCTGAATAGTTTTGGAAGTAGTTTTTAGTTTGTTTTTAGTTATAGCTATTTTAGGGGGATATCTGTGTGTGCAGGTGACTATTACTGTGCATAATTATTAGGCAACTTAACAAAAAACAAATATATACCCATTTCAATTATTTATTTTTACCAGTGAAACCAATATAACATCTCAACATTCACAAATATACATTTCTGACATTCAAAAACAAAACAATAACAAATCAGTGACCAATATAGCCACCTTTCTTTGCAAGGACACTCAAAAGCCTGCCATCCATGGATTCTGTCAGTGTTTTGATCTGTTCACCATCAACATTGCGTGCAGCAGCAACCACAGCCTCCCAGACACTGTTCAGAGAGGTGTACTGTTTTCCCTCCTTGTAAATCTCACATTTGATGATGGACCACAAGTTCTCAATGGGGTTCAGATCAGGTGAACAAGGAGGCCATGTCATTAGATTTTCTTCTTTTATGCCCTTTCTTGCCAGCCACGCTGTGGAGTACTTGGATGCGTGTGATGGAGCATTGTCCTGCATGAAAATCATGTTTTTCTTGAAGGATGCAGACTTCTTCCTGTACCACTGCTTGAAGAAGGTGTCTTCCAGAAACTGGCAGTAGGACTGGGAGTTGAGCTTGACTCCATCCTCAACCCGAAAAGGCCCCACAAGCTCATCTTTGATGATACCAGCCCAAACCAGTACTCCACCTCCACCTTGCTGGCGTCTGAGTCGGACTGGAGCTCTCTGCCCTTTACCAATCCAGCCACAGGCCCATCCATCTGGCCCATCAAGACTCACTCTCATTTCATCAGTCCATAAAACCTTAGAAAAATCAGTCTTGATATATTTCTTGGCCCAGTCTTGACGTTTCAGCTTGTGTGTCTTGTTCAGTGGTGGTCGTCTTTCAGCCTTTCTTACCTTGGCCATTTCTCTGAGTATTGCACACCTTGTGCTTTTGGGCACTCCAGTGATGTTGCAGCTCTGAAATATGGCCAAACTGGTGGCAAGTGGCATCTTGGCCGCTGTACGCTTGACTTTTCTCAGTTCATGGGCAGTTATTTTGCGCCTTGGTTCTTCCACACGCTTCTTGCGACCCTGTTGACTATTTTGAATGAAACGCTTGATTGTTCGATGATCATGCTTCAGAAGCTTTGCAATTTTAAGAGTGCTGCATCCCTCTGCAAGATATCTCATTATTTTTGACTTTTCTGAGCCTGTCAAGTCCTTCTTTTGACCCATTTTGCCAAAGGAAAGGAAGTTGCCTAATAATTATGCACACCTGATATAGGGTGTTGATGTCATTAGACCACACCCCTTCTCATTACAGAGAAGCACATCACCTAATATGCTTAATTGGTAGTAGGCTTTCGAGCCTATACAGCTTGGAGTAAGACAACATGCATAAAGAGGATAATATGGTCAAAATACTAATTTGCCTAATAATTCTGCACTCCCTGTATAATACTCCTAAAATAACTGTAAGCTTCTTACAAATATAGCTGCAAAAAAGTGCTGCCCCCTCCCAATCTGCTGCCCTAGGCAAGTGTCTTGTTTGCCTAGGCCAAAATATGCCCCGGGTGGGGTTCAGCAGTTAACGCTTATCCCTATGACCTAGTGAAACACAAAAATGCAAGTTACTACATGGTTTATATTTATCATATTACTAATATAGTGCACCCCACAACATTTATGTTGTGCAATGTGTATGCATAATTTCCATCAGGTATTAGTTTCTATGAAGGCAGCACTGAAATGATATGTCGGATAATGTTTGAGTGCAATGCCGACTGAGGACAAAATTCCTCTCAAGAAAAAGAGTTTTTCTTTTAGTTTTATAGCGTTCCAAAAAGCTTAAATGCAAAGTATTTCGGTTTTGTGTGCGAGTGCAAAATGTAACCAACAATTTGTAAAGTGTGAACAAGAAGCGTGCGACTATCACTTTGCAGTGAACTTAAAAGCCACTCGTTATAAGAATCAGTTGTATTAAAATGCTTTGGTTAAACATTTTAACCAAAAATGTATAATACCAAATAGAGTGCTATTACTTGTGTGAGACTGGGTGCAAAATAATGCACCACTATTTATAAATTACACTTGACTTGTCCTCTGCCCAATGCAGTAGTTAAACACATAGCTAAAATTCTGCAGCAGTCACACTGCCAGATGGAAGACAGTCACAGAGAAGCAGGTGCTTGTGGGTGTCTGTTTCTGTTTGATTGTGGATGTCTGTTTTGTGTGTGCCTGTGAATTTTAATAAGCTTCTGTGTTTTTTTAACTTACATCTCACTTTTTACTATTTAATGACAACAAGTTTAAAATATTATAGTGACAGAAGGAAGTTGTTTTTGTAAATCAAACTATCTGTAGTATATTAAACTAGTTGTTTTGGGTTATAATAAAATAACACAATGTTTATAAAAAGTCTGCACACCCTCATGAAACAAAAATCCAGGAAAAAAATTGTTAATTTGTAGGAAATTTTTAAATTGAAGAATAAAAAATATCAACACCCTGATTGTATAGATTGTATAAGTCTAAACATCCCACCCAACTAATACTTTGTGGAAGCACCTTTTGCATTTGTTAAAGCAGCAAGTCATTGTGAATATGTCTCTATTAACTTTACATATACAGAGGCCCATTTATCAAGCTCCAAATGGAGCTTGTGGGCCCGTGTTTCTGGTGAGTCTTCAGACTCGCCAGAAACAGCACTTATGAAGCAGCGATCTAAAGACCACTGCTCCATAACCCTGTCCGTCTGCTCTGAGCAGGCGGACAGGAATCGCCACAATTCAACCCGATCGAGTATGATCGGGTTGATTGACACCTCCCTGCTGGCGGCCCATTGGTCGCGAATCTGCAGGGGGCGGCATTGCATCAGCAGCTCTTGTGAGCTGCTGGTGGAATGCTGAATACGGAGAGCGCATTGCTCTCCGCATTCAGTGATGTCTGTCGGACCAGATCCGCACTGTCGGATCAGGTCCGACAGACATTTGATAAATAGGCCTCATAGACTTTGGTATTTTATCCCACTCTTCTTTGAAAAAAGTTCAAGTTCCTTCAAATGGCGAGGGGATCTCTTGTGTACAGTTCTGTTTAGGTCATTTCATAGGTTTTCAATGGGATTATGTTCTGGGTTTTGACTGGGCCATTCCAAGATTTTGATTTTCCTTTTCTTAAGCCATGCCTTGGTTGACTTGGATGTTTGCTTTAGGTCATTGTCATGTTGGAATGTAAAATTCTCCTTCATCTTTAGATTTCTGACTGATATGAGCAGGTTTTGTGCCTAAATATCTTGATATTTGGAACTATTTATTTTACCATCTATCTTGACAAAAGCCCATGGCCCAGCTCAAGAGAAGCAGCCCCAAAGCATGATGCTACCACCTCCATTATTCAAAGTCGGTTTGGTGTTTCTTGGATGACAAACTTTATTGGCTTTATTACTTTAAACATATGCTTTACAATTTAGGCCAAAAACTCAAGCTTTGTCTCGTCAGACCATAGCACATTTTCCCACATGGTTTGGGATGACTGAATTAATAGTTTGCTATAATTTAGATGAGCTTGGGTTTTTCTGTTTGTAAGAAAGGGTTTCCGTCTTACCATTCATCTCCATAGCCCAGACATTATCAGAATACACAAGATGGTGGTCACATGCAAGGAGTGACCGGTATCTGCCAGAAATTGCTGTAGCTTCTCCAGCATTGCTGTTGGCCTCTCTGTAGCCTACTTATGAGTTTTCTCCTTATCCTCTCATCAGCTTTGGAGGTTTATCCTGATCTCTGCAATGCCTCTGTGGTGACACATTTACTCCTCCACTTACTGATGATAGTTTTTAACAGTGCTCCATGGTATATCCAGTGCCTTTAAAATGCTTTCATATCCCTTTCTTAATTGGTACTTTTTTCTTGCAGTTTCTGGCATTAATCTGGGTTTAATTTGAATCGCTTTCATTGATTGCAACTGTATGCTATTTACCTACAGGCAGGGTTTAGAATGTGATTGGCTAACTATGAACACAGCTAGACCCCCATTATAAAAGTGTTGCAGACTTATGCAATCACGGTGCTATTGTTTTTTATTTTTTTATTATTATTATTATTATTATTATTTAAAATGTTCCTAAAAATCAACTATTTGTTTTTTTCTCTGGATTTTGGTAGATGGAGGATCACATTACAGATGGAAAGAGACTGATATTTACATTGTTGTTATTTCTGTACATTATTGTTATTTTTGTACATTTCAAAAACCTGCAATTTCATAAGGGCATGTAGACTTTTTTTATATCCACTTCATCCATATAGATTTATAGATATTGAGCTCTAGAGATATATACATATATATACTATATATATATATATATATATATATATATATATATATATATATATATATATATATATATATATATATATATATATATATATACTGTATGTATATATATATATACTGTATGTATATATATATATATACTGTCTATATATATATATATATATATATATATAGATATATAGATATATACAGTATATATAGATAGATAGATAGATAGATAGATAGATAGATAGATAGATAGATATTCTTCTCAGTGAAGAACAATGCTTTTTAAACAGTTGACTATGGTATTGTCCATGGCACTGTGATGTGTGCTGCAAAATACCTCAACAATTCACACACAATTATACAGTTGCAAGAAGAGAAGGAAAAGGTAAAAGGATTCCACGTCTGGATATATCCTATGTAAGGGAAGAAGTAAATTCATAAATAAAAAGCAAAGAAATATAAACACACACATATTTTTTGTGTTCACAATTTGTTTTAAGTAGGTCTGATATCACAAGGAAAAGCAGCCAGCACAAATCCTGTCTAAAATAGCCTCTAGTAATTTGCTTCTTTCAAAAATATTAAGACACAGTACTTTGCGAACCCATATTCTCTACGCTAACAACAAAAATATAAAAAATGAAACATTTTTAGCTACTTGTCTCTCTGTCAACTTGTCCCCTCAAGATAAAATCACAAAGCAAGATTAGAAGCACTCATAGCTTTCACATTTTTTTTCAGTTCACAGCCTAGAAATGTTATGACATCCCTCATAATTGTGCCTAGAGTTTTGTTTACATTTGAGGTTTTTATTAAAGTTAGTAAATTATACCTAAAATAATGTATAGGCATTCTTCTTAAAGGGTCACTAAAGTCAAAATTAAAGTTTCATAATTCAGCTAAAGTATGTAAAAAAAACAACAACTTACCAATAGTCTTCCATTATCAGAACATGCACATTCTTGTTATATGCAAGTTCACCGTATATCCGTACATGCATTTTGTGATTGGCTGATGGCTGTCACATGATACAAAAGGAGAGAAAACCTAGGTTGTTCACCAAAAATGGGCCAGCATCTAAACTTACATTCTTGCATTTCAAATAAAGATACCAAGAGAATAAAGAACATTTGATAATAGGAGTAAATTAGAAAGTTGCTTAACATGTCATGCTCTATCTGAAGCATGAAAGAAAAAATTTGGGTTCAGTGTCCCTTTAACCCCTTAACGACACGAGTCGTACAGGGTACGTCGCACACAACCTGGTCTTTAAAGACCAGCGACGTACCCTTTACGACGTTGGGGATTAAAGCGGCTGGAAGCAATCCTGAACACTTCCAGCTGCTTCACGGTTATTGCAGTGATGCCTCGATATCGAGGCATCACTGCAATAACCTTTTTCCCCATCCGATGCAGAGAGAGCCACTCTGTGACCCTCTCTGCACCGGCATCAATGGCCGTAATCGTTGGTGGGTGTGAGCTGACGTGGGAGGCGGGTGGGCGGCCATCGATGAAAGGCTGAAGAGAGAGGGGGCGGGATCGGGGCGGGGTTTCGGGAGCGCGCGTGTGCACAGGGGGGCGGCGGGCAGGCGCGTGCCCCGGGAGGGAGCAGGTGGGAACCGCTACACTACAGAAAAAACATTTGATATAAGTGGCAGTAAGGGGGGATAAAATCCCTAATAAAAGTAAATCTAAGGGATCTGGGAGCGGATGGGGGATTGGTCTGTGGGGGGGGGAAGCTACACTACAGAAAAAAGGAAAAAAAATTAAAAAAGTAAGGTGGAGGGTTAGAGAGCTGTTTGGGGGGGGGATCAGGGAGGTTGGGGGCTAAGGGTGATCCTACACAACTGCATATGTAAATATGCTATACAATTTTTTTTTTTTTTTTTTTTAAATATACCTTTTATTTTAGTACTGGCAGACTTTCTGCCAGTACTTAAGATGGCGGGGACAATTGTGGGATGGGGAGGGAAGAGAGCTGTTTGGGAGGGATCCTGGGGTGTGATGTGTCAGGTGGGAGGCTGATCTCTACGCTAAAGCTAAAATTAACCCTGCAAGCTCCCTACAAATGACCTAATTAACCCCTGCACTGCAGCGGCATTTAGCGGCCTTATAATTACCAAAAAGCCACGCCAAAGCCATATATGTCTGCTATATCTGAACAAAGGGGATCCCAGAGAAGCATTTACAATCATTTATGCCATACTTGCAAAAGTTGTTTGTAAATAATTTCAGTGAGAAACCTAAAATTGTGAAAAATTATACGTTTTTTTTATTTGATCGCATTTGGCGGTGAAATGATAGCATGAAATATACCAAGATGGGCCTAGATCAATACTTGGGGTTGTCTACTACACTACACTAAAGCTAAAATTAACCCTAGACGCTCCCTACATGCTCCCTAATTAACCCCTTCACTGCTGGGCATAATACACGTGTGATGTGCAGTGGCATTTAGCGGCCTTCTAATTACCAAAAAGCAACGCCAAAGTCATATATGTCTGCTATTTCTGAACAAAGGGGATCCCAGAGAAGCATTTACAACCATTTATGCCATAATTGCACAAGTTGTTTGTAATATTTGGGAAAAAGTGAACAATTTTTTTTATTTGATTGCATTTGGTGGTGAAATGGTGGCATGAAATATACCAAAATGGGCCTACATCAATACTTTGGGATGTCTTCTAAAAAAAAATATATACATGTCAATGGATATTCAGGGATTCCTGAAAGATATCAGTGTTCCAATGTAACTAGCGCTCATTTTGAAAAAAAGTGGTAAGGAAATAGCAAAGTGCTACTTGTATTTTTGGCCCTATAACTTGCAAAAAAAAACAAAGAACATGTAAACATTGGGTATTTCTAAACTCAGAATATTTTATCATTTTTTTTTAAAGTAAATGATAAGATATGATGAAAACAATGGTATCTTTAGAAAGTACATTTAATAGCGAGAAAAACGGTATATAATATGTATGGGTACAGTAAATGAGTAAGAGGAAAATTACAGCTAAACACAAACACCGCAGAAATTTAAAAATAGCCTTGGTCCTTCAGGGAAAGAAATTGAAAAATGGCCTTGTCCTTAAGGGGTTAAGTGTAACTTAGTATTGGGGTTAATTTAGGGGGGGTTAGGTTAGGGGGCTAAGTAATTAAATTAGTTATTTGCGTTGTGGGGGATTGGTAGTTTAGGAGTTAATAGATTAATTAGGTTTATTGCGATGTGGGGGTTTGGCGGTTTAGGGGTTAATAGGTTAATTAGGTTTATTGCGATGTGGGGGGTTGGCGGTTTAGGAGTTAATAGGTTAATTAGGTTTATTGCGATGTGGGGGTTTGTCGGTTTAGGGGTTAATAGGTTAATTAGGTTTATTGCAATGTGGGGAGTTGGCGGTTTAGGCGTTAATATTTTAATTACGTTATCTGCAGATTAGGGGGTAATTACTTTATTATTTTGCAATGTTTGTGTTTCGGTGTTTGTTATTACTTTGTGCGGGAGGTTACGATTTTTTTGTTATCCTTCGTGCGGGTGGTTAGGTTTTTTTATTTCTTGCAGGCGGTTACGTGTTTTTTCGTTGTTTCGTGCGGTTGCGTTTTTTTGTTTTTTTTTAAGGCTTTGCTTGCCTATGCTTCATCCAGGTGGATTCTTTTGGCTGCCTCCTGCAGCCAACATTCCTTTAAGGATGCGTGCGCAACTGGCGACGGCAACGGATGCGTTACAAACACGATTATAGTATAGATACCAGATGACCAGTATTGAGTGGGTCAGTCTTGTATTTCAACCATCTACATTGTAAAATATATTAACCCCTTAATGAAACGAGTCGTACAGGGTACATCGCACACAACCTGGTCTTTAAAGACCAGCGACGTACCCTGTACGACTTTGGGGATTAAAGCGGCTTGAAGCGATCCTGATCGCTTCCAGACACTTTACAGTTATTGCAGTGATGCCTCGATATCGAGGCAACCTGCAATAAAATGTTTCCCCCATCCGATGCATAGAGAGCCACTCTGTGGCCGTCTCTGCACCGGCATCGATGGCCGCAATTGTTGGTGGGTGGGAGCCGACGTGGGAGGCGGGTGGGCGGCCATCGATGGAACATTGAAGAGAGAGGGGGGCGGGATCGGGGGCGGGGTTGTTGGGAGCACACACGGGCGCGCGCGTGTGCACGGGGAGCGGCAGGCGGGCGTGTGCATGGGGAGGGAGTGGGTTGGAACCGCTATACTACAGAAAAAAGTTGATAAGTGGGAGACAGGGGGGATCAGCAGACAATGTTAATTGTAAGGGATCTGGGAGGGGGTGGTGGTTTGTCTATGGGGGGGAAGCTACATTACAGAAAAAAAATAAAAAAATATAAAAAAAAAGGCATTTTTTTCTAAACTGGGTACTGGCAGACAGTACCCGAATATTGCATAATTCGAATATTACATTTAAAAGCATTAGAAATACTATTACAATCTAAATTCGAATTTTTCGAATTCGAATACACGTATTGCATAATTCGAATATTACATTTAAAGAAAAAGCATTAGAAATACTATTACCATCTAAATTCAAATTTTTTGAATTCGAATACACGTATTGCATAATTCGAATATTACATTTAAAGAAAAAGCATTAGAAATACTATTACAATCTAAATTCGAATTTTTCTAATTCGAATATTGCATAATTCGAATATTACATTTAAAGAAAAAGCATTAGAAATACTATTACAATCTAAATTCGAATTTTTCGAATTCGAATACACGTATTGCATAATTCGAATATTACATTTAAAGAAAAAGCATTAGCAATACTATTACAATCTAAATTCGAATTGTTCGAATTCGAATATTGCATAATTCGAATATTACATTTAAAAGCATTAGAAATACTATTACAATCTAAATTCGAATTTTTCGAATTCGAATACACGTATTGCATAATTCGAATATTACATTTAAAGAAAAAGCATTAAAAATACTATTACAATCTAAATTCAAATTTTTCGAATTCGAATACACGTATTGCATAATTCGAATATTACATTTAAAGAAAAAGCATTAGAAATACTATTACAATCTAAATTCGAATTTTTCGAATTCGAATATTGCATAATTCGAATATTACATTTAAAGAAAAAGCATTAGAAATACTATTACTATCTAAATTCAAATTTTTCGAATTCGAATACACGTATTGCATAATTTGAATATTACATTTAAAGAAAAAGCATTAGAAATACTATTACAATCTAAATTCGAATTTTTCGAATTCGAATACACGTATTGCATAATTCGAATATTACATTTAAAGAAAAAGCATTAGAAATACTATTACAATCTAAATTCGAATTTTTCGAATTCGAATATTGCATAATTCGAATATTACATTTAAAGAAAAAGCATTAGAAATACTATTACAATCTAAATTCGAATTTTTCGAATTCAAATATTTTCGAATGCAATCGTAAAATTCGAAACCGAACATTCGAAAATCGAATGTTATGTAAACATTCGAAATTCGATTTGAATGAACGAATATGTTAAAATTTGTGCCGTTTTTCGAATGTTGCGAAACATTCGCCCATCCCTACCTACAAGCTACCTAATTAATCCCTGCACTGCTGGGCATAATACATGTGTGGTGCGCAGCGGCATTTAGCAGCCTTATAATTACCAAAAAGCAACGCCAAAGCCATATATGTCTGCTATTTCTAAACAAAAGGGATCCCAGAGAAGCATTTACAACCATTTATGCCATAATTGCACAAGTTGTTTGTAAATAATTTCAGTGAGAAACCTAAAATTGTGAAATATTTTACATTTTTTTTAATTTGATTGCATTTAGCGGTGAAATGGTAGCATGAAATATACCAAGATGGGCCTAGATCAATACTTGGGGTTGTCTACTACACTACACTAAAGCTAAAATTAACCCTAGACGCTCCCTACATCCTCCCTAATTAACCCCTTCACTGCTGGGCATATTACACGTGTGATGCGCAGTGGCATTTAGCAGCCTTCTAATTATCAAAAAGCAACGCCAAAGCCATATAAGTCTGCTATTTCTGAACAAAGGGAATCCCAGAGAAGCATTTACAACCATTTATGCAATAATTGCACAAGTTGTTTGTAAATAATTTCTGTGAGAAACCTAAAGTTTGTGAAAAAATTTGTGAAAAAGTGAAAAAAAAAAATTATTTGATCGCATTTGGCGGTGAAATGGTGGCATGAAATATACCAAAATGGGCCTAGATCAATACTTTGGGATGTCTTCTAAAAAAATATATATACATGTCAAGGGATATTCAGGTATTCCTGACAGATATCAGGGTTCCAATGTAACTAGCGCTCATTTTGAAAAAAAGTGGTTTTGAAATAGCAAAGTGCTACTTGTATTTATTGCCCTATAACTTGCAAAAAAAGCAAAGAACATGTAAACATTGGGTATTTCTAAATTCAGGAAAAAATTTAGAAACTATTTAGCATGGGTGTTTTTTGGTGGTTGTAGATGTGTAACAGATTTTGGGGGTCAAATTTAGAAAAAGTGTGTTTTTTTTCATTTTTTCTCATATTTTATAATATTTTTAATAGTAAATTATAAGATATGATGAAAATAATGGTATCTTAGAAAGTCCATTTAATGGTGAGAAAAATGGTATATAATATGTGGGGGTACAGTAAATGAGTAATAGGAAAATTACAGCTAAACACAAACATCGCAGAAATGTAAAAATAGCCCTGGTCCCTATTGGAAAGAAATTCAAAAATGGCCTTGGTCCTTAAGGGGTTAAACAAATGACACCTAAATGCCCGCTGTTCTAATCCCCTGGTTTTGCTGCTTCTTCTACTAAACATGCAGTACCAGCCACTTTTGCATTTATGCCAGGCTGGTAGCCTGTGTAGCAGGCTGGCAGCCAAGCCCAGTAGCCTCCTCCTACTCACTTCCCCTGTACATACAGGCTGGTTCACAGTGTTTTACAGGCAGCAAAATATGCATAGAGGGCTACAGAAGAATGGTGACAATAAGGACACAAGGTGTTCAACAAATGCATGGTACCAAGAAGCATCAACAATCGAGACTAACACCAGTATGTGTGAGTCCTACATTGTTCCCCATCATACTTCCCTTGGCATAAAAATGATGCAGATAGATGTGTTTTTTAGAGAGACTGCATGGCAAATGGTTTGATCTCTGACATGTATTCTTCTTAGTCCCAGCTAACACCCTTGTATTGGTAAGCATATGGCAAACTTACTTTATCATTTAACTGATTATAAGAATTTTTAAAATATTTTGGTTTTGTGAAAGATGTGAAAGAATATGTTCATCAGGTTTCATATACAGAATTAAATCAAGCACAGAACAAAAATGAAAAAAAATACACGCTAGATAACCTATTTTATTTATATTAAAAAAAAAAATGTAATTTACTTAGCTGGCACCAGTCTCCATCAAAAGTACTTTTTTTTTACTTCTATGAAAAGGTGGGCGTGCCAGCCAATGAGAAACTTTACTACCGTTGCTATTGAGGATAATACAAACATGTTCACATGCCTTTCTGTTAAGGTGAAGGGCTAATGCATGCAGAGTTAGTCAAAGGGGAAACCTTTACGAAGCCAAAGTAAACAGGCACTGTTTCTTCATTTCACTGATTATTTGTTTGCTGTTAGCCATTCACCTCTTTAGCAGAGGCACTGGAGTTCACTTATATTATCCCCAATAGTGCAGGTGGTATGGATTTTCATTAGTTGTACCACTAGTTTGGTTATTAAAATAGCATAAAAAAGTATGTTATATGGCATTAAAAAAATAATCTTAACACATCTGTGCACTGTCTTTGTCAGTATGGAGTGTTTTACTATTTACTATCAAAGACTGATGTGGGTGTGGTTTAGCATGGTATTCTATTGATAGTGAGATAGTTTTTACTAGACTTGTAAATACATTGTATTTATCTGTAATAGTTTTCAAATGACTGCACCGCATAAACTTATCAGATACCTCACAACTACTAGCTTTCCAACACAACACATTTCTTACATCATTTTTTTTATTTTTTATCTTTTTGTCCCTTTTCACAGAGCATTCCTTGGGGTCGATTTATTATAGTGCGAGCGGACATGATACGATGTAGCGTATCATACGAAACAGATTCAGTACAGGACTGAACAAGCAATGTACATGGATAGCACTCAACAATTAGAAAAGCTTGTGTCAATATTAGATACTGGATAGAAAGGATCCATGCAAGAACATTCTGTCTGCATAGAGACGTTTAAAACTTAACTTTTATTTCAAAATAAAAACCAATTGAAATGATACACACAATTAAAAACACTGTAACATAAAGGGCCCCCCAAGGTTAGAGAATAAGGTACTGCTCCAGGTAGCAGTGGAATAAGAGAGTATAGGTACTCGGTACAATATAGTAACCTCTTAACAGTATAAACAATATAACCTGCCCACTGGGTGTGTGTATCTATTAGCAATATTCAAATCACACAGTGCCCAGATACTAGAGCAAAGTCTATGTCTAAGTGATTGATATTACAGATCTCCAACCGTCTAAGTAAGATCCTATTAGTTGAGTGGCACCTCTAATGGGGTATAATAGTAGGGTACAATGGCTACACCCAGAAGGCGATGAATTTAATATTATTAGAGTCAATATATATGGTGCCTTATAAATTGGGTTAGTATATATTGATATATAGACCCTGGATAGAGGAGGTGCAGTAAAGATAAGATCAATCCCTTACCCTCGTAAACGGAAGTAAGAATATAACTTGTAGCTGTAATCTATGACAGTCACCACTAAAAGGTAGTCGTATTATTCTATAGGTGCAATACCATAGATAACTAAGTAGGTATACTGTAGTTTAGGACGACAAACTACCCTCTCCCAATTAGTTAGGGGGGATAATTAGTAGTCAAGATTTTTCTTATAGTAAAAATTTATCCAAGGTAATTAACTGTACATATGGTTACTTGGAGGTAATGGTATAACACTGTGGGTATTACACCAGAGACGGTTGAGTAGGTATATTATTAATATTTATATGCCCGTTTTTTCTATAGTGAATAGGCGATTTAAGAAACAATATATTTTATTTCAACTTAGCAACAATCAGGTGTGTTTGGTGTGACTGTATTTATTTAGAAAGTACAAATCCGACTCCCAATTGGTTTTGGGGGGATCATTAATATTCAGAAGACCCAGCTGTATTTGCACGTGTGCAGTTTAACTTCTATCAGGTGTTTAACCATAAACACAATATCTATATATATATTTTTTGAGAGAAGAATGCAGTGTCAAATAGATCAATTTAACAGTCTGCCACAGTTGTCATGTGACTTTATGAATCAGTGTAATTAAACACCGCCAAGTTCTCCCCACTTTAAAGTGCTACCACTGAGTATCTTTCTGTATATTTCTCTTAAATATCTATGATTGTATCGTTCAAAAATAGTAATTAATTATTTAGATACTAGCCAGTGTGAGAGCGTAAAGGTTACACCTTAAGTTAGCGCATAAAGTTTCTACTGGTACTCCCAAAGGGGTAATAGTTGCGAGATTGTTACCAAATAAGATAAAAGATAATATGTTAGGGGGAGTAGGGACGCTTAGGTCCCTCTCCGGTTGTGTGTTTTAAATTGCTGTAACGGCCCTCGCGGGTCTACCTATAGTTCCGTAAAACTTATTTTGACTTGTTACTATTAGGTAGTCCTTCTAAACATAATTTAGTGCTGCTCCGGTATCCTTGGTATTTGTTATTTTGTAATATTTCCTGTCAATGACAGGACGGTATAATAGGTAATATTATCTTTTATCTTATTTGGTAACAATCTCGCAACTATTACCCCTTTGGGAGTACCAGTAGAAACTTTATGCGCTAACTTAAGGTGTAACCTTTACGCTCTCACACTGGCTAGTATCTAAATAATTAATTACTATTTTTGAACGATACAATCATAGATATTTAAGAGAAATATACAGAAAGATACTCAGTGGTAGCACTTTAAAGTGGGGAGAACTTGGCGGTGTTTAATTACACTGATTCATAAAGTCACATGACAACTGTGGCAGACTGTTAAATTGATCTATTTGACACTGCATTCTTCTCTCAAAAAATATATATATAGATATTGTGTTTATGGTTAAACACCTGATAGAAGTTAAACTGCACACGTGCAAATACAGCTGGGTCTTCTGAATATTAATGATCCCCCCAAAACCAGTTGGGAGTCGGATTTGTACTTTCTAAATAAATACAGTCACACCAAACACACCTGATTGTTGCTAAGTTGAAATAAAATATATTGTTTCTTAAATCGCCTATTCACTATAGAAAAAACGGGCATATAAATATTAATAATATACCTACTCAACCGTCTCTGGTGTAATACCCACAGTGTTATACCATTACCTCCAAGTAACCATATGTACAGTTAATTACCTTGGATAAATTTTTACTATAAGAAAAATCTTGACTACTAATTATCCCCCCTAACTAATTGGGAGAGGGTAGTTTGTCGTCCTAAACTACAGTATACCTACTTAGTTATCTATGGTATTGCACCTATAGAATAATACAACTACCTTTTAGTGGTGACTGTCATAGATTACAGCTACAAGTTATATTCTTACCTCCGTTTACGAGGGTAAGGGATTGATCTTATCTTTACTGCACCTCCTCTATCCAGGGTCTATATATCAATATATACTAACCCAATTTATAAGGCACCATATATATTGACTCTAATAATATTAAATTCATCGCCTTCTGGGTGTAGCCATTGTACCCTACTATTATACCCCATTAGAGGTGCCACTCAACTAATAGGATCTTACTTAGACGGTTGGAGATCTGTAATATCAATCACTTAGACATAGACTTTGCTCTAGTATCTGGGCACTGTGTGATTTGAATATTGCTAATAGATACACACACCCAGTGGGCAGGTTATATTGTTTATACTGTTAAGAGGTTACTATATTGTACCGAGTACCTATACTCTCTTATTCCACTGCTACCTGGAGCAGTACCTTATTCTCTAACCTTGGGGGGGCCTTTATGTTACAGTGTTTTTAATTGTGTGTATCATTTCAATTGGTTTTTATTTTGAAATAAAAGTTAAGTTTTAAACGTCTCTATGCAGACAGAATGTTCTTGCATGGATCCTTTCTATCCAGTATCTAATATTGACACAAGCTTTTCTAATTGTTGAGTGCTATCCATGTACATTGCTTGTTCAGTCCTGTACTGAATCTGTTTCGTATGTCTCTCTCCACATATGTACAGCACCCGCCCTCGAGTTATTGATTATGGTTCCCCCTACTATGTGGGACTGATTATAATTATTAGGGCAACAATTCCAGTAGTGCCATCGTCATCCCTTTTCTCCTTGTATGACAAGGATGTAGCGTATCATGTCCGCTGCACATCGGTAAATGCCGACAGCATACACTGTCTGCATTTATTATTGCACCAGCAGTTCACAGTGTGAACTGCTGGTGCAATACCGCCCCCTGCAGATTTGAGGCCAATCGGCCGCTAGCAGGGGGTGTCAATCAACCCGATTGAATAGGATCCGGCTGATTTCTGTTCGCCACCTCAGAGCAGGAGAACAGGTTATGGAGAAAAACACGGGCCATTGATAAATTGACCTCCTTGGCTTTTTTCCATTTTGGGGATGTCATTCTTCTATATCCTGAGAAAACATTATAAATAAAACACTGTAATTTTATGGTTTCATTGAAAAGCTGAAATTGTAGCAGATAGCAGATGTTTAAACTAGGAAATAGGTTCATAAATAAAATATGATTATCTGAACGTTCATTCATCATTGCAGTTAAGTGATTGGATGTAAGAAAAAATGTAGATTGAAAAATAGCACATCACCGTTAAGGGTTAATTGCACACATCATGTATTTAACTAGCACCCTGCAGGGCAACAAGCAAGGCAGTCATGAGTAATAAGAAGCTATTTTTTGTATGAACTTTTCCTTTCTTCTTTTCTTTCTAACATATTGGTTTGCAGAACAATAGCCAACAAATACATTTTTGTGTGTTTGCTCAAACCAAGTGCAGGAAATATAGATGGTCTGAATGTATAGATGAAGTTAGCTACTCATAAATTACTCGGCTCTGGATTAGTTGTGAACCTGCTAGATTGCCCTGAGCAATTCTAGTGTGATACTGGAGTATTTTATGAGAGCATGCAGCTCTATGTCAGAGGAAGTAATGGAGACCAGGGTGCCTCTGTGTGTTTAAAAGCAGCAGAGGAGAATTTTCTAAGAAGGTTTTAATTTTTTTATTTATTCATTTTTTAACTTTTACATTTTATAAAATCTTGGCTTTAACAACTGCTTTTAGATTTGTGCAAAACTGAATGCTCTGCTTCTCTTTTTAAGACCATCCCTGATAAATCAATGGCAGCGTTTATTCACAGATTGAATATTCCCATCTGTTAATTGCATATATATATTATCTGTTAGCAAGTAACTGCGTATGTCAGCACATGCCAAGTGACTACAATTATGTGTTATGTAATATTCATTCGGCATTCTGAAGCAGCAACCCATTCAGATACAGCAAGTCATCCAGATGTTAATGATGTCAGGACTGCATAGTCACTGGATGATTCATGCAAGAGTGAGGATAAGGCCCCGCGGTGTTGCAATACGTAGGTAATACTCTCGTGCTGGTTCTTGCATGAGAAGAGTATGTTCTTGTGGTTAAATAACATGTTGTGTTAAAGGGAATGTCATGTCTACTATTTCTTTCACAAGTAAATTGACTCAGTTTTCATAGCACACTTTTAATTCATGCACAGGCTGTTAAAATGTGACATACTAATAACAAGTAAAGTAAGTAAGTACAGGAGTAAATCATTGACATGATAGCACTCACCACTTGTATATACTTGTTATAGTGTTGCATATAGAATCTGAGCTAGATATAAAGCTAGATCATGTTACCTTAAAGGGACACTCAATCAAAATTAAACTTTTATTATTCAGATAGAGCATGCCATTTTAAACAACTTTCCAATTTACTTCTATTAACAAAATGTGCATAGTCTTTTTATATTTAAACTTTTTGAGTCACCAGCTCCTACTGAGCATGTGCAAGAATAAGCGTGTATGCATTTGTGAATGGCTGATGGCTGTCACATGGTACGTGTATGCATTTGTGATTGGCTGATGGCTGTCACATGATACAGGGGGAGTGGAAAAATACATAACTTTTAAAATTGTCAGAAAAAAAATCTACTACTCATTTGAAGTTCAGACTAAGTGCTATTGCATTGTCTTGTTATCTTGCATTTGTTGATTATGCAAATCTACTGTGTTGACTGGTCCTTTAAGCAATGTTGGGGCAGGGGTAGACATACAGGAAATGTGACGGGGTAAAGGTACACACAATGTGACAGGGGTAAAGGTACACACAATAGGTCATTTGTATATACACAGGTAATGAGGCAGGAGTAAAGGTAAAGACAATATGGCAGAGGTATATACAGAAGTAATAGGGTAGGGTATATACATACATACATGGGCGGCCGCAGAAAATGAAGGTGAGGCAAAAAATTAAATGTGCCTAGATAGATAGATAGATAGATAGATAGATAGATAGATAGATAGATAGATAGATGATAGATAGATAGATAGATAGATAGATAGATGGACAGATCAATCCAATTGTCATGCACTTACTTCCTACATATGCAAAGTGCCCGGGAGCTTCCTCCAAATCCAATTACATAGAACAAATAGGTAGCTTGAGGGCAGTCCTAGGTTCTTACGTTTTTTTTATTTATGTTGCATAAAAAAATCTTTACATCAAAGTTGTCAAAGTTTTGGCTCTTTGAAGTACATTGAAATTTCAAAATGTTTGGTTTTATCATGCCAAACAATGAGCTATATATTTATATATAAACTTCATAAATAAACTTTATTGTGCATGTGAACGTTTTTGGGGAAACTCTCCCCTTCCTTCCTCAGTGAGTACAGTGTTATTGCAGTAAATAAAACAACCAGTCTGGAACCCTGGCAGTTGTGATTACAAACTAGTAAGCTTTTTCCTGCACTACTAGCCTAGGAAAAAGCTTACTAGTTTACTAGTACACTATATTTTTGTAGTCACTATTTGTTAAACTTTAATACACATTTATACTTTTCTTTTTTTGGGGGGGGGGTATAATAAAATGAATATCTTAATCCACATTCCTTATAAATTAAAATAGTAGTATATAGTTTTATTTATTAATTTATTTAGTGTTTTGCTTTTTTGATTTGTTGCATAATATAGTTATAAAAAAGAAAAACTAAATTAAAATTAAACACAAAAGAACCAACATAAGCTAACATATAAAACCTAAAACTGCTGACAGTACATTACCTAAGATATGCAAAATGTACATTTCTCTATTTGTGCTATTGGCAAATCTTTTAACAAACTATTTCAGTATAAAAGGGTTAACTCAGAGCACAGTGCATCCCTTCCCCCGACTACCACTTGTGCCGAGGGTCTGCCCATACAAATAAATATATAAGCCTTGGTGAAGGGTCAGACAATACTCCCAGCTGCCTTTCCCAGTGTATGAGACTCATATACACAGACAGCATGGAGAAGGGGCATGACCTCATGCAAAACGTTCTACCTTCCAGAACTGTCACTCCCCACCACTGTATAATGCATGCTAGGAATTACAGAATCACAATAATGAGAGTGAAATAGTGAACTATAAATTCCAGAATGCTATATAACTCTTAGAATACTGTGCTTCTTTCTCTAAAACGCAGCTACATTCAGGGGGATTAAAAGAATAAAAGTGGACATTCAATTGTCTTGTTTTTTTCTGCAATTTGTACTCTAGGTGGAAACATGGGCATTCCCTTGTGGATGCCCATGTATACATAGGTAATTGGAGATGGATAAAGATATAGACATTGGGATGGGGTTTATACACAGGTAATGGGACAGGTGTATATAAACACAGGGAATGAGACAGGTGTATATACACAGGCAATTGGGCAGGTGTATATACACAGTTAATAGGGAAAGGTATATACACAGGTAATGGGGCAGGTGTATATACACAGGTAATGGGGAAAGGTATATACACAGGTAATGGGGCAGGGGTATATACACCGACAGTGGGTGAGGGGTAAATGTAAAGCCAATGGGGCAGGATAGTGCTATTATCTCTAGTATTCCTTTTAAATTATACAAGTTGCTTCCTATGATGGCCACTCAGAAGGAGTCACTACATGTTCATAACAGACAGATAGCACACTGTTACTATAACTGAGTGTGTCAAGTTGCTCTAAAAAAAATCCAGTATTGCAAGCAACCCCATTTTAACAACTTGCATTTTATCTTGCGCTCAATGTTTCCTCTTTTTCTGATGTGAATCATCTTACATTGATAAATCATTTGTTGATGATTGTGCCAATAAAAACTTTTAAGAATCTGTTAAATATATTGCATTTATGCAGGAGATTTATTACATTATATAACAGTAATATACATGTATAGTTTTTGGAGTATGTAGTGTAAAATTAACTAGAGGGTCACTAACGTAAGAACTTTAGTGCTTTTGTTAAGGCTTAGCTGTTATCAGTTAAAAACAACACTTCCTTCAGAAAGGGCCTTAATGCAATTTTAAGAACCTAAATAGCTTTTCCTTCCTCACAAATGTTATATCTTGGAAAACTTAAAAAAATAATATCCAAGTACTGGTAAATGACTTTTGGGTATTATTTTTTTATTCAAGCATTTCTAATACATAGATAAGGTTGAAAAAAGACCGAAGTCCAACGAGTTCAACCTATACAAACCTAAAATACTTACAAAAAGCTCCAGTTAAGCTTAAATAACCCCACTAAAATGTGACCTACAGGGAGTGCAGAATTATTAGGCAAGTTGTATTTTTGAGGATTAATTTTATTATTGAGCAACAACCATGTTCTCAATGAACCCAAAAAACTCATTAATATCAAAGCTGAATAGTTTTGGAAGTACTGTAGTTTTTAGTTTGTTTTTAGTTATAGCTATTTTAGGGGGATATCTGTGTGTGCAGGTGACTATTACTGTGCATAATTATTAGGCAACTTAACAAAAAACAAATATATACCCATTTCAATTATTTATTTTTACCAGTGAAATCAATATAACATCTCAACATTCACAAATATACATTTCTGACATTCAAAAACAAAACAAAAACAAATCAGTGACCAATATAGCCACCTTTCTTTGCAAGGACACTCAAAAGCCTGCCATCCATGGATTCTGTCAGTATTTTGATCTGTTCACCATCAACATTGCGTGCAGCAGCAACCACAGCCTCCCAGACACTGTTCAGAGAGGTGTACTGTTTTCCCTCCTTGTAAATCTCACATTTGATGATGGACCACAGGTTCTCAATGGGGTTCAGATCAGGTGAACAAGGAGGCCATGTCATTAGATTTTCTTCTTTTATACCCTTTCTTGCCAGCCACGCTGTGGAGTACTTGGACGCGTGTGATGGAGCATTGTCCTGCATGAAAATCATGTTTTTCTTGAAGGATGCAGACTTCTTCCTGTACCACTGCTTGAAGAAGGTGTCTTCCAGAAACTGGCAGTAGGACTGGGAGTTGAGCTTGACTCCATCCTCAACCCGAAAAGGCCCCACAAGCTCATCTTTGATGATACCAGCCCAAACCAGTACTCCACCTCCACCTTGCTGGCGTCTGAGTCGGACTGGAGCTCTCTGCCCTTTACCAATCCAGCCACGGGCCCATCCATCTGGCCCATCAAGACTCACTCTCATTTCATCAGTCCATAAAACCTTAGAAAAATCAGTCTTGAGATATTTCTTGGCCCAGTCTTGACGTTTCAGCTTGTGTGTCTTGTTCAGTGGTTGTCGTCTTTCAGCCTTTCTTACCTTGGCCATGTCTCTGAGTATTGCACACCTTGTGCTTTTGGGCACTCCAGTGATGTTGCAGCTCTGAAATATGGCCAAACTGGTGGCAAGTGGCATCTTGGCAGCTGCACGCTTGACTTTTCTCAGTTCATGGGCAGTTATTTTGTGCCTTGGTTTTTCCACATGCTTCTTGCGACCCTGTTGACTATTTTGAATGAAACGCTTGATTGTTCGATGATCACGCTTCAGAAGCTTTGCAATTTTAAGAGTGCTGCATCCCTCTGCAAGATATCTCACTATTTTTTACTTTTCTGAGCCTGTCAAGTCCTTCTTTTGACCCATTTTGCCAAAGTAAAGGAAGTTGCCTAATAATTATGCACACCTGATATAGGGTGTTGATGTCATTAGACCACACCCCTTCTCATTACAGAGATGCACATCACCTAATATGCTTAATTGGTAGTAGGCTTTCAAGCCTATACAGCTTGGAGTAAGACAACATGCATAAAGAGGATAATGTGGTTAAAATACTCATTTGCCTAATAATTCTGCACTCCCTGTATTTAATACTAGCAATCATATCCATGAATTTCGTCTATATACAGAAATGTATCCAGACTATTTTTAAATGTATCTAGGGTATTGGCATTCACTACCTCCTTTGGTAATGAGTTCCACAATTTTATTGCTCTTACAGTGAAAAAACGTTTCCGTTGCAGGAGATTAAATCTCCTTTCCTACAACCTTAATAAAGGCAGAATACAAGGATCTTTTCTAGACATGTAACCTTCATTTATATGTCTTTATCTACTGAAAAACAAATCTTTAAACCCTTTAAAATGTTTACCTTCCTCTGTATTTCAGGCTCTCTATGCATTAATTATGAAACATGGTAGCAGCATTTAAGGGAGACTCTCCAAAAAAATTAAATTAGATGTTGAGATATATTGTTAAAACTTTGTTTATATTTAACAGATATTTTTTTCCCTAGTCCATTAAAATTTTCTGATCAAAATGAATTCTTCAGATGCAATGGTGTAGTAACAGAGCGCTAATGGATATGCCTTAAGCTCTCTCCCAAAAGTCCCCTAGTGGACTTAAATGGATACAAAGTAGATAGTGTATGGAAGTGAGCGCTACACGCAGAAAGGCTAAGGTGAATTCTTCAGCACAGCTATTTAATATCTGTGTTCCAATCTAAGTAAAAAAATCACTGTGTTTGACTAAATTTGTGTGTGTGTGTGTCTAATGTGTGTATTATGAGTGTAACTGACTGTTCAATGTATTGTTGATGTGTTTTGTGACACCTCTTTGTTTTGTGAAACAGTTAACCAGAGCTTTGAGTTTGCACTAACCCAACGCATATTAACTACAATTGCGCTCAAGCGATTGCATTTACTTTCAACTTGTAATACAAGCAAAAATCCTGATGCGCGCAAACACCCGCGATAAACCCATTTTCGCTTGCACGTAACTGTTAGCGTTCCGCTCATAATCTAGTCCAAAATTAATTAAAGCTTTATTGTTGCTATATAGTGTAGATTTGATTCAAAACAAATGAAGTACCAGTTGCAGCCAATGAAACCTAGCATTATGGACGTAACCTGGAGTCTAGCTTGTACACTCATGCCATAGGTTGGTCATCCCTGCAGTATGTTGACCCGATATATATGTCAGCAAGAATTCTGGAATATCTGGATCTCCCACATTTAGATTGGTTAAATACTCAAATGCCTGTAAGTTACAAGTATTTTGCTCTTTTTGTTAAAAATACTATCAGCCTCCACCCCCTCAATCCGTATACATACTGGAAGGTTTCTATCATATCACCTCTCTCCCTTCTCTCATCTAAATTATACATATTTACGTAAACAGGTCTTTTTAAGTAAGTTCATTTTTTTAGACCATGTACCATTTTAGTAGCCCTCCTCCAGAACCATACACAATATTGTGATTTCATCATCAAGTGAGCACTTAATCCCTAGGTATGCAACATACATTCCCTGCTCATGTTAACAGCTGTTAAAAAAAAGTTAGCTGGTCTTAGAAATACATTATATATATATATATATATATATATTTATTTTTGAGTTAAATATCCCTTTAAAATTATTATAAATGTATGAATTCTCATTCTTTCCATGGTGTTAACATAAATTCCTGTAATTGTCATTTAAAGGTCTTACTCCCGCTGCTTACCAACCTGTATATTCCGCATCAAAGCATGGAGTTATAGGATTTACAAGATCAATCGCTGTAAGTATAACTTGATAAACATTAATCTATTTTACTGGTTACAATATTATTGGCCCACAGTACATTTAATTTTAAGGTAATAGATATAACAGAGTCCCTATTATAGCAAGAAACTACTATTATTTGACTGAAGGAAAAAATTAAGTGCAGACAGCATCATGATTCTGTAATTAGTTTATTTTTTCTATTATATTTGCTGTTCAGTTAGTTATTTAAAAGGACATGATACCCAAATGTTGAAACACTTG
Organism: Bombina bombina; assembly: GCF_027579735.1. NCBI lineage: Eukaryota > Metazoa > Chordata > Amphibia > Anura > Bombinatoridae > Bombina > Bombina bombina. The sequence goes on along the minus strand of NC_069500.1, from coordinate 1,160,356,677 downwards.
AAAGTGATGCAGCATAGCTGTAAAAAGCTGACTAGAAAATATCACCTGAACATCTCTATGTAAATATGAAAGATATTTTACCTCAAAATGTCCTAAGTATTCACACCCCATTGTAAAGGACTTTAAGCAGCCAATCAGTATGCCTGTCCCGGTCCTGCAAGGGACCATGCCTCATGCACACTCATGTTATTTCTCTATTCAGTTTAAAGTGAATGTAAAGTTTCATCAAGTAGTGCCCGGTTTTTAAAAATACTAATAAAAACAGGGGCACTTTCATTGATGAAACTTTACATTGCACCATATTTGTAGAAATACTTACCTCTTCGTCTTGAAGCCGCTCCAGATTGTCGCAAGCCTCTTCCTACGTCAGCAATGATGATTCCGGCATCCTCCAATAACGGCTTCCCCCCTGGGGGAAGCATTGCCTAAAGCAACGCTGTGATTGGAGGGAGGTCGGAATTGTCATTTCTGACGTAGGGAGAGGCTTGTGACGGGCTGGCGAAGTGCTGGAGCGGCTTTCAAGACAAAGAGGTAAGTATTTCTACAAATATGGTGCAATGTAAAGTTTCATCAATGAAAGTGCCCCTGTTTTTAATAGTATTTTTAAAAACCGGGCACTACTTGATGAAACTTTACATTCACTTTAAGGAAGTTTACAATGAAATCTCAAGAGATCACAGTAAAACAGTTCATGACATCAACACTGCTGTTCATTTCTTTCTTCTTTTTTTTTACCTGCAGCTGGGCAGTAAATGAAAGATAACTTTTTACAGAACACTTATTCTGGCGAGCTGAAGAAATTATGAGATAAAATATCTTCCTTTTTTACATAGAGATGTTCAGACAATATTTTGCTGTCAGCTTTTTACAGTTACAGTCAAGTGATTTAGCATGAAAGTATTATGTCCCTTTAATAAAGTCTAATTAAGTATTCCAGATGTTATTTTATGACGTTATCTGTACTTTTTTCCTTCTCATGTGTATTATATAAACAAAGTCATTCAAAGAACAACCAAGTTACACAAAAAGAACAAAGTGTTCTTAAGCATTGTTTGATTACTTGCTGCTGAGCAAACTTCTGATTTCATAGTACGTGAATCTAATGACAGTGTATAAAACTGGTAAGAAATATTTAACTTAAAAGTTATACTTAAGTTCCACAAATATTTTTAACTAAAAACTTACCATTAAAGCACACAATGATGACTTAGTATTATGTTTGTCCTTGTTGCTAACGTTGTATAAAAAATTATTTATTTTCTCACACATATTATTTTCATTAAAGGAACATTGCACACTAGATTTTTTTTTTGTATACATTTTTTGTAGATGATCCATTTTTCTAGCCCATCTGGGAGTGTTTTTGTAACATTGTATAGTTTAGCTTATTTTTTTATAACATTGTGCTGATTTTCAGACTCCTAACCAAGCCCCAAAGCATCAGATGTAGACTGAAGTCTACAGATTCCTGCATCTTCTGTTTGTGTAATGGCTCTTTTCATATTGAGGGGAGGGGGGGTCTGCTCTTCCTGCTCTCTCAGCCCCTTTTAGTGGGTGCCCCAGCCTAACCTTATCAACAGTGCTAAACTGGGAGCTCATAAGTAAGTTTTTAAAAGGTTTTATACTGGATTTCTAAATCAGTATCTGTGCATATTCTTCTTTATAGTAGTGTCTAATACATACAGTTATATGAAAATTGGTGTATACTGTCCCCTTTAGAAGGCATTTACACAAACATTCAAAGAACAATCAGAATTTGTAAAATAACATTCCTAAACATTGTTGGTTAGAAAATCTAAATTAATTGAAACAAAATATTAAGTACAAAACTTAAATGTAATAACACTAAAAGGACAAAATCAAAAGTAAATTAAAATATAAAGTACAAAGTTAAAATGCAACAAATAACGTATGTCATATAGTGCTATATTGTACTTTGCATAGTTCTCCTTCACATCCAGAAATGCAGGGATTAACCCATTAGAGATATTGTAAAATGTGTCTTTCTAGAATCTTGCAGTGTTGGAGGATCATTTTAGATAATCTCATTTAAGCAAATGACTTCAGATCCTTAGTCACAATTTTGTGAAATAAATAGCCCCAAAACATTTTTAAATATCAAATGGAGCTGGGGTTTGGTTATAAAGCACCCAACACCCCTCTTCATGTTGACTTAGTTATGTAATTGCACATTTATTTGCATACGTCAAGGTCTCCGATTAATATCCGGATAACACTAAATATAATTATGTCAGACAATAAAACTATAATTAGTATTAATCCCAGGCAAATTTTGAATTAAAATGTTTATAACTTTAATTAAGAATATTTCTACACTCGCATTACACAAAATAATATAATAATATATTAATTAATAGATTAATTAAAAAAAATACAGCAAATATGCAGAAATACAAGGAAAGAAATAAAAATAAAAAAAATTAAAGTACGAGTAAAGTCAAAATTAAACATTCTTGATTCAGATACTTACTTTACTTCTATTAACAGATCTTCTTTGTTCTCTAACACCTAGATTACGAGTCTTGCGTTAGCCTTAAAAAGCAGCGTTGAGAGGTCCCAACGCTGCTTTTTAACGCCCGCTGATATTACGAGTCTTGAAATGGCAGGCTCACCGCTCACTTTTTGGCCAGACTCGAAAATACCGCAAATTCATTTACGTCAATTGCGTATCCTATATCTTCAATGGGACTTGCATAGCACCGGTATTACGAGTCTTCCAAAAAGTGAGCGGTAGACCCTCTCCTGTCAAGCCTGGTACCGCATTTTAAAGTCAGTAGTTAGGAGTTTTATGGTCTAACGCCGTAGCATAAAACTCTTAACTAAAGTGCTAAAATGTACACTAACACCCATAAACTACCTATTAACCCCTAAGCCGAGGCCCCCCCACATCGCAAACACTAAAATAATATTTTTAACCCCTATTCTGCCGAACCGGATATCGCCGCCACTAAAAAATATATATTAACCCCTAAACCGCCGCACTCCCGCATCGCAAACACTAGTTAAATTTTATTAACCCCATAATCTGCCGTCCCTAACATTACCGACATCTACTTACATTTATTAACCCCTAATCTGCCGCCCCCAACGTCGCCGCCACTATACTAAAGTTATTAACCCCTAAGTCTAACCCTAACCCTAACACCCCCTAACTTAAATATAATTTAAAATAATCTAAATAAAATAACTACAATTAACTAAATTATTCCTATTTAAAACGAAATACTTACCTATAAAATAAACCCTAAGCTAGCTACAATATAACTAATAGTTACATTGTATCTAGCTTAGTGTTTTTTACAGGCAACTTTGTATTTATTTTAACTAGGTAGAATAGTTATTAAATAGTTATTAACTATTTAATAGCTACCTAGTTAAAATAAAGACAAATTTACCTGTAAAATAAAACCTAACCTAAGTTACAATTACACCTAACACTACACTATAATTAAATTAATTCCCTACATTAACTACCATTAAATACAATTAAATACAATTATCTAAAGTACGAAAAATAACAAACACTAAAATACAGAAAATAATAAAACAATTACAAGTTTTTTTTAAACTAATTACACCTAATCTAATCCCCCTAATAAAATAAAAAAGCCCCCCAAAATAATAAAAAGCCCTACCCTATACTAAATTACAAATAGCCCTTAAAAGGGCCTTTTGTGGGGCATTGCCCCAAAGTAATCAGCTCTTTTACCTGTAAAAAAAAGTACAATACCCCCCAACATTAAAACCCACCACCCACACACCAAACCCTACTCTAAAACCCACCCAATCCCCCCTTAATAAAACCTAACACTAACCAATTGAAGATCACCCTACCTTGAGAAGTCTTCACCCAACCGGGCCGAAGTCCTCAACGAAGCCGGGCGAAGTGGTCCTCCAGACGGGCAGAAGTCTTCATCCAAGCCGGGAAGAAGAGGTCCTCCAGACGGGCAGAAGTCTTCATCCAGACGGCATCTTCTATCTTCATCCATCCAGCGCGGAGCGGGTCCATCTTCAAGACATCCGACGTGGAGCATCCTCTTCTTTCAACGCCTTCTTACTAAATGACAGTTCCTTTAAGTGACGTCATCCAAGATGGCGTCCCTTCAATTCTGATTATATATAAGTATAGATATATACAGATATATATAGGAATATATATTTATAAATACTTAAAACATATTCTGCTTTGTGCAGAACATTGGAATGTGAAATATTTACAGTAAATACACAGTATAACACTTTATTAAACACATTTTTGTTTTGCTAAACAATTAACCAGAGCTCTGAGGGCACTGTAATCATTCTAGCATAAGTCAAGATTGCACTAACACGTTCACATTTACTTTCAATTTTTTAATACGAGTGCTCCTTCCAATGCGCACAAACAGCCGCCATAAACCTGATATTGTGAAATGGTTAGCGTGCCACTCGTAATCTGGCCCAGTATTGTATTTTCATGTGTTGGTTACACAAGATGCAACTATTTTACAGTTGTTAACGATTTTGGAGTTCTCAGTAATATTCACAAAAAGAATATTGGCGTTCATTACAATATTGGCTATTTTGCACTCCGTCTCGCACGTTAACTTTGCTAGATGGAGGCTTTTTGCACAAGTTTGGTTGCACTCACATTATAAGTTGATAGTAAAATGTTTGCACGCTAGCGAAAACTTGACGTGCACTAAAGAATGAATATCACAACTTTTTAACCTATTCTTCCTTAGACTTCAATAGAGCATGAAAAATGGGAAAAAAAACTAAATTTATGCTTACCTGATAAATTGATTTCTTCTATGGTAAGACGAGTCCACGGATTCATCCTTTACTTGTGGGATATTATCCTTCCCTACAGGAAGTAGCAAAGAGCACCAAAGCAGAGTTGTCTATATAGCTCCTCCCTTAGCTCCACCCCCCAGTCATTCGACCGAAGGTACAGGAAGAAAAAGGAGAAACTACAAGGTGCAGAGGTGACTGAGTTTAACTCAAAAAATACAATCTGTCTTAAAATGACAGGGCAGGCCGTGGACTTGTCTTACCATAGAAGAAATCAGTTTATCAGGTAAGCATAAATTTAGTTTTCTTCTATAAAGGTAAGACGAGTCCACTGATTCATCCTTTACTTGTGGGATACAATACCAAAGCTACAGGACACAGATGAACGGGAGGGACAAGACAGATGGTTAAACAGAAGGCACCACTGCTTGAAGAACTTTTCTCCCAAAAACAGCCTCCGAAGAAGCAAAGGTATCAAATTTGGAAAATTTGGAAAAGGTATGAAGCGAAGACAAAATCATCATTTTTTAAAAGCCCATGTGGAAGCCACCGCTCTAGTAGAGTGAGCTGTAATTCTTTCAGGAGGCTGCTGTCCAGCAGTCTCGTATGCCAAACGGATGATGCGTTTCAGCCAAAAGGCCAGAGAGGTAGCCGTAGCTTTTTGACCTCTACATTTACCAGAATAGACAGCAAACAAATAAGATGTTTGACGGAAATCTTTGGTCATTTGCAAGTAAAACTTTAAAGCACGAACCATGTCCAAGTTGTGCAATAGACGCTCCTTCTTAGAGGAGGGATTAGGACACAGAGAAGGAACAACAATTTCCTGATTAATATTCTTATTAGTAACAACCTTAGGAAGGAATCCAGGTTTGGTACGCAAAACCACCTTATCAGCATGGAAAACAAGATAAGGCGAGTTGCATTGCAATGCAGATAGTTCAGAAACTCTTCGAGCCGAAGAGATAGCAACTAAAAACAGAACTTTCCAAGAGAAAAGCTTAATATCTATGGAATGCATAGGTTCAAACGGAACCCCTTGAAGAACTTTAAGAACCAAATTCAAACTCCATGGTGGAGCAACAGGTTTAAACACAGGATTGATTCTAACAAAAGCCTGACAGAACGACTGAACGTCTGGAACATCTGCCAGACGTTTGTGCAGTAGAATTGATAAAGCAGATATCTGTCCCTTTAAGGAACTAGCTGATAGCCCCTTCTCCAATCCATCTTTGAGAAAGGACAAAATCCTAGGAATCCTGATCTTACTCCATGAGTAGCCTTTGGATTCGCACCAATAAAGATATTTACGCCATATCTTATGATAAATTTTCCTGGTGACAGGCTTTCGAGCCTCAATCAAGGTATCTATGACCGACTCAGAGAACCCCCGCTTGGATAAGATCAAGCGTTCAATCTCTAAGCAGTTAGTCGCAGAGAAACTAGTTTTGGATGCTGGAACGGACCTTGAATCAGAAGGTCCTGTCTCAGTGGCAGAGTCCATGGTGGAAGAGATGACATGTCCACCAGGTCTGCATACCAAGTCCTGCGTGGCCACGCAGGTGCTATCAAAATCACCAAAGCTCTCTCCTGTTTGATTCTGGCAATCAAACGAGGAAGGAGAGTGTTACAAACTGCTATTTGTAACTGGCCCTTTAAATGAAAAATTGCCCTGCTTCCATGGATCGTGGAGAAGCCTATTTGCCAGCCTCCTTCCTCATGACTATGGCCCCTGGAAGATTGTGCCCCTGAGAACATATTAACTTTTATTGGGTGTGTATGGCCCTTTAAGAACCGTCTGGGGACATATTGTGACTTTGGTGAACAATGCCCCTTTAAGACTATGTCCCCAGACCTGTAAAATAGCTTGTCCCTGGCTTTCTCACACTTGGTTCAGTGAATGGGACTTGCTGAGCCAGGTGCCACACAGGCAGAGTGTTCCACAGAGGGGGAGCACTGTTACAGAGGCATTGGTTTTCATTGTGTGCCATTAAGTGCTATGTGACAGACCCTTCGGTCAGAACTAAAGAGATAACTTTGTTCAGCTTCAAGAAGCATTCTAAATACAAGTTTGCTGGGATCAGCTCTAATTAAGTTTAGTGAAAAACATTCCCATTGTCTAATCAGACTGCTAGTAGTGATAAGGTGGACTGCATTGTTTTCTTGTGTGCAATGTTATCTGCTGTTATGGCCTGTCAAAGGGCATTGCCTCTCTATCTAAATGCATCAAATGTGTGATTGGGGATTTTATGCCTCCCCCTGAGAGTGTCTTTTTTGCATGTAACCTCAATAAAAACCAGGCTGTGTGTTCCAGCACATCAGACCTATTCTGACCCTCTAACTTGCAGCTTTGACTCATGTTTGTAGGGTACAGCTATAATCACTACAGGGATTGCTATGCTCTATATACTCCCTTAGCTACTGAGCTCCTGTAAGAGCTCTTGTTCCTGATCCTGTTTCGCTCTAAAGAAGGAAGAGGTTCACCTACTGGAGCCTGGTCGTAGGTCCAGGGCGCAGAGCAGACGGCGAGATATCAGCCCAGCAGCGGTGGTTCGTAGAGTCTGCATTACTTATGGTGGCTACGCAGCAGTTATAGTGTCTACGGTGCTGCTGCTCCTTTGGGGAGCGCTAGGAGCATCCTTTTCTACGGTCCAACTTCCAGCCAGCCTGGAGGCAACCGTAACAGAGAGGAAATGGTGGAAACACATAAGCCAGGTTGAACAACCAGGGTACTGCTAGAGCATCTATCAGTACTGCCTGAAGATCCCTTGACCTGGACCCGTATCGAGGAAGTTTGGCATTCTGATGAGACGCCATCAGATCCAATTCTGGTGTGCCCCATTGCTGAATCAATTGTGCAAACACCTCCGGATGGAGTTCCCACTCCCCCGGATGAAAAGTCTGACGACTTAGAAAATCCGCTTCCTAGTTCTCCACTCCTGGGATATAGATTGCTGATAGATGGCAAGAGTGAGTCTCTGCCCATTGAATTATTGTGGTAACCTCTATCATCGCTAGAGAACTCTTTGTTCCCCCCTGATCATTGATATATGCTACAGTCGTGATATTGTCCGACTGGAATCTTATGAATCTGGCCGATGCCAGCTGAGGCCACGCCTGAAGCGCGTTGAATATCGTTCTCATTTCTAGAATATTTATCGGGAGGAGAGCCTCCTCCTGAGTCCACAATCCCTGTGCTTTCAGGGAATTCCAGACTGCACCCCAGCCCAATAGGCTGGTGTCCGTCGTCACTATGACCCACGCTGGCCTGCGGAAACACATTCCCTTGGACAGATGATCCTGTGACAACCACCAAAGAAGAGAGTCTCTGGTCTCTTGGTCCAGATTTATCTGAGGAGATAAATCTGCATAATCCCCATTCCACTGTTTGTGCATGCAAAGTTGCAGTGGTCTGAGATACAAGCGAGCAAACGGAACTATGTCCATTGCCGCTACCATTAAGCCTATTACCTCCATACACTGAGCCACTGATGGGCAAGGAATGGAATGAAGAGCTCGGCAGATGGATAAAATCTTTGATTTCCTAACCTCAGTCAGAAAATTTTTCATGTCCACCGAATCTATCAGAGTTCCCAGAAATGGAACTCTTGTGAGAGGGATAAGTGAACTCTTTTTTACGTTCACTTTCCACCTGTGAGATCTTAGAAAAGCCAACACGATGTCCGTGTGAGACTTGGCTAGTTGGTAAGTTGACGCCTGGATTAAGATATCGTCCAGATAAGGCGCCACAGCTATGCCCCGCGGCCTTAGGACCGCCAGAAGGGACCCTAGCACCTTTGTGAAAATTCTGGGAGCCGTGGCCAACCCGAAGGGAAGAGCCACAAACTGGTAATGCTTGTCCAGAAAGGTGAACCTGAGGAACTGGTGATGATCTCTGTGGATAGGAATGTGTAGATACACATCCTTTAAGTCCACGGTGGTCATATATTGACCCTCCTGGATCATTGGCAAAATAGTCTGAATGGTCTCCATCTTGAAGAATGGGACTCTGAGGAATTTGTTTAGGATCTTGAGATCCAAAATTGGTCTGAAAGTTCCCTCCTTTTTGGGAACCACAAACAGATTGGAGTAGAACCCTTGCCCCTGTTCTGTTTCCGGAACTGGGCAGATCACTCCCATGGAATATAGGTATTCTACACAGCGTAAGAACGCCTCTCTTTTTGTCTGGTTTACAGACAATTGAGAAAGATGGAAGATACCCCTGAACATCTCTTGCCCAAGCCTGAGCAAAGAGAGAAAGTCTGCCCCTACTAGATCCAGTCCCAGATGGGGGGCTACCCCTTCATGCTGTCTTGGTTGCAGCAGTGGGCTTCTTGGCCTGTTGACCCTTGTTCCAAGTCTGGTTTGGTTTCCAGACTGACTTGGATTGAGCAAGATTCCCCTCTTGCTTTGCAGCAGGGGAAGAGGAAGAGGGACCACCTTTGAAGTTTTGAAAGGAACGAAAATTATTTTGTTTGGTCCTCATCTTATTCGTCTCATCCTGAGGAAGGGCATGGCCTTTCCCTCCAGGGATGTCTGAAATGATCTCTTTCAGTTCAAGCCTGAATAGGGTCTTACCTTTGAAAGGGATGGCTAAAAGCTTAGCTTTTGAGGACACATCAGCAGACCAGGACTTAAGCCATAACGCTCTGCGCGCTAAAATGGCAAAACCTGAATTCTTCGCCGCTAATTTAGCCTATTGAAAAGCGGCATCTGTAATGAAAGAATTAGCTAGCTTGAGAGCCCTAATTCTATCCAGAATATCCTCTAATGGAGTCTCAACCTGAAGAGCCTCTTCCAGAGCCTCGAACCAAAAAGACGCTGCAGTAGTTACAGGAACAATGCACGCTATAGGTTGGAGAAGAAAACCTTGATGAACAAATATTTTCTTCAGGAGACCCTCTAATTTTTTATCCATAGGATTTTTCAAAGCACAACTGTCCTCAATAGGTATAGTTGTACGCTTAGCCAGGGTACAAATAGCTCCCTCCACCTTAGGGACCGTCTGCCACGAGTCCCGCATGGCATCTGATATGGGAAACATTTTCTTAAAAGTAGGAGGGGGAGCGAACGGAATACCTGGTCTATCCCACTCCTTAGTAACAATTTCAGAAATCCTCTTAGGAACCAGAAAAACATCAGTGTAGGCAGGAACCTCTAGGAATTTGTCCATTTTACACAATTTCTCTGGAACTACAATAGGGTCACAATCATCCAGAGTCGCTAAAACCTCCCTGTGCAATAAGCGGAGGTGTTCTAGTTTAAATTTAAAAGCCCTCATATCTGAATCTGTCTGAGGGAACATATTTTCAGAAATCTCTCCCTCAGCCAGCAAATCCCTCACTTCAGAACATTGTGAGGGTACATCGGATATAGCTAATAAAGCGTCAGAGGGCTCAGTGTTTGTTCTCACACCAGACCTACTGTGCTTCCCCTGCAACCCAGGCAGCTTAGATAAAACCTCTGTGAGGGTAGTATTCATAACTGCGGCCATATCTTGCAGGGTGTAAGAATTAGGCGCACTAGAAGTACTTGGCGTCGTTTGTGCGGGCATTAACAGTTGTGACACTTGGGGAGAATTAGATGGCATAACCTGATTCTCTTCTCACTGAGAATCATCCTGCGACATACTTTTAGTAGCTAAAATATGTTCTTTACAAATTATTGAACTTTCAGTGCATGAGGGACACATTCTAAGTGGGGGTTCCACAATGGCTTATAAACATATTGAACATTGACTTTCCTCAATGTCAGACATGTTGAACAAGCTAGTAATGACTACAAACAAGCATGAAAACACTTTATTTAGTGAAAAAAATAACAATCTTAAAAAACGGTACTGCGCCTTTAAGAGAAAAAAAGCATACAGATTCTGCAAAACAGTCTAAACATGCACCAAATTTTTCAAAATTTTGTATGTAGACCCACTATAGGTAGTTAAGATTGCACCACAACATTTTTTTAACAATTAACCCCTTAATGTCCAAACCGGATCGAAAATAGGCCCAGATCCGGAAAAAGACCTCTCAGCACCTTGCCACAGCCCTGCTTTGGCTCAAAACATACACCAGGGCCCTCAAAGTTAGAGCTTGCTGACAAACTAACTGCGCATCTGAGGCATGAAAATAGGCCCCGCCCATCTCACTCGATGTTTCTCAGCCTTAAAGAACCGCACCAGAGTGGTTATAACTAGCCATCTGAGTTCCAAGACCCTAAAGTTAAGCCATGTGTGCCCTAATAAAGTTGCCCAAAACGTTTATTGCCCACAAAAACGTTAAAGCACTCCCTTCCAAAAAACGTTTGCTCACAAACATTTGATCAGTGTCAACCATATATGTAATAAGTAATGCCCTTCTTTTAGCTCTAGGATTACTGCTTACCCTTACCCTCCTGGGTTAGCCTTTCTGAAATACACAGTCTCTCCAGAAAAAATATGACTGAACATACCTCATTGCTGCATAGCATGAAAACCGTTCCTTACACTGAAGTTTCCTGTACTCCTCAGCCTCTGTGGGAACAGCAAATGGACCTTAGTTACAAATGCTAAGATCATCATCCTCCAGGCAGCAGTCTTCATCCATCTGCTGCCTGAGGGTAAATAGTACAAACCAGTACCATTTAAAAATAACAAACTCTTGATTGAAGAAATTAAAAACTAATATTTTATCACCTCTTTCACTTTACCCTTCCTAGTACTTAGAGTAGGCAAAGAGAATGACTGGGGGGTGGAGCTAAGGGAGGAGCTATATAGACAGCTCTGCTGTGGTGCTCTTTGCCACTTCCTGTAGGGAAGGATAATATCCCACAAGTAAAGAATGAATCCGTGGACTCGTCTTACCTTTATAGAAGAAAAAACTATCACCCATATTTGCACACTAACCTGATTGTGTTTATTCAAGTACACTAAACCTGACATAAATTATGAATATTTCACATTCCAATGTTCTTCACATAGAAGCATATGTTCTATTTATTTTTTAGTAAATATTTCTATGTATATCTGATGATTTTTTAGTAAAATGTACAGTATATCTATACCTATATCTATATAATACACAGTATAACACTTCATTAAATATGAATATTGCAAATATATGATTTTACATGTTTTCATCTACTTGACTACAAAGAGCTCCAGTGCAATGATATACAGTCATGCACTTCTGTCAGATAATGCACCACTTCACCCAGAAAATTGTGGAATTACAAATGTTTTTTCGTTTTCATGTTTATTTATTTTGTTTGTATTGGTATGACACAAAAAAAGTGGAGAGAAAAAAGCCAAATCTGACACATTCCAGGCAAAACTCCAAAAATGGGGGCCTATCTATCAAGCTCCGAATGGAGCTTTATGCCCCATGTTTCTGGCGAGCCTGCAGGCTCGCCAGAAACAACAGTTATGAAGCAGCGGTCTAAAGACTGTTGCTCCATAACCCTGTCCGCCTGCTCTGAGCAGGCGGACAGGAGTCACCACAATTCAACCCGATCAAGTACGATTGGGTTGATTGACACCCCCCTGCTGGTGGCCAATAAATCCACTGTGACCATTTCCATTCATAATAATTTAACCATAATAATTTAGCCTTTGTTTAATATTTGAACCACATTATTGTCGATACTGGTAGTAACAGTACTGTGTTTTTAGACTGTTTTTTGACAAATTGTGTTTTGGAATTTTTAATCTGCTAGTCTGAGTTTTTTTCTTAGGATTTCCCATATAATAATCTTTAAGTGGTGGCAGCAAAGATAGTTTAGTGTGGGTGGCATTAAAGGGAAGTTTGGGCATTTTTTTTAGATTTAGACTAGAGCAGTGTTTCTCAACTGCGGTACTCAAGTACCACCAGCAGGCCAGGTTTTCATTATAGCTGAACCAGCGCACAGGTGAAATAAACAGCTGATCAGTAACCATGGTTACTAACTTGCTCTCACCCATCAACTTATTATTTTACCTGTGCTCTAGTTCAGCTATAATGAAAACCTGGCCTGGTGGGGTACTTGAAGACTGGGGTTGAGAAATAATGGACTAGAGAGTGTTTGTTAACCCTTTCACCTACTCAGCTAAGTTGAAGGCTTGCCTGGAGTTGCTAGACTGTGACAAATTGGTTAAGATGGAAAGGGTCAGTTAACCCTTTCTGTGCCAAATATGACTGTGGCAAGGTTTGTTAACCGTGTACGTCACAGAGGGAAACAAATTATATTGCCAGTTGTGACTACTGCCCAGAATATAGCTAGGGAGATCTTACCTGCTGCAGAGTCTTCTATTTAGCACAAGCAGTGAAGTAAGGAAAGGAGTGGTGAGTAATAGTAGAACAAAGTAGCACCTAATACAAGGATCAGACCCACTCACAGCCTCAGTGACACCAAGGCTAACATTAGCATGCCTAAAGCTGCATTAGAGGTGCTAGGTCCAAGTCATCATGGCATCCTGGTACCCAATAATTGGCACGCTCTAGAGTATGTGATATTGCCATTTAAAAAAATAAATGTAATACGGGTACATATTCTCAAATTCTGAATTTCAAAATCCAAACTTATTCTAAAAATCAAACTTTTTAATTAATATTTTTTTTAAATTAAACTTTATAAATTACTGTTTGCCCTCCCTGTAAGTCACAAAAGTAGTACAAATGATATAAAACTACCTTAAGTTGCATGTATAAGCTGTATTAAGACATTTAAATATTGACTAAATGACAAAAGATATTGATGTTTAAACTTGCTCCCATCCCCTCCCCCATATGTCCCATTTTAAAGATGCAAATATTACAAAATACAAGCTATTCCAAAATACAAACCTTTTTCTAGTCCCAAGCAGTTTGGGTAAAGGGTTTCCTACCTGTATTATAGAGTAACATTTTATTAATATGTAGAAATATAAAGATCCGTATCTTAAATATATTATTTTTTAACATTTTAAATGTTCTACTAGGCTCTTGCTTCCATTGGAAATTACGGAGTGCGGATAAATACAGTATGCCCAGCATTTGTTGACACACCACTGCTTGAAACCATTGAAAAGGAAGAAAACATGGGAGAATTCTACAAATACAAGGATAACATAAAGGATATGATGAAATCCTATGGTGTGCTAAAGTAAGTACATTTTGCATCAATGTATTTTGTTTTTATTCTGATTGCTATTATCTTGGGATTTGTTTTTATGTGGTACTTGTAAAAGGGATGAGGAAGTCTCTCTCGGATAAAAAATAAATTTCTTTATTGAGACATCAAAAAGCGTTAAAAATAGAAACAGCTTAAACCATCACGAAGGTGAAGGTACAAAGTGCATAAGAGGGCGTAGCACCTGCGGGTTGACATGTTTCGGCAAAAGCCGTAATCATAACGTAAGGTGCTACACCTTACAAGATGTTTAAAAAGTAGTATCAACATTCTAATTGGTTAAAAACAGTAATTGAATGTAACCACCCTCTAAGCATAGCACCAGAGCAAATGCCAAGGAAACAGCTGCAGCCTAAATGGAGAACAGAGAAATGACACTACATGTAAATAGATCTGTCTCATGGTATTTTTATATTTTTATATTTTGACATTTGTGAGCTAGAGTGATATGCGGTCTAGCCATAGAGAAGTAGCAATATGCTAAAATTATTATAAACAACAAATATGCATGAACAAGTGTATACTAGAGCACATAATAGGGTCAAAGAGATATGAAAAAATGTAACCTTGAATAGGAATTCACAAGTTGTATTATATTATACCATATTATGTCAAATGGAGGAAAGCAGCGAAAAGGAAATATATAGATCTAATATTATCCAACATTAGATCATAATTTATTCCTAAAAGTTTATTAAATCATATTTGGAATTAAATCCATGAGGTATTCTGGTCCTCTAAGTGAAGATCCAGAACACCTCACGTTTAGCCAATAGGGTGTCAAGTTCTCCTCCCCTCTTAGGTACAATTACTTTTTCAATGGCTGTCCACCAAAAAGAATAAATTTCACAGTTATGTTTGGTAGCAAAGTGTTGGACTAGGGGTGTGGTGGATCTTCCTGTAGATAAAGTTGATATGTGTTCCCTAATTCTTGAGTTAATATTTCTAGAGGTAAGCCCAACATATTGTAAATTGCAAGCTATGCATGTTATAAGGTAGATAACGTATGTGCTTGTGCAGTTCAGACAAGCCTTTATTGGATAAATATTGCCACTAATAGTTGAAGAAAAAGTGTCAGATATCTGGACATATTCACAAGGCTTACACTTTTTATGTCCACAATGGAACATGCCCAGATGTTTTAACCAGGAGCTTTGAGAATTTGTTTCTTGTTTCAACTGTGTGGGAGACAAAATAGAAGTCAGAGTAGCACATATTTTGTAGGAACACCTGACTCCCTGACCCCTTCTTTGACTAGATTAATTTTTTTTTATGTGGGCCAGATGATGGGGCCGATTTATTATTGTGAGGACGGACATGATCCGATATTGCGGATCATGTCCGCTGCACATCGATAAATGCCGACAGCATACGTTGTCGGCATTTATCATTGCAACAGCAGTTCTTGTGGTCTGCTGGTGCAATACCACCCCCTGCCCCCGGCTGCTAGCAGGGGGTGTCAATCAACCTGATCGTATTCGATTGGGTTGATTTCCGGCGATGTCTTTCCGCCGCCTCAGAGCAGGCGAACAGGTTATGGAGCAGCGGCCTTTAGACTGCTGCTTCATAACTTGTATTTCTGGTGAGCCTGAAGGCTCGACAGAAACACGGGGCATCAAGCTCCATACGGAGCTTGATAAATATGCCCCTATGAGTGGAGCTGTAGTTTGCGCTCGAGTTTCAGTGTTAAAATAGCAAGAAGTAATTATTTTGTGCTCAGAGATTCGCGCTCGTATTACAAGTTCAAAGTAAAACGTTTTCCTTCTGACATTCGCAAAGTCGCACAAACACAATCACGGTTATTTAAAAGTGGAGCACATAGCAGAATATGTTCTATTTATTATTATTCACAAATTCATGTATTCATGATTTTATATAAGTATAGATATATACAGATATATATATATATATATATATATATGAATATCTAATTAAAAATAAATAGAACATATTCTGCTATGTGCAGTTCATTGGACTGTGAAATATTTACAGTAAATACACAGTATAACACTTTATTAAAAGTAAATATTGCATAAATGTTTTAATCTACTAGACTGCAAAGGGCTCTAATGCACACACACACACACACACACACACACACACACACATATATATATATATATATATACACATGTATTTATGTGCTTATATGTATATATATGCCTGTAAAGGACTTTCATTGTAATTTCTGAGTGCTTTTTTCAGAACTTAATATTTATATATATTTATAAAGAGCACCCAGGTCGAGGACATCATAGAGGTATATAGCCAAAAGTATGTGGGCACCGCTACTAATTATTGAGTTCAGGTGTTTCAGTCGCATCCATTGCTAACGGGTGCATAAAATCCAGCACATAGCCATGAAATCTCCATAGAGAAACATTGGCAGTTGTAGGGAAGAGTTTAGTGACTTTAAACATGGTGCTGTCATAGGATGCCACCTTTGCCACAAATCAGTTTTTGAAATTCGGACCTACTAGATCTGTCCCGGTTGACTGTAAGTATTATTATTGCAAACTGGAAACATCTAAAAGCAACAACAGTCCAGCCATTGAGGCCTATTTATCAAGCTCCGAATGGAGCTTGACGCCCTGTGTTTCTGGCGAGCCTGCAGGCTCCCCAGAAACAGGAGTTATGAAGCAGCAGAATTCAGCCCAATCGAGTACGATCGGGTTGATTGACACCCCCTGCTGGTGGCCGATTGGCCGCGAGTCTGCAGGGGGCGGCGTTGCACCAGCAGCTCACAAGAGCTGCTGGTGCAATGCTGAATACGGATATGTCTGTCGGACCTGATCCGCACTGTCGGATCAGGTCCGACAGACATATGATAAATAGGCCTCATTAAGTCATAGACCACACAAACTCCCGAGTGGGGCCGCCAAGTGATGAATCATATAATGTGTAAAAATTGCATATTATCTGTTGCATCACTCACTACAGAGTTCCAAGCTGAAAGCATAATTTTGACAAGACTTCCCTTTATAAGGATGTGTAAACAGACTTGTTGGGCTTATTAGTTCTTTGCAGTCAAAAATGTTGTTTGTGTGTTTTCTCCTGTTAAGTGTAGTCAGTCCACGGGTCATCCATTACTTATGGGATTATAACTCCTCCCTAACAGGAAGTGCAAGAGGATCACCCAAGCAGAGCTGCTATATAGCTCCTCCCCTCTACGTCATACCCAGTCATTCTCTTGCACCTAACTAATAGATAGGATGTGTGAGAGGACTGTGGTTATTAAACTTAGTTTTTATTTCTTCAATCAAAAGTTTGTTATTTTAAACAGCACCAGAGTGTGTTGTTTTTTCTCAGGCAGTATTAGAAGAAGAATCTACCTGAGTTTGTGTATGATCTTAGCGGACGTAACTAAGATCCATTTGCTGTTCTCGGCCATTCTGAGGAGCGAGGTAACTTCAGAACAGGGGACAGCGGGCAGGGTTCACCTGCAAAGAGGTATGTTGCAGTATATTATTTTCTAAGGAATGGAATTGACTGAGAAAATACTGCTAATACCGATATAATGTAAGTACAGCCTTAAATGCAGTAGTAGCAACTGGTATCAGGCTGATATGTATGTATGTTGGCACTGAAGTATTTCTGGGGAGTGGCACTTCACTAAGAAAATACTGTATACATATAACTTATAGCCTTTCTGCAGTGAAAGCGACTAGCAACAGGCTTTTTAATAACATTTCATATATTTATATTTAAAACGTTTACTGGCATGTTAATCGTTTTCTCTCTGAGGTACTTGGTGAAAAATTTTATGGGCATTATTTTTCCACTTGGCTGTCGTTTGTTTTGAATAAAATCAGTTTACTGAGCTTCCCCACTGTTGTATTATGAGTGGGAGGGGCCTATTTTGGCGCTTTACTGCGCAGTAGAAATTCAGTCACAAGTCTTCCTTGTTCTCCCTGCATGATCCAGGACGTCTCTACAGAGCTCAGGGGTCTCCAAAACTAGTTTGAGGGAGGTAATCACTCACAGCAGACCTGTGAGACTGTGCTTTGACTGTGATAAAAACGTATATATTTTTATTTGTTATCCGTTTTTTGGTATTAAGGGGTTAATCATCCATTTGCTAGTGGGTGCAATCCTTTGCTAAATTAATGCATTTAATGTGAAAATTTGGTTGCTATAACTAATCCGGTTCATTGTTATCTCAACTGTGACAGTTTTTGTGTGCTTCTTAAAGGCACAGTAACGTTTTTTATATTGCTTGTAAATTCATTTGAAAAGTATTTTCCAAGCTTGCTAGTCTAATTGCTAGTTTGTTTAAACATGTCTGACACAGAGGAATCTCTTTGTGCAATATGTTCAAAGGCCAATGTGGAGCCCAATAGAAATGTATGTACTAATTGCATTGATGCTACTTTAAATAAAAGCCAATCTGTACATGTTAAGAAAAATTCACCAGACAACGAGGGGGAAGTTATGCCGACTAACTTTCCTCACGTGTCAGTACCTGCATCTCCCGCTCAGGAGGTGCGTGATATTGTGGCGCCAAGTACATCAGGGCGGCCATTACAAATCACTTTGCAAGACATGGCTAATGTTATGACTGAAGTTTTATCTAAATTGCCAGAACTTAGGGGTAAACGCGACCACTCTGGGGTGAGAACAGAGTGCGCTGATAATACTAGGGCCATGTCTGATACTGCGTCACAATTTGCAGAACATGAAGACGGGGAGCTTCATTCTGTGGGTGACGGATCTGATCCAAATAAACTGGATTCAGACATTTCAAATTTTAAATTTAAGCTTGAGAACCTCCGTGTGTTACTAGGGGAGGTGTTAGCGGCTCTGAATGATTGTAACACGGTTGCAATCCCAGAGAAAATATGTAGGCTGGATAAATATTTTGCGGTACCAACGTGTACTGACGTTTTTCCTATACCTAAAAGACTTACAGAAATTGTTAACAAGGAGTGGGATAGACCCGGTGTGCCTTTCTCACCCCCTCCTATATTTAGAAAAATGTTTCCAATAGACGCCACCACACGGGACTTATGGCAGACGGTCCCTAAGGTGGAGGGAGCAGTTTCTACTTTAGCTAAGCGTACCACTATCCCGGTGAAGGATAGCTGTGCTTTTTCAGATCCAATGGATAAAAAGTTAGAGGGTTACCTTAAGAAAATGTTTGTTCAACAAGGTTTTATATTGCAACCCCTTGCATGCATTGCGCCTGTCACGGCTGCGGCGGCATTCTGGTTTGAGTCTCTGGAAGAGACCATTAGCTCAGCTACGCTGGATGAGATTACAGACAAGCTTAGAGTCCTTAAGCTAGCTAATTCATTTATTTCGGATGCCGTAGTACATTTAACTAAACTTACGGCTAAGAACTCCGGATTCGCCATTCAGGCGCGCAGAGCGCTGTGGCTTAAATCCTGGTCAGCTGATGTGACTTCTAAATCTAAATTGCTTAACATACCTTTCAAGGGGCAGACACTATTCGGGCCCGGTTTGAAAGAAATTATCGCTGACATTACTGGAGGTAAGGGCCATGCCCTGCCTCAAGACAGAGCCAAACCAAGGGCTAGACAGTCTAATTTTCGTGCCTTTCGTAACTTCAAGGCAGGAGCAGCATCAACTTCCTCCGCTCCAAAACAGGAAGGAACCGTTGCTCGCTACAAACAGGGCTGGAAGCCTAACCAGACCTGGAACAAGGGCAAGCAGGCCAGAAAACCTGCTGCTGCCCCTAAGACAGCATGAAGTGAGGGCCCCCTATCCGGAAGCGGATCTAGTGGGGGGCAGACTTTCTCTCTTCGCCCAGGCTTGGGCAAGAGATGTCCAGGATCCCTGGGCGTTAGAGATCATATCTCAGGGATATCTTCTGGACTTCAAAGCTTCTCCCCCAAAAGGGAGATTTCATCTTTCAAGGTTGTCAACAAACCAGATAAAGAAAGAGGCGTTTCTACGCTGTGTACAAGATCTTTTACTAATGGGAGTGATCCACCCGGTTCCGCGGTCGGAACACGGACAAGGGTTTTACTCAAATCTGTTTGTGGTTCCCAAGAAAGAGGGAACCTTCAGACCAATCTTGGATTTAAAGATCCAAAACAAATTCCTAAGAGTTCCATCGTTCAAAATGGAAACTATTCGGACAATCTTACCCATGATCCAAAAGGGTCAGTACATGACCACAGTGGATTTAAAGGATGCCTACCTTCACATACCGATTCACAAAGATCATTACCGGTACCTAAGGTTTGCCTTCCTGGACAGGCATTATCAGTTTGTAGCTCTTCCCTTCGGGTTAGCTACTGCTCCAAGAATCTTCACAAAGGTTCTGGGTTCTCTTCTGGCGGTACTAAGACCGCGAGGAATATCGGTAGCTCCGTACCTAGACGACATTCTGATACAAGCGTCAAGTTTCCAAGCTGCCAAGTCTCATACAGAGTTAGTACTGGAATTTCTAAGGTCACATGGGTGGAAGGTGAATGAAGAAAAGAGTTCTCTATTGCCACTCACAAGAGTTCCCTTCTTAGGGACTCTTATAGATTCGGTAGAAATGAAAATTTACCTGACAGAGCACAGGTTAACAAAACTCCTAAATGCTTGCCGGGTCCTTCATTCCATTCCACACCCGTCAGTGGCTCAATGCATGGAGGTAATCTGCTTAATGGTAGCGGCAATGGACATAGTTCCCTTTGCACGCCTGCATCTCAGACCACTGCAATTGTGCATGCTAAGTCAGTGGAATGGGGATTACTCAGATTTGTCCCCTATGCTGAATCTGGATCAAGAGACCAGAAATTCTCTTCTATGGTGGCTCTCTCGGCCACATCTGTTCAAGGGGATGCCCTTCAGCAGACCAGATTGGACGATTGTAACAACAGACGCCAGCCTGCTAGGTTGGGGCGCTGTCTGGAATTCCCTGAAGACTCAGGGATCATGGACTCAGGAGGAGAGTCTCCTTCCCATAAACATTCTGGAATTAAGAGCAGTTTTCAATGCCCTTCTAGCTTGGTCTCAGCTAGCAACTCTGAGGTTCATCAGGTTTCAGTCGGACAACATCACGACTGTGGCTTACATCAACCATCAAGGAGGGACAAGGAGTTCCCTAGCGATGATGGAAGTCTCAAAGATAATTCACTGGGCAGAGTCTCACTCTTGCCACCTATCAGCGATCCACATCCCAGGCGTGGAGAACTGGGAGGCGGATTTTCTAAGTCGCCAGACTTTTCATCCGGGGGAGTGGGAACTTCATCCGGAGGTCTTTGCCCAAATACTTTGGCGTTGGGGCAAACCAGATCTGGATCTCATGGCATCTCGCCAGAACGCCAAGCTTCCGTATTACGGGTCCAGGTCCAGGGACCCGGGAGCGGTTCTGATAGATGCTCTGACAGCACCTTGGGCCTTCAAGATGGCTTATGTGTTTCCACCCTTCCCGATGCTTCCTCGATTGATTGCCAGGATCAAACAGGAGAGAGCATCAGTGATTCTAATAGCGCCTGCGTGGCCACGCAGGACCTGGTATGCAGATCTAGTGGACATGTCATCCTGTCCACCTTGGTCTCTGCCTCTGAGACAGGACCTTCTAATTCAGGGTCCTTTCAAACATCAAAATCTAATTTCTCTGAGGCTGACTGCATGGAGATTGAACGCTTGATTTTATCAAAGCGTGGATTTTCGGAGTCAGTAATTGATACCTTAATACAGTCTAGGAAACCTGTTACCAGGAAAATTTACCATAAAATATGGCGTAAATACTTACATTGGTGTGAATCCAAGAGTTACTCATGGAGTAAGGTTAGGATTCCTAGGATATTGTCTTTTCTACAAGAAGGTTTAGAAAAGGGTTTATCTGCTAGTTCCTTAAAGGGACAGATCTCAGCTCTGTCCATCCTTTTACACAAACGTCTGTCAGAGGTTCCAGACGTTCAGGCTTTTTGTCAGGCTTTGGCCAGGATTAAGCCTGTGTTTAAAACTGTTGCTCCGCCATGGAGCTTAAACTTAGTTCTTAACGTTTTACAGGGTGTTCCGTTTGAACCCCTTCATTCCATTGATATCAAACTGTTATCTTGGAAAGTTCTGTTTTTAATGGCTATTTCCTCGGCTCGAAGAGTCTCTGAGTTATCGGCCTTACATTGTGATTCTCCTTATCTGATTTTTCATTCAGACAAGGTAGTTCTGCGTACTAAACCTGGGTTCTTACCTAATGTAGTCACTAATAGGAATATCAATCAAGAGATTGTTGTTCCATCGTTGTGTCCTAACCCTTCTTCAAAGAAGGAACGACTTCTACACAATCTGGATGTAGTCCGTGCCCTGAAATTTTATTTACAGGCAACTAAAGATTTTCGCCAAACTTCTTCCCTGTTTGTCGTTTATTCTGGACAGAGGAGAGGTCAAAAAGCTTCTGCTACCTCTCTCTCTTTCTGGCTTCGTAGCATAATACGTTTAGCCTATGAGACTGCTGGACAGCAGCCTCCTGAAAGAATTACAGCTCATTCTACGAGAGCTGTGGCTTCCACTTGGGCCTTTAAAAATGAGGCCTCTGTTGAACAGATTTGCAAGGCTGCAACTTGGTCTTCACTTCACACTTTTTCCAAATTTTACAAATTTGACACTTTTGCTTCTTCGGAGGCTGTTTTTGGGAGAAAGGTTCTTCAGGCAGTGGTTCCTTCTGTGTAGAGATCCTGCCTGTCCCTCCCGTCATCCGTGTACTTTTAGCTTTGGTATTGGTATCCCATAAGTAATGGATGACCCGTGGACTGACTACACTAAACAGGAGAAAACAAAATTTATGCTTACCTGATAAATTCCTTTCTCCTGTAGTGTAGTCAGTCCACGGCCCGCCCTGTTTTTTTATGGCAGGTCTAAATTTTAAATTAAACTCCAGTCACCACTGCACCCTATAGTTTCTCCTTTCTCGTTTGGTTTCGGTCGAATGACTGGGTATGACGTAGAGGGGAGGAGCTATATAGCAGCTCTGCTTGGGTGATCCTCTTGCACTTCCTGTTAGGGAGGAGTTATAATCCCATAAGTAATGGATGACCCGTGGACTGACTACACTACAGGAGAAAGGAATTTATCAGGTAAGCATAAATTTAGTTTTTGTTTAAAATGCCCTCTTAGATACAAGGAAAACATGTTTATGTAAATTATTGCATAAACATTAAGTTAAGTACCTTTGTAAGAAAGCTGTAGCTTTTACTTTTTTATCCATATTATCATCTACCTCATTACACTAATTTCTTGCCTATAATATTTTATGGCTTTGAATTTTAAACAGAATGCCATTTTCTTTGTTAGAGTTTTTTCTTGTTATTTCCTTAAATCTTTTATAAAGCAATGAAGTATACATTGTCACAATAACTTTTTAGTCCACTTGATAAGTCAATATTGAACTAACTTTGTTCTGTCACCTGCTGTGTACTTGAAAGCAGAACAAAGAAATAACTGATGTGAAACAGGATCAATGTAAGAAAATGCTATGCATATCCTTTGTTGTCCATAAAACTTAATCTCATTATTATTTTCATTATGTTATCAAAGAAAGGAAGTTTTAATGGCAGTTTTTAGAAATCCCTATGCACAATTTTGCACAAAAATGATCTGAATGTTTATTTCCACTGTACCATGAAAGATGCCTTCAAATTAATTCATTGAGATGGGCTTTCAAAATAGCTGAACCTTTTTTGTAGTTGTGGACTTAAGGAGACATGGAAGTAATGCCCTTTTTAAGATGCCACATTGATTGAGCCTTTACTGTAAACAGTGTTCCTGAGTGCTCCTTGCCACAGGAAGAGAGACAAAGACTGTATAGTCAGGTGGGTTATATATATATTACATGCATAGTCAGGTTATAGCATTTTATAGATTAATTGTGCTGGGGGTCCAGTAGTTTAAGAGTTACGTATGGTAGTGGTCCAGTGGTTTAGAGATTACCTTAAAAAGTGGGCCCGGGGGCCATGTAGGTTCATTTTATTGGTTCTCTGGTATTCATTTACTGCAAGAGCTAAAAATGTAAAACCAGGGTTTTGAGCAAAGTAAATGTATGCACCAAGCATGAAACTATATATTTGATTCTTGCGCAATTAATGTGCATTCCATTATAAGCAAAGGAGTTAAAGTATTTAGCACTTGCTGTAAATGCATTTGGGTAGTTTTTCTTTTACATGATATCCAGTAATATATTTTGGGAAATGTGGCCTTGTACAAATTTAGGGCCAGATTACAAGTGGAGTGTTATTTAACGGTCCTGTTCGAGTGTTAACTGCGCTAGAAGTTCGGCTTTTTGCGCTCATCGGGATGCGCTGGTATTATGAGTTGAAAGTAAACTGTTTTGTCTCACGCGCTAATCCAATGGAAACATCTAAAAGCAACAACAGTCCAGCCATGAAGTCATAGACCACACAAACCCCTGAGTGGGGCCGCCGAGCGCAAAAAGCCAATCTTAGAAAATATTGCGTGTGCGTTCACGTATTCCCCCATAGAAGTCAATGGAGAGAAAAAAGCGGGGGGAAAGCCTAACACCCTACTCGCTCGTAAACCCGATCGTATATTCTCATGCGCACAAACCCAACACAAAAATATAAATATTTCACATTCCAATTATCTTCATATACAGGAATATGTTCTATTTTTTTTCATAAATAAATATATATATTTGTATGTATATATATGTATATATATATATATATATATATATATATATATATATATATATATATATATATATATATATATATATATATATATATATTTATATATATATATATATAAATAAAATGTTTTAGTTTTTTTGGTACACTATATATCTATACCTATATACATATATATATATATATATATATATATATATATATATATATATATACATGATTATATACATGATTATATATAGGTATAGATATATACAGATATATATATATATAGCAATATCTATTTATAAATACATAGAAGATATTTTGCTATGTGCAGAACATTGGAATGTGAAATACAGTAAATACACAGAATAACACTTTATTAAATATGATTACTGCATTAATGTAATTTTTCATGTTTTCATCTACTTAAAGTTACTTAACCCCTTAAGGACACGGCCATTTTTCAATTTCTTTCCCTTAAGGACCAGGGCTATTTTTACATTTCTGCTGTGTTTGTGTTTAGCTGTAATTTTCCTCTTACTCGTTTACTGTACCCACACATATTATATACCGTTTTTCTCGCCACTAAATGGACTTTCTAAAGATACCATTATTTTCATCATATCGTATAATTTACTATTAAAAATATTATAAAATATGAGGAAAAAATGGAAAAAAACACACTTTTTCTAACTTTGACCCCCAAAATCTGTTACACATCTACAACCACCAAAAAACAACCATGCTAAATAGTTTCTAACATTTGTCCTGAGTTTAGAAATACCCAATGTTTACATCTTCTTTGCTTTTTTTGCAAGTTATAGGGCCATAAATACAAGTAGCACTTTGCTATTTCAAAACCACTTTTTTTCAAAATGAGCGCTAGTTACATTGGAACCCTGATATCTGTCGGGAATACCTAAATATCCCTTGACATGTATATATTTTTTTTTAGAAGACATCCCAAAGTATTGATCTAGGCCCATTTTGGTATATTTCATGCCACCATTTCACCGCCAAATGCGATCAAATAAAAAAAAATGTTAACTTTTTCACAAACTTTAGGTTTCTCACAGAAATTATTTACAAACAACTTGTGCAATTATGGCATAAATGGTTGTAAGTGCTTCTCTGGGATCCCCTTTGTTCAGAAATAGCAGACTTATATGGCTTTGGCGTTGCTTTTTGGTAATTAGAAGGCTGCTAAATGCCACTGCGCGCCACACGTGTTTTATGCCCAGCAGTGAAGGGGTTAATTAGGGAGCATGTAGGGAGCTTGTAGAGTTAATTTTAGCTTTAGTGTAGTGTAGTAGACAACCCAAAGCATTGATCTAGGCCCATTTTGGTAAATTTAATGCCACCATTTCACCGCCAAATGCGATCAAATTTAAAAAAAACGTAATTTTTTTCGCAATTTTAGGTTTCTCACTGAAATTATTTACAAACAGCTTGTGCAATTATGGCACAAATGGTTGTAAATGCTTCTCTGGTATCCCCTTTGTTCAGAAATAGCAGACATATATGGCTTTGGCATTGCTTTTTGGTAATTAGAAGGCTGCTAAATGCCGCTGCACATCACACGTGTATTATGGCTAGCAGTGAAGGGGTTAATTAGGGATCTTGTAGGGAGCTTGCAGGGTTAATTTTAGCTTTAGTGTAGAGATCAGCCTCCCACCTGACACATCAGATCCCTCCCAAACAGCTCTCTTCCCTCCCCCACCCCACAATTGTCCCCGCCATCTTAAGTACTGGCAGAAAGTCTGCCAGTACTAAAATAAAAGGTATCTTTTTTTTTTCTTTTTTTTTTTGGAGCATATTTACATATGCTGCTGTGTAGGATCCCTCTTAGCCCCAAACCTCCCTGATCCCCCCCCCCAAACAGCTCTCTAACCCTCCCCCTCTACATTATTGGGAGCCATCTTGGGTACTGGCAGCTGTCTGCCAGTACCCAGTTTACAAAAAAAAATTATATTTTTTATTTTTTCCCCACTTTTCTGTAGTGTAGCTTCCCCCCCCAAGACTAAACCCCCACCCCCTCCCAGATCCCTTCGATTAACATATTTATCCCCCCTCTCTCCCTCTAAATAGAAACCACTGTTCCATAGTGTAATGGTTCCCACCCGCTCCCTCCCCGTGCACGCGCCCGCCCGCCTCCCCTGTGCACACGCGCGCGTCCGTGCACGCCCCCCAGCAATCCCGCCCACGATCCCGCCCACCGGTAAGCCATCGATCGCCGCCCACCCTCCTCCCACGTCTGCTCCCACCCACCAACGATCGCGGCATCAATGTCCGGTGCAGAGAGGGCCACAGAGTGGCTCTCTCTGCATCGGATGGGGAAAAATGTTATTGCAGTGATGCCTCGATATCGAGGCATCACTACAATAACCGGAAAGTGGCTGGAAACGATCAGGATCGCTTCCAGCCGCTTTCAACCCCAACGTCGTACAGGGTACGTCGCTGGTCTTTAAAGACCAGTTTGTGCAAGACGTACCCTGTACGACGCGTGTCGTTAAGGGGTTAAAGTTATAGTAAATCCTAGTGTTTGTGACAAGCTAGGATTTACCAGTGCAACAAATAAAGGGGACTTTCAGTCATGAAGTATAAAATACTTCACATTGAAAGTTCTTTTATTTGTCTGCAGCGTTTGCCGCGCTGCATACCTCAGGCTGCAGTGCCCACGGCAGAACGCTATTTGCACTGAGGTGATCTTAGCCAATAACAATGCGGGCCAGCTTGCATTATGTTGTATAGCTAGCATCTCTATGTTAAAGCCCTTTGTCTGCCTGAGACCTCATATCCTTAAACCTTTATAACTTTTATAAGATGGTGTACTTTGTAATATATTTTTTATGTGTTTTGTGACACTTTTTAGTTTTGCGAAACAGTTAACCAGAGCTCTGAGGATGTGTTAATCATTGTAGCGGAAATCTCGATTGCGCTCAAGCACTCACATTTACTTTCAACCCCAGCGGTAAACCCAACAAACATAAACACCAGTGAAAAAAACCTTATTGCTTGCACGCAAAAACATTAGCGCTCAACTCGTAATCTAGCCCTTAGGGTTTAGTGTACCTTTACAGCTAAATCAAGAGCAATTGTACATTAATGAATTATGAAATAAACAATATTTCAGTACAATTTATTTCAGTAATATCTCATTAGCTGTTTATTCTTGCACTTTCCAACACAATTTTTTCCCTCACTATAATCTTACAAGCTGACATGTTGCAAGTTCATGAGTTTATTTTAGGATTTGCAATCACTGCACGACTGAACTTTCATTTATAGGCCTTTGATTTATGTACTAAAGTTTAAGGTATTGAAAGGTAGCGTCAACGTTTACAGCATTTATAAATATTTATATCAAACACGTAATAAAATAAAGACTGTCTGTCCAAAATAGAGACTACAATTCAAAAACAAGAACTGCAACACCAACCTCCAAAGAAATCAAGCACACATCAATACCAGGCAAATAAAACATTCAAAAACGTACTAAATTTAGCTTCCTACCACAACAATAGCGGTCTAGTAATAAAGAAATATAAACTGGCCTCAGGGGAGGAAACAAATTATTTTACAAGAGAAACAATGTAAAAAAAAAAAGTATTAAATAGCTGATAAGTAAGAAAGCTGCCAAGCATATAATAAACAATGATTAATATAACGTGGAGCTTGCAAAACACAACAGACGTGTTGTTAAATGCTACAAACAAAACACTAACTTTCTAGTATTTCAATTATGATAAAAATAGCTTAAACAGATATCTGGTACATTATAATCAGTTCTGCAGAATTTGTATTGCCATTTCTTGAACAAAGAGAGAATTATTTTTGTAACAGATTGTGCTTTTTCCCACACTCCCTAGAGAAGCCAAAAAAAGCAAATTCTATAATCTAGTTTTTTGGGTTTTTTTAAACTCTGCAAATTAAAAAATGTGCTGGTTGCAGGAAATTTGCAGCATTTGCAGAATTTCTTTATTGTTTTCTAGGAAGCGTGAGACAAGCACAAAAAGCAAGAGCTGTTTAATGTCCTATTCATATTTTTAAATGTGTAACAACGTTTGATAAAGGGACATAATAAACAAACTGGCACAAGTATCATTCAGCTTTAAATAGACACATTAACAATATAGTTGTATTATCAAAAATGCTAAAGATATTACTGTTTAAGGGGCATTAGCTTTCTAACACTTTATTAAAGGGACATGAAACCATAAAAATTTTCTTTCATGATTCAGATAGAGAATACTATTTTAAACAACTTTCCAATTTACTTCTATTATTTAATTTGCTTCCTTCTCTTGTTATCCTTTGCTGAAAGGTTTATCTAAGCAAGCTCAGGAGCAGCAGAGAACTTAGGTTCTAGCTGTTGATTGGTGGCTGAATATATATATCGATTGTGATTGGCTCACCCATGAGTTCAGTTAGAAACCATTATGTGCATTGCTGCTTCTTCAGCAAATGATACTAAGAGAATTAAACAAATTAGATAATAGAAGTAAATTAGAAAGTTGTTAAAAATTGTATTTTCTATCTGAATCACAAGAGAACAAAATTGGGTTTCGTGTCCCTTTAAACATTAACAATGAAAATATTACATATAATTCCATTCAGTGGGCAGAATTTTCATTTTGTGATCTGAATCCAGATGGAGGAGAATTTCTAGCATTGAAGAATACATTTATATTGCTAGAGTTTACTTTAGACAAAACATTAGCAGTGATTATTGTCAAGGTTCATTCAGAGCATGCAATTTTAAACAACTTTAAAATTTACTTCCATTTACAAAATGTGCACAGTCTTTTTATATTTACACTTTTTGAGCCACCAGCTCCTACTGAGCATGTGCAAGAATTCACAGACTATACGTATATGCATTTGTGATTGGCTGATGGCTGTCACATGATACAGGAGGAGAGGAAACAGACATACTGTAGAAATTTGTCATTAAAAAAATCTACTACTCATTTAAAGTTCAAACTAAGTGCTATTGCATTGTCTTTTTATCATGCAGTTGTTGATTATGCAAATTTACTGTATTTACTGGTCCTTTAAATGTATATTTGTTAATAAATGAATTACTCACTGGATACTTGTGACACCCCCCATTGCTCTTTAGATGGATAACATGCCTCTACCCACAAAACCAAAATAAAAATTATTCTGTTTAGGCAATATATAGCATTGTATAAATGTAACTAAAATAGCAACTTAAAGGACAAGTACTAAAATGTGATCTGAAGGTGCATAATGTAACATTTAAAGGTGCATGAAATACCTTGTCTTTTTTGTAGTTTTGCAACAAATTAAAGGGACATTAAACCCATTTCTTTCATTTTTCAGATAGAGAATACAATTTTTAAAAAGTTTTCAATTTACTTCTATTATCAAAAATGTTTCATTCTCATGTTATTCTTTGTTAAAGAGATACCTAGGTAGGTAGCGTTCACATGCCTGAAGCACTACAGGACAGGAAATAGTGCTGCTAATAGTGTAACTGCTAATGTATAAAATTGTTGCAAAACTGCTGCTATTTAGTGCTGCAGACACGTGCACACTCTTGAGCTTACATTTCTGCTTTTCAAATAAGGATAACAAGAAAACGAAGAAAATATGATAATAGAAGTAAATTAGAAAGTTGTTTAAAATTGTATGTTCTATCTAAATCATGAATGAATGAAAAAAATTGGGTTTTACGTCTCTTTAACAAACCAATTAAGGGCAGGGCATTGAGCCGTAAAGAATGAAGCCGTAAGCTACCAAAGTTGCTAACAGCTAAAAGTAGTTTACAGCTTTATTTTAGTTCTATTGAAATATATTTCACATTTGCTCTTTTCATATAGGTGTAAGTTAACGTTGTGTTTTCGTATTTTTTGAAAATCTCGCCATAACAAGTTAGTTGCTATGGTAACCTGACCTTACACTATAAAATTTTCGTCTAGCGTCTGCACTTCTTACCTGTGATCACCTCTAAAGAGAAAAAACAAAACAGAGATACACTTATTTATAATACATATTTTTAACTATAAGAAAATATTTTTATTATAATTAAATGTTCTACTTTATTAATATATGTAATATTTATTGCTGCCCTAGGCATAGGTCTTTTTAGAATATTGTAGATTTGTGCTTGCAGATATTGTCATATGTAAATACATACTGATATTTCCATAAGAACACAAGTGCAACTATTCATATACATGGAACAACAATAAATATTACATTTTACACTTTTTTTCTACATTGAAACACTTTCATGTCAATGGGAATTAGGTCTAAAAAAGCTAATTTTTCCAATTTTATACCTAGTTGAGCTGGGTGCAATTTTTTAAATGTATCAACAGTTTGTGCTTTCATTGTGAACCTGGTGTAAATTAGTGATTAATATCCTATAGCACTTTCTATGGGACACAAAAAATATTGGGACCGGCTGCCACTATTGAGGTATAAAGCACAATCAGAAGCAGTTGATACATGAAATTACTTCTGACAACATATTTATCGGTTTACATCCTTGTGCAAACCAAACTACTGCTCAATGGAAACGAGCACTAAGTATGATAACGTTCAGAATACATCAACCCCGTTCTTTGCTAAAAATATTTTAAACACCCCCCTCCCCCCATTTTTGCCTTATTTGGAGAAAGCAGTCCATACTGTACTTGTTACTGGAGTAGACAATACTTGCCACTGACATTTTGTTTGTAAAACTTGCATTATTTTGCAGTATTTACTCTTATCTCCTCTGCCAGCTAGTAAAAGCTATATAGCAGGGTTAGACTTGTGAAGTTTGAAAATTGTGAGTTTTCTAATTCTGAGAAGTACACACTGCAAAGTTAAAGGGACACTAAACCCACATTTTTTCTTTCATGATTCAGATAGAGAATACAATTTTAAACAACTTTCCAATTTACTTCATTATCTAATTTGCTTAATTTTTTTAGATATCCTTTGTTGAAGAAAGAGCAATGCACATGGGAGAGCCAATCACATGAGGCATCTATGTGCAGCAACCAATCAGCAGCTACTGAGCCTATCTAGATAAGCTTTTTAGCAAAGAATATCAAGAGAATGAAGCAAATAGAAAGTAAAATAGAAGTAAATTAGAAAGTTGTTTAAAACTGCATGCTCTTTCTAAATCATGAAAGAAAAAATTGGGTTTAATGTCCCTTTAAAGGCATATGAAACCCAAAACTGATTTTTTTTGTGTGTGATTCAGATTTTAAAAAAGCTTCCTTTGTTTAATTAAATTTGCTGTATTCCCATAGTATTTTTTGTTGAAGAAATACCTAGGTAGGTGTCTTGAGCACTATATGGCAGAAAATAGTGCTGCCATCTATTTCTCATGCAAATAAAATGCTTGCAACGCGTGCACGCTCCTAAGTTTACATACCTGCTTTTCAACAAAATATACAGATAATGAAGAAAAATTGATAATAGAAGTAAATGAGAAAGTTGTTTAAAGTTGCATGCTCTATCTGAATCATGAAATAAAAATTAGGGGTTTCTCAAAGTGTCTGTGGAGTCAGATTATTTTTAAATATAAAAAAGGGGAAGAGATTGGTAACGGTTGTATTGAAATGTGAGCATTGTAACTTAAAGTGTCACTGCTTTTGAATAGTCTATTGCAACTCCCTATTTTCAGGATTCTTTTCTAATAGTTTTATCTTAGCCAGTTATGCATCATAGGTAAATAAGCCGCTGATCTTTGCATTTGTCCCTCTCTGCATCGGGTAGCTGTGGTGCCGATTGTTGGTGGTGTCAGAGGGTTAGGAGGGAGGCAGGTGGGTGGCCCATCACTAGAGGGTGGAGGGAGGGGCGGGAATGAGTGGGAACGCTAAACTGCAAGAAAAATAAATGCTTAGTGCAGGAGGGAGGGGGAATAGTGGGTAGGGGGGTCCTAGAGTGGAGGGGTGGAATAGAGGGTATGGTAAACAATCTTGGAGGGGGAAATGGGGTAAATGAGAGGGGGCAGCTACACTACAGATTTTTTTTTAACTAAATAAAAAAGAAAAATGATGGAAGACAACTGCCAGTACTTAAGATGGTGGAAACTAGCTAGAGGGGGAGGGTTAGAGAGCTTTTTGGGATGGATCAGATAGGTGGAAAGGTAAGGGGTAATCATACACTGAAGAAAATAATAATAAAGAAAAAAAGTATTTAAAAAAAAAGACTAAAACTGCATTCTGGAAATACCTTAGATGGGGGTGAACAGTGGGGGTGAGGGAGGGAAGAGAGCTGTTTGAGAGTGATCAGCTAGTGTCAGGTGGGATGGTAATCTCTACACTAAAGCTAAAATTAACCTTTACAAGCTACCTGATTAACCCCTTCACTGCTGGGAATAATTAAAGTGTGGTGCGCAGCTGCAATTAGCAGCCTTCTAATTAACAAAAAGATATACATGCAAACAGGTGTATAATATGTATTAATACTTTCCCCTTCTGGTGAACCGCAGCCGTCCCACAGTCTCTCCCAAGGTCTGTGTGAATATGTCAGGTGTGCTAGCTGGAGGCGCTGGTTCAGCTTGTATCAGTCGTTGGTATCTTCCTTTCCTTTCCTTCCTCGGTTGTATAAGTCTAGGTGCAAAATAGTGGTGCTGAAATATCAGACAATACACCATACAAAGGTGAATATCTACTCACAGTGTATATTGCAGGTTACCGGCTCCTTCCCAATATGAAAAGACAATATCACAGATTCAGTAAAAAAGTTTGTCTTTATTTGGCCAAATAAAGACAAACTTTTTTACTGAATCTGTGATATTGTCTTTTCATATTGGGAAGGAGCCGGTAACCTGCAATATACACTGTGAGTAGATATTCACCTTTGTATGGTGTATTGTCTGATATTTCAGCACCACTATTTTGCACCTAGACTTATACAACCGAGGAAGGAAAGGAAAGGAAGATACCAACGACTGATACAAGCTGAACCAGCGCCTCCAGCTAGCACACCTAATTAACAAAAAGCAATGACAAATCCATATATTTCTGCTATTTCTGAACAAAGGGGATCCCAAAGAAGCTTTTACAACCATTTGTGCCACATGATTGCAGAAGCGGTATGTAAATAATTTCAGTTAGAAACCAAAAGTTTGTGAAAAAGTAAACAATTTTTTTTATCTGATCACAGTGAAATGGTGACATAAAATATACCAAAATGGGCCTAGATCAGGGGTCAGCAACCTTGGCTCTCCAGATGTTTTGGAACTACATTTCCCACAATGCTAAGACATTCTTTAGGCTGTCTGAGCATCATGGGAAATGTAGTTCCAAAACATCAGGAGAGCCAAGGTTGCTGACCCCTGGCCTAGATCAATACTTTGGGTATAGTTTTAGTCTTTTGGGAAGTTTTATTCTGAAATTCCCAGTCCTCAAGGGGTTAGGGGCTTTCATGCGTTTGAGCGATAGCCAACTTGAGTTTTTCAGGGCACCCCATAGAAGTCTTTTGTGTAGGGGATTTAGTGCACTAGCACTATTTGACATCCAGATGTTATCATGCCCTAGGTTTTCACTTAAACGCTATATATATCTTTAAACGTATTATATGAGCTTTATTAATTTGAGTAATGTTATAGGCATAGATATTAGTAATAGTGTGCTCTAACTCTAAAACCTCTGTATAATTGCTTTTTTAATAAGAGTTTGGTTCCTATAATTCTAATTTTAGTTTATCTTGTTTGTCTTTCTATCTTAACCTTAATTCCAGAAAAACACAGATTAACTGATTACAAGCACATTATATACTGTTCAGTAGGGTGTGTCAGTGTTATTATATGCAATAAATTGAATAAAATAAGTGCGAGGTTAAAATAATATCATATGCAATCTTACAAATAAGGATGTTGCTGTTTTTCTCTGCTTATACATATATAACTTTACTAATAGTTTGCGCTTTTTCATTTAGCCCATCACTAATTGCCAAAGGAATGATTAATCTTATAGAAGATGATGCCTCAAATGGAGCAGTAATGAAAATAACAACAGCCAGGGGAATACACTTTGAAGAGTTTGGAACACACCAAAAGACCAAAATATAATGTAATTTATAGCAATTTATCTAGTTGTTTATCTTAAAGGGACACTGAACCCAATTTTTTTCTTTTGTAATTCAGAAAGAGCATGCAATTTTAAGCAACTTTCTAATTTACTCCTATTATCAATTGTTCTTCGTTCTCTTGCTATCATTATTTGAAAAAGAAGGCATCTAAGCTTTTTTTTGGTTTCAGTACTCTGGACAGCACTTTTTATTGGTGGATGAATTTTATTGGTGATTATCCACCAATCAGCAAGGACAACCCAGGTTGTTCAACAAAAATGGGCCGGCATTTAAACTTACATTCTTGCATTTCAAATAAAGATACCAAGAGAATGAAGAAAATTTGACAATAGGAGTAAATTTGAAAGTTGCTTAAAATTTCATGCTCAATCTGAATCACGAAAGAAACATTTTGGGTACAGTGTCCCTTTAAGAGTTTGTTTTTTATCTGTAGAAAAAGTTGTGATTAGTCATTTTGTTCAGTCATTAGAACTGCAAATACAGTATGTGGTTTGTTAGATTCCATCCTCTGATAAAATGTGATCTAAATCCATTAAAGAGATGTATTAAAGTTATTGTAAAGTATAGAACATTTTGTACATGTATGTAAATTGTATTCATTATACTTGTACATTTTTTTATTGTGTATGTTTGTTTATGGTTTGTATAATGACTTATGACATTTTATTTTCATAACAATGTGTGTGCTAACATTGGTCCCCATTCAAGTCTAGCAGAAGCATTGTGAGAAGTGTGTGGATTGTCACTAGGTATTCATCTTAAATAGCCATTGCACTCCATCAGAAATTTCATACAATGTATTTATGGTTTGATAACACCCCATTTATCTTGTACTGGGGACAGTTCAAGAGTGTTATTTAATTCCATCAGAAAACAATTTTCAAGCATATTTTTGCTGGATGTTTTAAATTCAACAACACTGGCCTTTATGTGTATTCTGAGCAGCATATCTTGGCTGTTTGCTTAACTATTTTCAGTGTCAGTTCTAGGCTTAGTTCACGTTACCACGTATATTTTCTTCTGTCAAATATTTGTTAAAATCCTTACGAAAACTCCCTTAAAAATCCTGTGATAAGCACATTTCTCATTGTTTTTCTTTATGTGCTTAGCTATGCATGTTATCATTTACTAAATTGAAAGGTTTTCTTATTTACACATTAAGTAAGATTCTAATGGATTCAAATAGTTTAGAAAACAAAACAAAGGGTAAAAAACGTGCAGTTATAATGTTTTCAACAGGAATTCTAAAGATTGAAATATGGGCCATTGTTTACTGGCTGATGGGGGCAGCTCCCACAAAAAAACAGTTGTTTATTTCCGCACAGGAACATCCATAACAAAAACAGAGTACTGTAATACATTTTAAAACATAATCGTTTAAATGGGGCAGAAATAAAATTGAGTAATATGTCCCTTTAAAATAGAGTTGTATTTGATTCCTACAAAAATGAAAACAATTAATAATACAGACCATGTTATATAAACTGTAAAGCATAATAAGTCAAATCTATAAAGCATTATGTAAAAATGATTCATGTAAAAATCAATGTGTAAATATGATATGTGATAAATGTGAGAACTATAAATTGACTTGATTGGTGTCTTTTTTTATTCAGACATCTGTGAAAAGATCTATTGGTTTTGGTAAAGATAAAAATCGATGGATGTGAAGCTTGATGAAATTCAGAATTCTGTAGGATTTTGTGTGCTAAGATTAACAGTAATATTTTGGAGGAAAATTGCTTCAGTAATTAAACATTTGTTTTAGTGTAGGTACACGCTAAGGTAATGATTTCTGTATATTAAGTTTAAGAAACAATATCTTAAAGGGATATTAAACAGAAAATGCTAGATATGATGTATTCAAGGCTAAGAATAACAAGTAGATGATTTTGTTACCATTATGTTAGTTGTTTAAATATTGATGATCTAAGTGTAAGTAAAAGTAATGAGTGCCACCATGTTTGAACTAGTTTTCTATTGATCTGTCTTCTGCTGAGAACAATTAGGGCCAGATATATAAACCAGGCAATAAACAGGGGTTTGTGTAAACAAGGCTGATTGGAAACCCAATTAAATTAAAGGAAAAGGGGACTAAATAAATAATCATAATATATTACAAAGTTTTTTTTAACTACACATAATTATACATTTAATATTATTATCTAATATTGTATAATATCCTTTTAAAGATTATTTTGTGTCTTTTTATAATTAAAATGCATGATTTGTTTATGTAAACTGAAAAATCCTGGAAAGTCCATGAAAATAGAAAAAATGTGAAAAGAGCGCTAAAGAGGCTAGAATTTATCACAAAAGTATATAGACCCCTGGTTATAGGGATCCAATCTAAGATAAGTTAAAACAATAAAAACAAAAAAAAAAGCATAGATCTATGCATACATAGTAAAATACATAGTAAAATACGTACAATTGAATAATGAATACTGTGTGGATGAGAACTACTTAGCAGAAGATAACTCAGTCTTAAATATATAAGGTGCACCTTATAGGAAAAGTCACAAATCTGAGCTAAGTAAAAAAGTCGTCAAAAAGATGTGTGAAATTATGTGCAATAACCCAAACTTCAATGCCAAACTTAAGTGTCCCAAAAAATGATGATAGCCAACCAAAATCAGATGTGTTGTTTTCAAAGGAAAAAATATTTGTGTGTATAGTGTTCCAGCAAATGGTGTTCAAAAAATAGTGAACTAGAATCCAAAAATAGTGAACTAAAATACAAAAATTGGAAATAAAAAATATGGGAAATAATGGAAAATCAAAAATAAAAACTGAAATAACCAAATACTGGGTAAGAACCTAAATCTTTTATATTGAAAGAATAAATATATATATATAATTATATATATATGTACTATCTAGTCAAAGTGTAACTTTCATGATTCAGATAGGTCATGCAATTTTAAACATTACAATTTACTTTTATCATCAAATTTGCTTAGTTTTTGGGGGGTTTTTTTGTTGAAAGCTAAACCTAAGTAGGCTCATATACTAATGTCTAAGCCCTTGAAGGCCATCTCTTATCTCAGTGCATTTTTACAGTTTTTTTACAGCTAGACAGCGCTAGTTCATGTGTGCCATATAGATAACATTGTGCTCACTACTTTAGAGTTACCTAAGAGTCAGCACTGATTGGCTAACATGCAAGTCTGTCAAATGTTATTAAATAAGGGGGCAGTCTGCAGAGGTTTAGATACAAGGTAATCACAGAGGTAAATAATATATTAATATAACCGTATTGGCTGTGCAAAACTGGAGAATGGGTAATAAAGGGATTATCTATCTTTTTAAACAACAAAACTTCTGGAGTAGACTGCCCCTTTAAGATTTTATTAGCAAAATAATTATAGTATTAGATGCAAAGATTATTAGATAATTAACAAACAAGTAACAAATAAGATATTCTTAGCTTTAGAGATGAATCAGCAGCTTACAACAGATCATATCACACAGATTACCAGTGGACCCTTAAAGGGCCATTATACACTCATTTTTTCTTTGCATAAATGTTTTGTAGATTATCTATTTATAAAGCCCATAAAGCTTTTGTTTTTTTTTAAAAAAAATTATAATTTTGCTTATTTTTAAAGGGACAGTCTACACCAGAATTTTTATTGTTTTAAAAGATAGATAATCCCTTTATTACCCATTTCCCAGTTTTGCATAACCAACACAGTTATAATAATATACTTTTAACCTCTGTGATTATCTTGTATCTAAGCCTCTGCAAACTGCCCCTTTTTTCAGTTCTTTTGACAGACTTGCAGTCTAGCCAATCAGTGCCTGTTCCCAGATAAAGTCACGTGCACGAGCACAGTGTTATCTATATGAAATATGTGAACTAACACCCTCTAGTGGTGAAAAACTGTTAAAATGCAATCTGAAAGAGGTGGGCTTCAAGGTCTAAGAAATTAGCATATGAACCTCCTAGGTTAAGCTTTCAACTAAGAATACCAAGAGAACAAAGCAAAATTGGTGATAAAAGTAAATTGGAAAATTGTTTAAAATTACATGCTCTATCTGAATCATGAAAGTTTATTTTGGCCTAGACTGTCCCTTTAAATAATATTGCTCTGATTTTCAGACTCCTAACCAAACCCCAAAGTTTTATTTGAATACCGTCAGCTACCTTCTCCTGCTTGCTCCTGTTTGTGTAAAGGGTCTTTTCATATGCAAAAGAAGGGGGAGGGGGGAGAGTGTCTTATTTCCCACTTGCAGTGGGCTTTCCAACTGCCTTTTCAACAGAGCCAAACTGAAAGCTTCTAAGTAAGTTTTTAAACAGTTTTATACTGTATTTTTATATCAGTATCTGTGCATATTATTCTTTATAGTAGTGTCTATTACATGCAGTTATATGAAAATGAGTGTATACTGTCCCTTTAACATCTATTCTTAAAACTCTAAAAAGTCAAAACAGCCAGGTACACACACACCTTAGTACTAACGCTACATTCAGAAGTTTTTACGTCAGAATTTAACCATGAACATACTGATACAGTGAGCACAAGTACTTGGGAAAGATATGGTTATGATTGTTGCTCATTGAAACTAGTTTTAACTGTACACAAGGACAGTATAGCTGTTTCTAATGCTACAGTACCATCTTAGGATGTCAAAGGCATTCTGCGTACTAAGTAGTATTAAAGGATTATTTAGCTCAACATTTTAGCAATGTTTAAAACGTTTCATTATTGAAAGTATAACATTATTGCAATATACATTCATTATTTATTTTGCTGCCTTTTGCTGTAAAATACATCTGAAATTGTGCTTGTTCCACTTTCTCCCAGGGAGGCTCGGGATAATACTGTTATCTTATTTTTGTTCACCTCCACCCCTCCCTTACCTTATCTGCAGCTATTTATTTTATTAATTAACTAAGCTGAATCAGTGCTAAAGGAAGAGAACAGTCTACCCCAGTCACTTGCAGCTGCACATGTGCAGAGTTCATGCTATCTATGGCCTAGATTTATCTATGGCCGGCTTTTTTCTGGCCGCACCATAAAAGAACTCTGGTATCGAGAGTCCACATAAAGGCTGCGTTAGGCTCCAAAAAAGGAGCGTAGAGCATTTTTAACGCAGCTTCAACTCTCGATACCAGAGTTGCTTACGGACGCGGCCAGCCTCAAAAACGTGCTCGTGCACGATTCCCCCATAGGAAACAATGGGGCTGTTTGAGCTGAAAAAAAACAAACACCTGCAAAAAAGCCGCGTTCAGCTCCTAACGCAGCCCCATTGTTTGCTATGCGGTAACCCTTCCTACGTCTGCACTTAACACTCTAACATGTACCCCGAGTCTAAACACCCCTAACCTTACACTTACACTGTTCCGATCAGCCAATAGAATGCGAGCTCAATCTGATTGGCTGATTGGATCAGCCAATCGGATTGAACTTGATTCTGATTGGCTGATTCCATCAGCCAATCAGAATTTTCCTACCTTAATTCCGATTGGCTGATAGAATCCTATCAGCCAATCGGAATTCGAGGGACGCCATCTTGGATGACGTCATTTAAAGGAACCGTCATTCGTCGTTCAGTCGTTGGCCAGGATGGATGTTCCGCGGTGGAGGTCTTCAGGATGCTGCCGCTTCGCTCCGGATGGATGCCGCTTGGATGAAGACTTCAATCGGATGGAAGACCTCTTCTGGCCCGCTTGGATGAAGACTTCAGCCGGATCATGGACCTCTTCAGCCCCCCGCTTGGGCTTGGATCAGGACATCGGAGGAGCTCTTC
Source organism: Bombina bombina (assembly GCF_027579735.1). Taxonomy (NCBI): domain Eukaryota; kingdom Metazoa; phylum Chordata; class Amphibia; order Anura; family Bombinatoridae; genus Bombina; species Bombina bombina. Next base: position 1,160,316,352 of record NC_069500.1, on the reverse strand, counting down.
TGGACCGATCGGTGAACCTGGTATGGTGAAGACAAGGTAGGATGATCTTCAGGGGCTTAGTGTTAGGTTTATTTAAGGGGGGTTTGGGTTAGATTATGGGTATGTGGGTGGTGGGTTGTAATGTTGGGGGGGGGTATTGTATGGTTTTTTTACAGGCAAAAGAGCTGAATTTCTTGGGGCATGCCCCACAAAGGGCCCTGTTCAGGGCTGGTAAGGTAAAAGAGCTTTGAACTTTAGTAATTTAGAATAGGGTAGGGCATTTTTTTATTTTGGGGGGCTTTGTTATTTTATTAGGGGGCTTAGAGTAGGTGTAATTAGTTTAAAATTGTTGTAATATTTTTCTTATGTTTGTAAATATTTTTTTATTTTTTGTAACTTAGTTCTTTTTTTATTTTTTGTACTTTAGCTAGTTTATTTAATTGTATTTATTTGTAGCAATTGTATTTAATTAATTTATTGATAGTGTAGTGTTAGGTTAATTGTAGGTAATTGTAGGTAATTTATTTAATTAATTTATTGATAGTCTAGTGTTAGGTTTATTTGTAACTTAGGTTAGGATTTATTTTACAGGTAAATTTGTAATTATTTTAACTATTTTAGCTATTAAATAGTTCTTAACTATTTAATAGCTATTGTACCTGGTTAAAATAAATACAAAGTTACCTGTAAAATAAATATAAATCCTAAAATAGCTCTAATATAATTATAATTTATATTGTAGCTATATTAGGATTTATTTTACAGGTAAGTATTTAGCTTTAAATAGGAATAATTTATATAATAAGAGTTAATTAATTTCGTTAGATTTAAATTATATTTAATTTAGGACTTAGGGGGGTGTTAGTGTTAGGGTTAGACTTAGCTTTAGGGGTTAATACATTTATTAGAATAGCGGCGAGATTCGGTCGGCAGATTAGGGGTTAATAATTGAAGTTAGGTGTCGGCGATGTTAGGGAGGGCAGATTAGGGGTTAATACTATTTATTATAGGGTTAGTGAGGCGGATTAGGGGTTAATAACTTTATTATAGTAGCGCTCAGGTCCGGTCGGCAGATTAGGGGTTAATAAGTGTAGGCAGGTGGAGGTGACATTGAGGGGGGCAGATTAGGGGTTAATAAATATAATACAGGGGTCGGCGGCGTTAGGGGCAGCAGTTTAGGGGTACATAAGGATAACGTAGGTGGCGGTCGGCAGATTAGGGGTTAAAAAAATTTTTTGGAGTGTCGGCGATGTGGGGGGACCTCGGTTTAGGGGTGCATAGGTAGTTTATGGGTGTTAGTGTACTTTAGAGTACAGTAGTTAAGAGCTTTATGAACCGGCGTTAGCCCAGAAAGCTCTTAACTACTGACTTTTTTCCTGCGGCTGGAGTTTTGTCGTTAGGTGTCTAACGCTCACTTCAGAAACGACTCTAAATACCGGAGTTAGAAAGATCCCATTGAAAAGATAGGATACGCAATTGACGTAAGGGGATCTGCGGTATGGAAAAGTTGCGGCTGAAAAGTGAGCGTTAGACCCTATTTTGAGTGACTCCAAATACCGGCGGTAGCCTAAAACCAGCGTTAGGAACCTCTAACGCTGGTTTTCACGGCTAACGCGAAACTCTAAATCTAGGCCTAAGTGTATTAGTTTGTGATTGGTTAGCAAGGGTTCTTTTGTCCTGAGGGACAGGGAAATCAGTGAAAAGAAAAAAACATAAAACAATATGCTCATTTGACAAAATAAAGCTGCATATTCACTGCAAAATTCTTCTCAGATATAAAGGTACATTATCCTGGCGCTCTACAAATAACCGATAATAATAATATATTTCAAGTGGCGTGCTAATTTTGCACTCAAGCATTATCGTGTTTTTGGCTTTTTGCGTATTACAAGTTGAAAGTAAATTTGAAATATACTTTCCAATGACATCTATGGGGCGAATGCATTAACATGGTTGTGATATCTTAAGTCCGTAATTAATTGTGCGTTGGGTTTCACTTGTTCATAAACGTTTACTTTCATTTTGTAATCCACACGCTACCTGATGTGCTCAAAAAGCTTACTTCTAGCAAATTTTACGCTCGAGCAGGAGCGCTAAATAGCACACCACTTGTAATCTAGCCCTTTATGTTTAATATCCATTTAAATTCTTCCTACTACACCAGTATAATGCTGAACAGTACCTACACATTTCTCTCCTTATAAGAGGAATTATGTTATACCAAACAGGAATATATTTATTTTTACAGTACTAAGAATCAGTACTTGTTAACTCTTTGATATTATATAAAATAGAAAGCCTCTGCCCTTGCCCTTCATATATTACTTAGGTTAAGTATTACACAGCATGTTTATCGTACTATGAGCCTATATCGACCGAAATATATTCAGACAAAGAATTGCAACATCCCATTTGTTGTGCTAATAACTGCAGGTAGATAAAAAAATGTGCCGTTTTGATGCAGGCTGTTGATGGTAGAAGACTCTGTGCAAAACTCACCATTCCCAATCAATAGCACTCTGAAGATGCAACAAGGAACCACTTAAAAGGAAGGTGCTCCTCTCTGCACCCACAAGTTAAAGGGACATGAAACCCATTTTTTTTCCTTTCATTATTCAGATAGAGAATACAATTTTAAAAATGTTTCCAATTTACTTCTATTATCAAATGTGCTTCATTCTCATGTTATTCTTTGTTGAAGTGATATCTAGATAGTTAGCGTGCACATGCCTGAAGCTCTATGTGACAGGAAATAGTGCAGCAATGTAGTGTCTTGCTAATGTATAACATTGTTGCAAAACTTCTGCCATAGAGTGCTGCAGACATGTGCACACTTCTGAACTTACCTTCCTGCTTATCAACAAAGGATAACAAGAAAACAAAGAAAGTTGATATTAGAAGTACATTAGAAAGTTGTTTCAAATTAAATGTTATATCTGAATCACAAAATAAATTTTTTGGGTTTGTGTCCCTTTAAAAGCAAGAACCAATACAAATGGTTTCTGTATGTGTTTTGTTTTTTTGTGATGACTCCAAAGATTATTCCAGTCAGGATGTGTCTAAAATTGTACATTTTCTATCATCCTTATGAAAAGGCAGTTTTTTGTTTTGTTAAAATTTGAAATTGAAACTAATAAAGCAGCGCCAGTTGTCTTTTTTTTTTCTGACAGCGCTCAGTAGTGGATAGGTATGAGCATTTATACTGCTCCCTCTAACTACCTCTCTCATTATGTCTCTCTCGCTCTCGCTTCCCCTCTTACTCCCTCGGTCTCCCATAATCCCAAGATCACAGCCCTGGTCCGCACATTCCCTTTGTTCACCTTTCTCAACATCTGTCATTAAATAAAACAGAAACAAATTGTAATATCAAGAACATCCAAAAAGGAAAAAAAGTAGTGTTGTGTGTGCTGTTTGTGTTTATGTATGTGTTATATGTGAAACAATTGTATGAGACATTATCTTCCTTGCTCAATGTTATCTACTGTAATTACACAGCTAAAATTATGGGGCAAAAAGCAGAGTCTTATATACAGCAGTGTAGAACTATATATGATTTAGTGATCAGTTTGGTGATGATAAAGTGTTTTACTGATAGTCAGTTACTACTTTCTTTTTTAAAAATCCACTGAAACTCTAAGAAACACTATTAATAAGTACATAACATATGTGAAAAAGCATTATGTATACTTTTGCAACAATTAAAGTTACTAATGACCGAATTACAGCAAAATCTAAAGGACATTTCTCTCTTTTAATCCTTCTCAATCTGTCTGCAGACTTTATTACTGCTGACCACCATTTCTTGCTCCAAACCCTCTTATTCTTCAGCATTTGCAGCCATTTTGTAGTTCTCTTCCTACCTGTCTAACTATATTTTTAGTGTATCCTTGTCTGGCACATCCCCTGCCCCTTAACCACTTTCTGTTGGGGTACCTCAATACCCTGTTCCCCTTCTCTTCACAATCTATAATTCATCCTTAGGTTTCTTATAAAGTCCTTTAGGTTTCAGTATTATTTGTATGCTGATGACACCCAAATCTACCTCTCTGTACCAGACATCCCTTTCCTAATTACTATTAATTATTTTTATGCTTTGGGGTCATACTTGATTTAGATCTTTCACACTCCACATCTAATCTTTGACCAATTCCTGTCATCTCCACCTTAAAATAATTTCCAAATTTTCCCACTTCCTTGTAATCCAGTCTCTCATCATTTCCTGCCTTGACTATTGCAACTCCTCTTTAGTCTCCCTAGCTGCAGTGTACCTCCTATAATTCATAATGAATTGCCGGCTGATCTCCCTTACACATCTCTCCTTTTCTGTTGCACCTCTCTGCCAATCCCTTCACTGGCTTCCTCTATCCTCCAGAATAAAACACACAATCCTGACCCTACCATTCAATGCCCTGATCCTCCCTATATATTTTGACTTTTATGATTCAGAAAGAGCAGCAGTTTTAAGACACTTGACAATTTACTTCCATTATCAAATTTTGCACAGTCTTTTATATTCACACTTTTTGGGGAACAAAACCTACTGAGCATGTGCACAAGCTCATGGGGTATATGTATACTGGTCTGTGATTGGCTGATATCTGATACAAGGGGCTGGAATTTTTTTTATGCACTTGTTCATTATGCAATTCTGCTGCTTTGAGTAATCCTTTAAGGTCATCTACAACAGTTGAAACTCTTGGCCTGGTCCTCTTGCTATTTGCTCCTGACAAATGCTACCTATGCATACTATACCTATGTTTATAGCACTGTGGAATCTGTTGGTTATAATAGTAATAATAATAATATTAGCTTTTTGCTGCATTTCCCAATTTAAAAAATACATAAATCAATAAAAATACAGAAAGCCTGGAAATATTTCTTTATACCTCCACTGACTGCAAAAAAAGCGGAGCTGTTTTCTGATATTTATCAGTGATTTGTTGCAAAGCAAATTAAAGGAAACACATGCTGTCTATGGAAGCTGATTTTTCTAAATCACCAGGGCCTAAGCATTATTGCAAAGGTCATCAACCATTATCTTTTCAAGCCTAGGTGATATGGTCCCCTACACTGTAAGAAAAGATTACAGGCTAGCGAGTCTTGCCGTTCTTAACAAGACAAGTTTTTTTGTTTGTTTTGTTATTTGTATGTTTGGGGGGGGGGTTTTGGCTGGAGAGACAAAAAACACAGTGCATCCCATCTAAAAGTAAAAGTATTTAATAAGCACACATATTGCGCACCATAAAATGAACACTTACAAGATTGTAGTAAAAACAAGCAATATTTAAAAGATGGAGAAGTTTCCAAAGCCCTGTCCGTGGTATGCGCTGTACTCGTGGGCTAGTAAGGAGCGCCTGGTTCATCAGAGGACATCAGTCACGTTGGAGCATTGATAACCTCAATGCGTTTCGTCCGGTAGCGTTTTTTGATAAAGTCCAGACGCTACCAGACGAAACGCATTGAGGTCATCAACCCTTCTGATGTCACTGACGATCTGCATTAAGTAAAATACATAGCGATAGGATTCAATGACTGTATCATGAGGCTGGTGATAATCAGTAGACATGTGCAGCACTGAATAATTCCATTTGGACAAATATTCAGAAAAAGTTTTTTTCCGAATATTCGTGTGCTGCACTGTATGGTATTCAGTTCATTTAAAACAAACCAAATACTGAATATTCGTTAACATTTACATTTGTTTTTGTTAAAACGAATGTACATGTTATCTTGAAGAGAAATAGGGATATAACACCCTATGGAGATGCGCTATGGATAACGATAATGGTCTGAAAACGATCAGGTCAGAGGCAGCTCTCCCCAGATAGGACATATTATTTTAGTGAGGTGAGAGAGATAAATTGATATTAGTGGGTGCAGTAAGCTAAAATAACCATATATATTTTTTGGATGCTGCTAATAATCACACATTTCATTATCAGAGTTCAATAGGGAAATATAGTCATATATCTTTATGTTAGGATTATATCTATATATATATTATTGTTCCAAATATATTAGTATCTATTTGAGGTTATTCCCATTGGTGATAGTGTTCCAGCTACACTTCAGAGCTTCATAAATCGATAGTGTCCAGTTGTATATGAATTTGTGATATACCAGCTTATATACTTATTACTTAAAAAAAAAACTTTTAATAATTGAGATCATTTTAAACATTGCGAGTATATGATCACATAGTTTTATACCATGTTTTTAGTATATAGTTTATAATTTATTGTTCAATAGAACATTTTATATATACTGTATATATATATATATATATATATATATATATATATATTTTTAACCAATGCATAGATCAAATGTTTCAATTTTTTATATAATGAATTTGTGTTCAATGTTCATTTGGATTGCCAACATTAGGGGTTCAGAAACTGGTCCCTACATAACATCAATTGTTTAAATATGGGAGTGTCCCGATCTCTGCAATCTGATTGGTGAGAGGGAGGTATTAATATAGCAGGGGATTAGCGTGTATTTTACAGCCTGATGAAACAGCTCTGTGCACCCGAGAAATGCGTTGCTGATGTTTTATAAATTTTAATAAAATTGCTACAAGCTTTTATATCCCCTGCTGGTGCTTATTGGATTCCATTTCACCCTCAGACTTATTGCCATACTTGCTGAGGGAGGCTGGTGACGTCAGTTATCCACATCAACACCCCCCCCCCTCATTGGCACTGACGATTGGAGCCTTGTTCTGGAGGTGTGGGTGCCTGCTTGTTCCCGATTGGCTGTACGTCCCTTCATGACCTGTTGGCGTTCACTGCTGGATTTGTCTGTCAGGCGACTAAGAGGTCCCGGCCTGCGATATCTGGCATTCACAATTCCCCCCTTAGTTTGTGAGTTTCCTTTCGTCCTATTGTTGTTGTCACTTGATTTGACGATATTACCCTATATGGCGCCTTCTTATTCCTTTCCATAGGACCTACCTCCTACATGTTATCTTGCTGCAGGTGGTACCGTGTCACCTGTAGGATATTTAACTCTAGCATGCTGGGAGCCATGCTAATCTGCTTCTTTACAGAGTCCAGGGTCCGCTAATAGGAATATTAGTATGAAGAATCTCAGAGCCTTCACTAAAGGACCTTCTCCTTTAGCACAGGCGGGGGGTGCTGTAATCCAACTCTTTTAAACAGAATCCAGGGCCTAATTCTCCTATTAGCGCGTCCCCCCGTGCGTTTGCACTAAAGGAGAATGTCCTTTAGTGCAGGCTCTGGGATCCCCCTTACTAATGCTCCTATTTGCGCTGGACTCTATGGAGAAGAAGCGGATTAACGTAGCTCCCCAGTGCGCTATAGGTAAGTATTACACCTAATTTAAAGAATAACGAAAATACTAATGAAGTTAGTGCATTTATTTGGTTGGTTGTTTTTTTTTTTAAACAAAAATGAATATCCAAATATTTTTCATGAATTTTAATTTGTGTGAATTTTATCTGAATCATGTTAATTTTTGGCATCCCTTTAAACGGACATAAAATGCTAAATTTTCTTTCATAATTTAGATAGGGCATGTCACTGTAACCAACTTTTTAATTGACTTCTATTATGGATTTTATTTTCATTCTCTTGGAATCTTTTATTGAAAAACAGGGAGGTAGGCTCAGGAGAGTGCACCATTATATAACAGCAGTTTTGTAGGAATGTTATACATTTGCAAGAGCACTAGATGGCAGCACTTTTTCCTGCTATGTAGTGCTCCAGACATGTGCGTACAACCTATCTAGGTATCTTCAACAAAGAATACCAAGCAAATATGATAAAGAAGTACATTGGAAACTTGTTAAAATTGTATGCTTTGGGGTCAATTTATCAAGCTGCGGTGGACAGGGATGCGTACCCCTGTAATTTGTATCTGTTTAATTCAGATTAAATTTAGCTACAAGCACTGGTATATTTGTTCTTGCACCTGTGATTTAAGAGATATGAAACAGTAACTCCTTAAGTAAAAAAAAATTAAAAAGTAAACAAACAGATTCTGTTAAAAAAAAAAAAAACAGCAAACAACTTTTTCTGGCAAAAACATAATTTATGTAAGAACTTACCTGGTAAATTGATTTCTTTCATATTGGCAAGAGTCCATGAGCTAGTGACATATGGGATATACAATCCTACCATGAGGGGCAAAGTTTCCCAAACCTCAAAATGCCTTTAAATACATCCCTCACCACACCCACAATTCAGTTTAACGAATAGCCAAGTAGTGGGGTGATAGAAAAAGGAATAAAAAGCATCAAAAAAAGGAACTGGAAATATAATAGGGCTTTATACAAAAAAACATATCCACCATAAAAAGGGTGGGTCTCATGGACTCTTGCCAATATGAAAGAAATTAATTTATCAGGTAAGTTCTTACATAAATTATGTTTTCTTTCATGTAATTGGCAAGAGTCCATGAGCTAGTGACATATGGGATAGTAATACCCAAGATGTGGTACTCCACAGAAGAGTCACTAGAGAGGGAGGGATAAAAATAAAAACAGCCATTTTCTGCTGAAAAAATTAAATCCACATCCAAATAAATAAGTTTTTTCTCATAATTGAAAAGAAAAAAACTTAAAACATAAGCAGAGGAATCAAACTGAAACAGCTGCCTGAAGAACTTTTCTACCAAAAAACAAAAGAGGCAAATACATCAAAACGGTAGAATTTAGTAAATGTATGCAAAGAAGACCAAGTTGCTGCTTTGCAAATCTTATCAACTAAAGCTTCATTCTTAAAAGCCCACGAAGTGGAAACAGATGTACAGATGTAGTAGAATGAGCTGTGATTCTCTGAGGCGGGGCGTGACCCGACTCCAAATAAGCCTGATGAATCAAAAGCTTTAACCAGAATGCCAAGGAAATGGCAGAAGCTTTCTGACTTTTCCTATTACCAGAAAAGACAACAAATAGACTAGAAGTCTTCCTGAAATATTTAGTAGCTTCAACATAATATTTCAAAGCTCTTACAACATCCAGACAATGTAAGGCTCTCTCCAAAGATCCTATTAATGTTGTTAGAATTTACAACTTTAGGTAAAAACTTAAATGAAGTCTGCAAAACTGCCTTATCCTGATGGAACATCTGAAAAGGAGACTCACAAGAAAGAGCAGATAACTCCGAAACTATTCTAGCAGATAAGATAGCCAAAAGGAACAGCACTTTCCAAGAAAGCAGTTTAATATCCAAAGAATGCATAGGCTCTAAAGGAGGAGCCTGTAAAGCTTTCAAAATCAGATTAAGACTCCAAGGAGGAGAGATTGATTTAATGATAGGCTTGATACGGACCAAAGCCTGCACAAATCAGTGAATATCAGGAAGCTTAGCAATCTTTCTGTGTCCCTTCAAAGAACTTGCAGACAAACCTTAATCCAAACCATCCTGAAGAAACTGTAAAATTCTAGGAATTCTAAAAGAATGCCAGGAGAATTTATGAGAAGAACACCATGAAATATGTCTTCCAAACTCAATAATAAATCTTCCTAGAAACAGATTTACGAACCTGTAACATAGTATCAATCACTGAGTCAAAGAAACCTCTATGACTAAGCACTAAGCGTTCAATTTCCATGCCTTCAAATTTAATGATTTGAGATCCTGATGGAAAAACGGTCCTTGAGACAGAAGGTCTGGTCTTAAAGGAAGTGGCCAAGGTTGGCAACTGGACAAACGGACAAGATCCGCATACCAAAACCTGTGAGGCCATGCTGGTGCTACCAGAAACACAAACGATTGTTCCATGATGATCTTGGAGAACACTCTTGGAAGAAGAACTAGAAGCGGGAAGATTTAAGCAGGTTGCTAAAACCAAGGAACTGCTAACGCATCCACTGACTCCGCCTGAGGATCCCTGGACCTCGACAAGTACCTGGGAAGTTTCTTGTTTAGATGAGAAGCCATCAGATCTATTTCTGGAAGACCCCACATCTGAACAATCTGAAAAAAACACATCTGGATGGAGAGACCACTCCCCCGGATGTAAAGTCTGATGGCTGAGATAATCCACTTCCCAATTGTCTACACCTGGGATATGTACCACAGAAATTAGACAAGAGCTGGATTCCGCCCAAGAAAGTATCTGAGATACTTCTTTCATAGCTAGGGGACTGTGAGTCCTACCCTGATAATTGACATAAGCCACAGTTGTGATATTGTCTGTCTGAAAACAAATGAATGGTTCTCTCTTCAACAGAGGCCAAACCTGAAGAGCCCTGAAAATAGCACGGAGTTCTAAAATATTGATTGGTAACCTCCTGATTTTGGACAGAATCTGCCCAAATGTTTTGGAAAAATTGTAATCTGCCCCCCACAAGCTGAACTGGAATGAGGGCCACATCTTCATGCAGACTTGGGGGCTGGCTTTGGTTTCTTAAAAGGCTTGGATTTATTCCAACTTGAAGAAGGTTTCCAATTGGAACCAGATTCTTTGGGGGAAGGATTGGCTTTCTGTTCCTTATTCTGTCGAAAAGAATGAAAACGATTAGAAGCTTTAGATTTACCCTTAGATCTTTTATCCTGAGGCAAAAAAACTCCCTTCCCCCCAGTGACAGTTGAAATAATCGAATCCAACTGAGAACCAAATAAATTGTTACCTTGGAAAGAAAGAGATAGTAATCTAGACTTAGATACCATGTCAGCATTCCAATATTTTAGCCACAAAGCTCTTCTAGCTAAAATACCTAAAGACATAGATTTAACATCAATTTTGATGATTTCAAAAATAGCATTACAGATAAAATGATTAGCATGTTGAAGCAAGCGAACAAAGCTAGAAAAATCAGAATCTGTTTCTTGTTGCGCTAAGCTTTCCAACCAAAAAGTTGATGCAGCTGCAACATCAGCCATAGATATAGCAGGCCTAAGAATATAGCCAGAAAAGAAATAAGCTCTCCTTAGATAAGATTCAAGTTTCCTATCTAAAGGATCCTTAAAAGAAGTACTATCTTCCATAGTAATAGTAGTACATTTGAAAAGAGTAGAGATAGCCCCATCGACTTTGGGGATTTTTTCCCAAAACTCCAATCTAGCTGCTAGCAAAGGATACAACTTTTTAAACCTAAAAGAAGGAATAAAAAAAAGTACCAGGCCTATCCCATTTCTTTGAAATCATTTCAGAAATAGCATCAGGAACTGGAAAAACCTCTGGAGTAAACACAGGAGGTTTATAAACAGAATTTAAATGTTTACTAGTTTTAGTATCAAGAGGACTAGATTCCTCAATATCCAAAGTAATTAACACCTCTTTTAACAAGGAACGTATATACTCCATCTTAAAGAGATAAGTAGATTTGACAGTGTCAATATCTGAGGTAGGATCTTCTGAATCAGATAGATCCTCATCAGAGGAGGATAATTCAGTATGTTGTCGATCATTTGAAATTTCATCAACTTTATGAGAAGTTTTAAAAGACCTTTAACTTTTATTAGAAGGCGGAATAGCAGACAAAGCCTTCTGAATCGCATCAGCAATAAAATCTTTTATATTCACAAGGATATCATGTATATTAGATGTTGAAGGAACAACAGGCATTGTACTAGTACTGATTGATACATTCTCTGCATGTAAAAGTTTATCATGACAACTGTTACTACAGCTGGAGATATAATCTCCACTAATTTACAACGGATACACTTAGCTTTGGTAGAACTGTTATCAGGCAGCAGGGTTCCAACAGTTGTTTCTGAGACAGGATAAGATTGAGACATCTTGCAAATGTAAGAGAAAAAAACAACATATAAATCAAAATGATAAATTTCCTTATATGGCAGTTTCAGGAATGGTAAAAAATGCATACAGCATACCCCTCTGAGCATAAAAAAGGCAAGAGGCATATAGGAAGTGGGGTTTAAATAATTAAATTATTTGGCGCCAAGTATGACGCACAAACCCAAAATGAAATTTTTGGGCACTAACAACATCCGGAAATGACGCAACTCGCGTCATGGCAGACGCAACCTTGTGCAAGGAAACCTGGCGTCAACTAAGATGCCAGAAATGACAAATTTGCGTCACCGAACGTACCTTTGCACCAAAAAATTTTTGCGCCAAGAATGACGCAATAAATATCAGCATTTTACGACCTCGCAAGCCTAATTTTGTCCACGAAATTTAATGAAAAAGCAGTCAATTTGAAGAAAAGACTATACCCCAGGTAAGAAAAAATAACTTCCTAAATATGTTTTCCCAATTTTGAAACTGATAGTCTGCAAAAGGAAATATACATAAACCTGACTCATGGCAAAATATAAATACAGGGCCCGATCCGATATGCAGCGTCGACCGCAAAAGCCGGTGACGCCGAAATTTGCGCTGGTTTGGTATCCTATATACGGCGTAACCTAGAAGTTACGCTCGTATATTTCTGCCTTCGCCCGTAGTTTTTCTAGCCATAGGCAGGGTACCAAACCAGCGCAGTTTGGTATCCAATATACAGCGTAAGGACTTACGTGACGAAAATGGAGAAGTCTTACTCCATTTTCACCTCGCCACAAAATGCAGCCGTAGTAAGCCTTATGCTGTCTATTGGAGCCCCGTAACTCCCTAAACTACCTGCAAAATAAACCTAACACCTAGCGCATGCGCAATGTCTATCTACCTGTCAACCGGGATCCCCAGCCGCAATCCCTAATAAAGTATTTAACCCCTAAACCGCCACTCCAGGACCCCGCCGCCACCTACAATAAATGTATAACCCCCTAATGTGATCCCCCTACACCGTCGCTATCTACCTTACCTACCCCCTAAAGTGAGCCCCTACCCCGCCACCATCTACCTTACCTACCCACTAAAGTGAGCCCCTACCCCGCCGCCATCTATTTTAAAAATGTTAACCCCTAATTTAATCCCCCTACACCGCTATATTAACTATATTAACCTTAATTATATTAGGGTATTAAGTATAATAACCCTATCTAACTCTAACATCCCTAACTAAATTCTTATTAAAATATATCTAATTAATATTAATATTATTAATTAAAATATTCCTATTTAAATCTAAATACTTACCTATAAAATAAACCCTAAGATAGCTACAATGTAATTAATAATTACATTGTAGCTATTTTAGGGTTTATATTTATATTTATTTTACAGGTAACTTGGCATTTATTTTAACTAGGTACAATAGCTATTAAATAGTTAATAACTATTTAATAGCTACCTAGTTAAAATAATTACCAATTTACCTGTAAAATGAATCCTAACCTAAGTTACAAATACACCTACACTATCAATAAATTAAATAAACTACAAATATCTAAACTAAAATACAATAAAATAATCTAAACTAAATTACAAAAACAAACAAACACTAAATTACAAAAAATAAAAAAAAGATTACAAGATTTTTAAGCTAATTACACCTATTCAAGTTCAATCCGATTGGCTGAACCAATCAGCCAATCGGATTGAACTTGAATCTGATTGGCTGATTCAATCAGCCAATCAGATTTTTCTACCTTAATTCCGATTGGCTGATAGAATCCTATCAGCCAATCAGAATTCGACGGACGCCATCTTGGATGACGTAATTTAAAGGTACCTCATTCCTAGTTGAGTCTTCGTGCAGGATGGATGCTCTGCGGCGGAGGAGCGAAGAAAGAAGATTGAAGATGCCGCTTTGCTTGAAGGCATCGCTGGATGGAAGAAGACTTCACTGCCGCTTGATTGAAGACATCGCCCGGATGGAAGAAGACTTCACTGCCGCTTGATTGAAGACATCGCCGGATGGAAGGAGACTTCACTGCCGCTTGATTGGACATCGCCCATATCGGATGAAGAGTTCTGCCCGGCTGGGTGAAGACAAGGTAGGGAGATCTTCAGGGGGGTAGTGTTAGGTTTTTTTAAGGGGGGTTTGGGTGGGTTTAGAATAGGGGTATGTGGGTGGTGGGTTGTAATGTTGGGGGGTGGTATTGTGTTTTTTTTTTTTACAGGCAAAAGAGCTGTTTTCTTTGGGGCATGCCCCGCAAAAGGCCCTTTTAAGGGCTGGTAAGGTAAAAGAGCTGTGAACTTTTTAAATTTAGAATAGGGTAGGGAATTTTTTTTTATTTTGGGGGGCTTTATTATTTTATTAAGGGGCTTAGAATAGGTGTAATTAGCTTAAAAATCTTGTAATCTTTTTTTTATTTTTTGTAATTTAGTGTTTGTTTGTTTTTGTAATTTAGTTTAGATTATTTTATTGTATTTTAGTTTAGATATTTGTAGTTTATTTAATTTATTGATAGTGTAGGTGTATTTGTAACTTAGGTTAGGATTTATTTTACAGGTAAATTGGTAATTATTTTAACTAGGTAGCTATTAAGTAGTTATTAACTATTTAATAGCTATTGTACCTAGTTAAAATAAATGCCAAGTTACCTGTAAAATAAATATAAACCCTAAAATAGCTACAATGTAATTATTAATTACATTGTAGCTATCTTAGGGTTTATTTTATAGGTAAGTATTTAGATTTAAATAGGAATATTTTAATTAATAATATTAATATTAATTAGATCTATTTTAATAAGAATTTAGTTAGGGATGTTAGAGTTAGATAGGGTTATGATACTTAATATATATATAATATAATAACGATATTAACTATATTAACCCTAATATAATTAGGGTTAATATAGTTAATATATATAATATAATAACGATATTAACTATATTAACCCTAATATAATTAGGGTTAATATAGTTAATATATATAATATAATAACTATATTAACTATATTAACCCTAATATAATTAGGGTTAATATAGTTAATATAGCTGGCGGCAGTGTAGGGGGATTAAATTAGGGGTTAATATTTTTAAAATAGATGGCGGCGGTGTAAGGGGCTCACTTTAGGGGGTAGGTAAGATAGATGGCGGTGGGGTAGGAGCTCACTTTACGGGGTAGGTAAGGTAGATGGCTGCGGGGTAGGGGCTCACATTAGGGTGTTATAGATTTAATATAGCTGGCGGCGGGGTCCGGGGGCGGCGGTTTAGGGGTTAATAACTTTATTAGGTGGTTGCGGGATCCGGGAGCGGCGGTTTAGGGGTTAATACATGTTTTATTGTTAGGATAGTGAGGGGGATAGCGGATAGAGGGTTAGACGTGTCAGGCTATATTTAGGAGGTGTGTTAGACAGTACGGGTGATTTTATAACTTTAGTCAGGTTTTGTAGGCGCCAGCGGTTTCTAAAGTGCCCTAAGTCACTGGCGACTCCAGAAATTTGTGCTTACGCAGATTTCTGGACATCGCTGGTTTATCAGACTTACGGCACTTTAGCCTCTGACGGCGCAGTATATAGGATAGCTCGAGTTGCGAGCTGAAACTACGGGCGGCGGGGGTTCCCTCGCTTGCGCCGCAAACTACGATCTTTATCGGATCGCGCCCACAATACATATATTTAAAACTTTATATTAATACATAAAGTGCCAAACCATAGCTGAGAGTGTCTTAAGTAATAAAAACATACTTACCGAAAGACACCCATCCACATATAGCAGATAGCCAAACCAGTACTGAAACAGTATCAATAGAGGTAATGGAATATGAGAGTATATTGTCGATCTGAAAAGGGAGGTTTGGGAAACTTTGCCCCTCCTGGTAGGATTGTATATCCTATACGTCATAAGTTCATGGACTCTTGCTAATTACATGAAAGAAATGAGCAATTAGAAATTCTCAATGTAATCACTGTCTAAAAGGGGAGCATCTGTGATGTACTTAAAAGGACATGAAACCCCCCAAAAAGTACTTCATGATTTAGGTAATACATACATTTTTAAACAACTTTTTAATTTACTTCTATTAGTAATTTTATCTTGGTATCCTTTGTTGAAGGAGAAACAATGCACTACTGGGAGCTAGCTAAACACATCTGGTGAGCCAATAACAAGAGACATATACTGTATGTGAAGCCAACAGTTAGCAGCTTGCTCCTAGTAATGATGTGCTGCCCTTTTATTGCTCAATCTTGTGTGGCCAAATGTGACTTGTTCCTAGGTATTCTTTACAGCAAAGGATACCAAGAGAACAAAGCAAATTGGATAATATAAGTAAATTGATGCTATTTAAAATCATGACAGAGAAAAATAGAATTTGCTATCCATTTAAGTTTTCTGCTACATTATTTTTGTAGCCAAACTCCTCTATTGAGCATGGGCACGACACTGACTTCCTGTAGCTACTACATGTACAGTATATCCTGCAAAGCCAGCTCAAGTTCTGGTAGCAAGAAATAGAATATTATTTTTAAAAATGCACTTTTTGCTGTTGTTCTTTACCATTTTAAGGTGATTATAACTAGTGTAAATAATAAAAATGATAATAATAATAAATGTGCATTCATTTTTAGTAGTAGTACATACTTTGAATTGTCTTTAGAAACAGGTGGCATTTGTACATAAGTAGATTTGTAATCACCTCTTTTGATAGGTAGTTTGAGGTAAGGGCTATTAATATAAATAATATTGTGCATAAGTAGTTTCTGTTTTCATTTTTATCTTACCACCTCTTTTGATTGACAGTCCAAGGTAATGACTACTACTGTTAATAAAAATTGATGCAAGAATCAGTAAATCATCTTTAGTAGTAGTACATACTTTTGAACTGTCTTTCTGAAGAGATAGTATTTGTACATTTACAAGTACAAGTAGTTTTTAGTTTTTTGTATCCTGTCACATAATGAAAATTAAAATCAATAAATAAATGGTGAATAATACATATTAGTGCTTTCTTAGTGCTTTCTTTATTTCAACAATGAAACATATACAGTATATCCCTTTAAGACTACAATTAACTACAACACGTGTAGGGTACAGATTCTGTACCTTACCAGTCTTGTAAAGGACATAGTGCTAAATAATGTTTCGCTGTATGGTAGTTAAACACGTTCAAGTATTTTTTTTGAAGAGGTTAAGTAAAAGCTGTTTAAACTAACAGGATGTGCATGATTGTGTATACCAGAGTCCTGGAAATCTACTGCTCTCTGGCTGATAGGAAAAGACCCACATATAAGGTTGGTTCATTCAAAATCTTTAAAAATCAACAACATTGTAATACATTTTTAAAGATTCTATTTTAAATTAAACAGTTTTTTTTTCATAGTGTCCATAAGGGCTGCACAAAACGCGTAGGCAATATTATTGTCTGCTTTCTATGTGCTTTTTATACCCATTGTACCTTAATTTTAAAGGTATGTCAATAAAATTTAGTTCTATTAATTTCATCTATACTGTATTAGCCATTTATCGTTTTAGTCTATTTTGTACTGAATTTGAGGTTTGGTAATATTTTGACATGTGGCTTATGACTATACAAAAGCCTTTTTTTATAGATAGTGCATTTACTATGTAAAATGTTACAAACACCAAAAGGAATCTTGGTCAAAAGATATTTATTAAAGCAAAGATCAACTGAAGTCAAGTCAAAGTTTTACTTTTTATGCAGGTAACTTTGTGTGTGATTTGCTATGTGTAAATGTGGTAAGTCACTTTTAAACTATGTACTTTAATGTACTTTATACATGATAGGTTAAATTGGTTGTTCAGCTCCTTTATATTTTTGTGCAGTTGAATTGTTTACAAAAAACATTTTCAACAGTGTCTGAACATCTGTACAAATAATGTAAACCGATAATAGGAAAACCTAGTCCTAATATTACTTCTTTCTCAAAATATTTACTTGCTTATCCATCTGGATTATATTATTTTATTGGCAGCATGCAGCAAAGCACTGAAATGAACTTGGTACATAATACGAGGAACAAATAGCAGATTTTGTAAAAGGTTCTAAAAAAATATTCTGTTGTATGATGGTTTCTATTGATACTAATCTTTCTGCGCAAAAAGCTGAGTTTCCAGCCATTCCGTAATTAGCATATTGGTCCTGTCAGTTACCAACTCTGTCCCATTCTTCTTTCTCTTATTTTTTCACCCAAATACTTAACCCTTCCCAGCTCCCCATAGATAAACAGATCCTGTCCATGGTATACAGTGACCCCACACTAAAGGCTCCATTTATGAAGCAGTGAATGCTGCTTTGGAGGCTCATTGTTTTAGCCTCACCTGAAATGGAAGTCATAAGACCGCTGCTCGTTAATCTGTTCGCCACCTTTTAGGCGGAGTGAAGTAATTCTGGTCTGATTCGATTGGGATAATTGACAGCTAGAGGCCGATTGGCCGCCAGTGAGCAGGGGGCGGCATTGCACAAGCATTTCACTAGAAATGCGTGTGCAATGATAAATGCTGTCGGCATTTAGCAATGTTGAGCGGACATGATTCGCTATATCGAATCATGTCTGTATGGTCCTCTGACCTTTGGCATAAGAAGTAGGTGTAACTATTTGAAGCTGGTGATGACCATCATTATTATTATTACTATCGTTCTTGCTTTTTCGTACTCAGCATTCATTTTTAGAAATTTTGGGCAAAGTTCGACACAAATTTCTGTGCATATCCAGGTATTTTTGTGTTGTACCTTAACACATAAATCCAGTGCCAAAAAAGCTGAACGCCACTGCTTATGGCCATATTCATTATTCTTTTCTAAAAGGAATGCAGAAAACAAAATAAAGCACATGCCTACTGTTAAGAAACATCATAACCTTTGAGTAGGGATGAGGAAAATTCTTCATTATGCAATTTGATAATGACATCTATTTACCGCCTTTGAATATCTTTGTAAAAGAAATATGACAATATTTCTTTGAAGGAATCTTTTATTAAATATGTGATTAGTGTCAAACGTCAAATATTATATTAAAGTTGAATTACATGTTAGATATTTATTTCAATATTTATTTCAAATAAACTTTTCAGTTCAATATTTGAAATCAATCACAACTGGTGTACAAATTTGAGAATGCTGTCTTGTCACTCTAAATTATTTTATAACTTTGTAAGAATGAATGTGGAGAAAATTAAAAATGTTGATACATGCAGCAATTACTACTTATTGTATTTTGCTAATTACTATCAATATTTTTAAAAGTGTATATTGAATAATGATGACCACACGCATTATAGTATAAAATGTATTCAATGGGAATTCACACAGACATATTTTATATTGAACGGTGCCACAAAATCCAGCCCGGCTCCAATCAGTAGGTTAAAAGTAAAGGAAACTTTATTAAGTTGGCTAAAAAATATTCACAGCAAATGTACAGTAACACACCATAGCATAAAGGCCAGCAAACAGATGCTCACCACTATCCTGTTAAAACAAACAGGTGCTACGACCGTGGGGCCGTATGACGTCACTGACGCATTTCGGGTTTACCATAATGATATTTCAAAATGATTTTAGTAATAATGTACTAAAGTTAAGAACATCTGTGATCCTAACTTTTTTTTGGTGATATAATAAAAACATAATTTTGCAGGAAGACATTTATCAAAATAATTTGCATGGTGGCCTTTTGTCTCATGTGGTAGATACAAAGTAATAGTACTCTGGATTACAGTGGGCTTCTAATTTCAAGGAACCATTTTCAGTTGTTACCTCAATCAGGGGTTACTATTTAATATTTTCATAACATTTGACTACGTATTTGTTCAAACACAGAAAGTTCTGAACATGATAAAGATCATGTAATTGAATATCCTCAATGAACAAGTACATTGATTCTTGCACTGAATACAAAACAATTAGGCACTCAAAACTGTTGCCTTTTCCCTCCTCTCTCAGCATCCACCCTGTTACATTTTCTTATCACCATTGCATGCGCTTGATATCAGTTTCCTGTCTACATCCAAACAATGCAATAACTTCAGTCAGGTATTTCACTTAGAAAATACCCAGAGTCAACAAAAAATGTAATATGAAAATAAAGGTTACAGCTTTATTATCGAGTTACAAAAGATTGTAGTAAAGGAGACTTACAGACAAAACTCTGGCTTTGATATGGCTTAAAAGAGGACCAAAAATTGAGGTTACCTACCTATGTGGAGGAAATGGTTAAAAGACTATAGCATAACATTCCTTCCTTCTAGGCTTTGGAAGGCAAACACAGTAATTAGTTTTGCCCCATATACATGGGGAATGCAAAAAGCTGTGTTATCAAGCTTGTAAACAAAGCTTTGATTAAAGCAACAAAATATTCAAAACTGAAATGTGCATGAGTCCATTTTAATTTTGAATAGAAACATTTTTGCAATATAGTTGTATTAGTAAAATCTATCTTGGTCTAGAGTCCTACACACAGACTGTTAATGTCCATGTCCACCTTTATTCAAACAGTGCATCAGCTGAGAGAGGAAGAGGTTAAAATGCATGACATGGGCCACCACGACTCCTGGAGCATACGCATTGTTTCATAGGTGTGTATGCCAGTGAAACAGCTTTTACCAGATGTATTTTTATAAATATAAGTATGCTAAAAAATACTTTTTGTAAAGTTTAAATGTTTCTTTAAAGGGACAGTCTAGTCCAAAATAAACTTTCATGTTTCAGATAGAGAATGTAATTTTAAACAATTTTCAAATTTACTTTTATCACCAATTTTGCTTTGTTCTCTTGGTATTCTTAGTTGAAAGCTAAACCTAGGAGGTTCATATGCTAATTTCTAAGCCCTTGAAGGCCAACTCTTCTCTCAGGGTATTTTGACAGTTTTTCACCACTAGAGGGTGTTAGTTCATGTGTGTCATATAGATAACACTGTGTTCACGCACGTGGAGTTCAGGTGAACCAGCTCTGATTAGCTAAAATGGATGTCTGTCAAATAAACTGAAATAAGGGGCAGTTTGCTGAGGCTTAGATACAAGGTAATCACAGAGGTAAAAAGTGTATTAATATAACAGTGTTGGTTATGCAAAACTGGAGAATGGGTAATAAAGGAATTATCTATCTTTTTAAACAATAAAAATTCTGGTGTAGACTGTCCCTTTAAAGGGACAGTATACACTCATTTTCATATAACTGCATGTAATAGACACTACTATAAAGAACAAGATGCACAGATACTGATATAAAAATCCAGTATAAAACTGTTTAAAAACTTACTTAGAAGCTCTCAGTTTAGCTCTGTTGAAAAGTTAGCTTGAAAGCCCATTGAAAGTGGGAAATAAGACACTCCCCATTCCCCCTTGTTTTGCATATGAAAAGACCCTTTACACAAACAGGAGCAAGCTGGAGTAGGTAGCTGACAGTATTAACATCAAACTTTGGGGCTTGGTTAGGAGTCTGAAAATCAGAGCAATGTTATTTAAAAATAAGCAAAACTATACATTTAAAAAAAAAAAAAAAACTTTATGGGCTATATAAATAGATCATCTACAAAACATTTATGCAAAGAAAAAATGAGCGTATAATGTCCCTTTAAGTGACTGCAATACTGTAGCCACAAAAATGAGACAGAGTTTTAAAAGGAAATGTGTCTTTTTGACCGGGCTTTCAAACAGAATGGCACCTTTGTGACAGCAAAGTTAAAAAAAACACTAACTACAGTCTGTTTTCTAGTTATTACACCTACATTTTTGAACTCTTAAATGGGATTGTGTTTTTGTGACCATTTATTTTTCTAGTTGAGATGCTGCTATTGTAAGCCTTCTTGACCTCCACGTTATGTCCTACACAGCTGCTAGACCAATTTCCTGGCCAGTAGTCTTATCGCAGCACAAGGTGGAAAGGCAATGTGATGGACAATACTCAGTAAATGGACCACAGTGAATGAACAAGACACAGAATCCAAAAATCAGAGTCAACGTCAAATGCAGTCAGGCAGCAAACAAGCAGAATCGGCAGGCAAGAGAATGGTCAGAGATTCAGGCAAAGACCCCTATTTAAGAAAGTCTGGCGGACCTGATCCGACAGTGTGGATCAGGTCCGCCAGAACTCGCTGAATACGGCGAGCAATACGCTCGCCATATTCTGCATTGTACCAGCAGCTCACAAGAGCTGCTGGTGCAACGCCGCCGCCTGCATACTCGTGGCCAATGGGCTGCCAGCAGGGGGGTGTCAATCAACCCGATCGTACTTGATCGGGTTGATTTCCGGCGATGTCTGTCCGGCTGCTCAGAGCAGGCGGACAGGTTATGGAGCAGCGGTCTTTGTGACCGCTGCTTCATAACTGCTGTTTCTGGCGAGCCTGCAGGCTCACCAGAAACATGGGGCATAAAGCTCCATTTGGAGCTTGATAGATAGGCCCCAAAGTAAAAAATAAAGATAAAATACAAGCAAAAATATTCCACAGGAACAAACACCCAGAGATCTATAAACAAACATTTTTTTTTTAAACTGCAGTACACACCTAACGAAAACAGTCCGCTTATAATTAGTAAAAAAGGTATATTTTTCTAAAAATACGGCATTGATTTTTTATCCTTCATAAATGTGGAGGGTTTGCTATATTTTTATATATCTATTTTATGTAAGACAATAGCTAGCTCTAATTGGTTAGAAAAGGAAATTCCCCTAGACTGGAGATGGATGACGTAATATGCGGAAGTTAAATATCCAACTAAAGAAACTGGAAACTAAATTAGAGATCAAACGAGACAAACAATGTAATACTCATTCAATAAGGGAATTTTTATAATGACGCATCGATCAGGTTAGTGGTCATGTAAGATTTATTAACATTTATCAGTTAAAAAATAAATATTGGGGAAGAAGGGTCCGAATTTCCTAACAAGCATAGTAGAGGTAAGATTTAAATTGTGCATTTAATTAGATCAGTATGATGGGTATGATGCTACACACATCAATGAATGAAATTAGTTGTATGTAGAGGATTGATTTGACTAAATTATAAAAAGGTAATAACATGTTTTATATGAAAGGGCTGGTATATGTAATAACAATGACACATTATATAAAGGGTTAATATGAGACCAAGGTAATTACTACAAACACCTGCCTGAAGGGAGGGAGCACAAAAGGGACATTTGTTTGGAGGGTGATGCATTTATATTCTAGAGCTCTCAGTTAACAATTATATGCCTGATGAAACAGCAAGGAAGCTGAGAAATGCGTTGCTATTTTAACACATAGGGGGATATTTATCAAAGACTCAACTATGTTGCATTCACCGGCACCAATATGCTCGTCTAACATTCTCGCTGCTATTTGGCTTTTTACCAACTTTATTTATACCCTGTCACTAAACGCTGCCACTATACTAAAATGTTTAACCCCTATCCCGCCGCTCCCGGACTCCGCTGCAACTGTAATAAAGTTATTAACCCCTATCTCGCCGCTCCCAACCCCCGCCGCCAATGTAATAAAGTTATTAACCCCTATCCCGCTGCTCCCGGACCCCGCTGCCACTAAATAAACGTATTAACCCCTAAACCTCTGGCCTCCCACATCACTACATTAACTAAACCTATTAACCCCTAAACCGCCACCCCCCACATCGCCATAAACTAAATTAAGCTATTAACCCCTAAACCTAACAACCCGCTAACTTTACAAAATAAATTTACTAAAATAAATTAAAACTTACCTGGAGAATTAAAATAAACTATTTTTAAACTATTAATTAACCTACCCTAACTATTATACTACAATTACATTAAACTAGCAATTAAATTAACTATATTACATATTAAAAAAAAACTAACCCTACTCAAATTATTTAAATCTACTATTAAAAATTGCTAAATTACAAAAAATAAACGCTGTTGCAAAAAATAAAAAACTCTAAATTATGAAGAAAAAAACCCCACAGTATCAAAAATAAAAACGAATTACACCTAATCTAATAGCCCTATCAAACTAAAAAAGCCCCCCCAAAATAAAAAAACTCTAGCCTACAATAAACTACCAATGGCCCTTAAAAGGGCCTTCTGTGGGGCATTGCCCCAAAGAAATCAGCTCTTTTACCTGTAAAAAAAAAAAAAAATACAAACACCCCCAACAGTAAAACCCATCACCCAACCAACCAACCCCCCCCCAAATAAAAACCCTATCTAAAAAACCTAAGCTCCCCATTGCCCTGAAAAGGGCATTTGTATGGGCATTGCCCTTAAAAGGGCATTTAGCTATTTTACCTGCCCAGACCCTACTCTAAAAATAAAACTAACCCAAAAAAGGGACACTGAACCCACATTTTTTCTTTCTTGATTCAGATAGAGCATGCAATTTTAAGCAACTTTCTAATTTACTCCTGTTATCAATTTTTCTTCTCTTGCTATCTTTATTTGAAAAAGAAAGTCAAGAACCTTGGACAGCACTTGTTTATTGGTGTATGAATGTATCCACCAATCACCAATCAGCAAGAACATTATAGAGCATGCGATTTTAAGCAACTTTCTAATTTACTCCTATTATCAATGTTTCTTTGTTCTCTTGCTATCTTTATTTGAAAAAGAAATTCAAGAACCTTGGACAGCACTTGTTTATTGGTGGATGAATTTATCCACCAATCAGCAAGAACAACCCAGGTTGTTCACCAAAATGGTCCGGCATCTAAACTTACATTCTTGTTTTTCAAATAAAGATACAAAGGGAATGAAAAACATTTGCTAATAGGAGTAATATGGAAAGTTGCTTAAAATTGCATGCTCTATCTGAATCAAAAAAGAAAAAAATTGGGTTCAGTGTCCCTTTAAATAAACCTAACACTAACCCCTGACGCTCCACTTACAGTTTTTGAAGTTCCACTTGAAGGATCCATCCAGCCGGCAAGAAGTCTTCATCCACGCATTCTCTAACATCTTCATCCATCCGGCGAAGTCTTCATCCATGCGGCCTCTTCTATCTTCATCCATCTGGTGCGTAGCTGGTCCATTCTCAAGACATCCGGCATGGAGCTCCTCTTCAATAAGGCCGCCGCCGTAAACTAAAACTTGAATGCAAGTGACGTCATCAAAGATGGCGTCCCTTGCATTCCTAAGAGCTCAACAGCCATTAGAATTTTAGCAGCTCTTTTCCTATTGGCTGATTGAAACCTTTCAGCCAATAGGAATGCAAGGGACGCCATCTTGGATGACATCACTTGCATTCAAGTTCCAGTTTACATCAGCGGCCGTATTGAAGAGGAGCTCTGCGCCAGATGTCTTCAGGATGGACCCGTTCCGCGCGGGATGGATGAAGATAGAAGAGGCCGCCCAGATGAAGATTTCTTGCCGCCCGGATGAAGACTTCTTGCCGGCTGGATGGATCCTTCAAGCGGAACTTCACTTGGTTAAAGCACCCCACCCAAGCTCATGTGTGCTCATGACAGTGTAATAGAGTTGTGAATATTAAGCCAGGGAGTCTCATTCTATTATGAAGAATAAAAGCAGGAATGATTCAACCCTCTGAGGCAAAGAAGTGTAGTGTTAGGACCAGTCTATATTGGGGCACCTTGTAAGTTGGTGACTGGCTCAGCAGAATATGGCCATATTGTGTGACTAAGATCCCAATTTTATTTAAAAAAAATAGTTGTTTCTTCATGTTTTTGCAGGCAGTTTTTTGCAGCAGTTCAAAAAATATGTTGTGCTTTTGAAAATGGATGTGCGCCAATACCTTTTTGTTTGTATATATATATATATATATATATATATATATATATATATATATATATATATATACTGTATATATGTATATATGAGACCTCATATGTTTGAGAACTTATAATTTTTTGTGCAATACTTTTTTTATTAAGTTTTATTATATGGTGTTATTCTAAGTGTATAACTGTATTTTGTAATGTATTTTTTGTGTGTTGTGCAACACTTTTTTGTTTTGCTGTGCGGAGCAGGCTTGCATGGGCGAACCTACACCCACAAATTTAAGAAGCCAAAATTGCTTCTTTTACCTCTCTGCTACTTTAAAAGGGGCAAGATTAATCACCCCAAAACTCGCTCATTCATTGTTATATGCTGCATTTATGCGATTTATCCCTCTTTCTTGCCTGTGTCCCGGGTTAATGAAACAACAATAGTCACGTCTATGATATACATGTGTTCTTCATATCTATGTGTCTCTATGTCTAATATGTAATATGTAGCATAAAATAAAATATATGTGATATGTAATAAAAAATAATATATATGTAATATGTGGTATAAAATAAAATATATGTAATATATAGTATAAAATATGTATAAAATGTAGTATACAATATGTAATGTATAGTATAAAAGAAAATATATGGAATATGTAGCATAAAATATATGGAATATGTATTGTAAAATATAATATATGGAATATGTAGTATAAAAATTATTTTGTACAGTTTACTGCTCTTAAAATGCAACTTTTATTAAAACCAGTAGTATCAGACCATAAAAATGTTAGTATAGCTGTTACATTAGCAGATTTTGAAAATGAGCCATCGTTTTTTTCAAGCCAATAAAATATGTTTTTCAGTTCCAGAGTTTTTAAATATTGGCCTAGACAGAGAGACTGAAACGTATTTATCTTGGAGCACTATTAGAACAGCTATAGCTGCCTTTTGCAGCAACCTTCTAGGACATCACTCAATCATCATCATTACAGTGATCATTGTATAGTAGTGTCAAATAGCAATATTATTATTATTATTTAGTACACATGCAAAACGAATGGTACATCTTTAAAAAAACCAGTAAAGTCAAATTTAAACTTTCATGATTCATATAGAGAATGCAATTTTAAAGAGCTTTCCATTTTACTTAAATGATCACATTTGCTTTGCTTCTTTCCTTTGTTGAAGAGTAAACCTAGGTAGGCTGAGCCACAGCAATTCACTAGTTGCTGAATACATTAGGGTGAGCTACTCAATAGACGCATATATGTGCAGCAACCACTCAAAAAGGAAATAAAGAGAACAAAGCAAATATGATAGTTGAAGTGAAAAGGAAAGTTGTTTAAAATCACATGCGCTATCTGAATCATGAAAGTTTCATTTGATTTTACTGTCCTTTTAACATCTGTTCTATCCAAAAGGAAGGGTCTTGGCACTCTAAACTGCACAATGAAAACACAAATGGATACCACAAGTCAATGCTGCTGTATTGATTGCTAAGGTTTACCTAAGGTAGATATAATAGGTAAATATATCATTTTAATTATACAGATATTGCAATATAACCACTACATAGTGCTAATACAGATAACAACTTGGTTACTGTATTTTGAGCTGTAACTGTGGATGATTTTATTGGTCGATTTGCAGCGTACCAAAAACAAATTTATAACGTGCTTCATTTATACTGTCTTGTGTTTGGAGTTACTATAGCAACGCACTCATCAGTTCCACAAACTACTGATCTGATTTAGTGCCACGTTCTTTTGGCAGTTTCTGCATCTCTCCTCTTCATCTGTATCCAAATATTCCTATGGCTATAAAAATATTATGTGATAGGCCTAAAGCCTTGATTTGCAGTCACATAACTTTCAAATCTGTTTTGTATGGTCAAACTTATAGTTGTTCCAAATCAAAACAAATAGCTAACTAGAGGAAAGACAGAGACTTCAAAGAGAAAAAGTCGGCTTAATACCAAATATTTCAAAATATAATTTACTTTTCTTCTGATACATAATTGTAAACAGTTATTAAACTTTTACAACACATTCATTAATGGATAATTCAATCAAACAGAAATACAAAGGGAGTGGGGGTTGCCAGCACAAAACAGGAAGCGAGGTAATAATGTAAATTAAGGGACATTAAAGGGACAATCTAATATAAAAATGAATTGCACTAATTTGTTAGAGCACATTATTTTGCCAGTAGCAGACCTACTCAACAGGGGACCCTGGTGCAAAGTTGTTGTTTTCTGAGGCCCACAAAAGTAACTCAGTAAAATAGGCAATAGCAATAATATACATGCAAATGAGTATAATGCTTTTGAAGATAGATATATAAATAGATATGGATAGATAAATAGATAGATAATAGATAGATTGATAGATAGATAAAATAGATCTGCACACGCCTATGTATAGACTAGCTGCTATGGGCCACCCAGCACTTGGGCCCTAGTTCCACATCAACTGCTGCACTAGTGGTAGTTCCACCCCTGAATTTTCCATTAGTTTTCTTTGATAACTAAAGGCTTTTTATAAGGTTCTCACTGTTTTCAGTATGCTGTTAAATTTTAAATAGTTGCTGAATACAATTATTGTTTTCTTGTTTTTTTTATGTCTGTTTACATACTAGATGGTTTTCATTTGTACTTTGAACATGTAAAGAAATGTAACTTTGATCTTAGACTGATTACAAGACAATAAATATATTGAATTGCACATATACCTTTAAGAAATACTGTCTTATATATGAAAAATGCAGAAAGATTGCTTATATACAGTATAACCTTTAGTTCTAAACAACAACACGGTAGCTCCTCAGAATATAAAAATTAAAAGACAGTGTCAGGAATTGTTACAATATAGAATTATATTCCCTTTCTTCTATCTGTTAAATCACAGAGGGAATTGCTAGTGCGCTAGCAAATCAACCTTCTTTACCTATCTGAGGGCTAGATTAAGAGTGGAGCACTATTTCTCGCTTGCAAATTATAAATTGAAAGTTAGAATATAGACTTCAATGGAGCAATAAAAGCGGAAAAATCCTAACATCGATACTTGCGCACTAACCCGAATCTTCATAAGCCCCCTACTCTAATAACCCCTAAACTGCCACATAGCCCACCAGAAAGTACCCCACTACACTATTAACCCCTAAACCAGCACACCCACCCATCGCAAAGTACCCGACACATTAGTAACCCCTAAACTGCCACACCCCCATATCACAAAGTACCAATCATTAACTCCTAAACCTCCATACTAGTGTAACAATAAAATAAACTAAAGCAATAGCCCTTAGAAGGGCTTTTTGAAGGGCATTGCCCTAAAGTGAATTAGCACTTTTTCACCTCTAAAAATACTACCCCATTCTACAATACAATGTTATACTACCTACTCGAAAAATTGCATTTGGTTGGGCAGTGCCCTTAGAAGGACATTTGGTAGGACAGTGCCCTAAAACTCTTTTGCTGCCAACCCCCCCAAAAAAAACACAGAAAAAAAGCCGCCCACTAAACCCTAAAGATGATACTCACCAAACTTGAATCCGGCTCCTATGTGACTGCCAACTGTGGTTCTCCTGACCTATTCCTGCGGCGGTGATCTTCTATCTTTATCCCAGCAGTGTGTTTTTTTATGTAATGTTATTTTTTTATGTAGCGATGTGGGGTTTGATGGTTTAGGGGTTAAAAGTGTAGTTTAGTGCAACTTTTTCCTATGTCCAAACTCTTTACGCAAAATTTCAGGTTGTGTAAAAAGTTTGGGCATTAAATGCAATTGTGTTAGAGCGATTACATTTACTTTCAACGAGCGCACATTGCTGCTCAACTCGGCCCATAGAAAATACGGGGAGCATAAATTCCCGAAAGTTCGTGCAAACGAATTTGCAGTAATTTAAACAGTGTGCTACTTGTAATATAGATTTGACTGTAAAAAACACCACAATCTCGTGATGGTGTTTATGCTCCTCATGCTATAAATAGAGCGCCACTCGTAATCTGGCCCTGAATCAATTTCTTAATGTCATATTTTTATGAATTTATATGCCAAAAAAAAAAAACAAGAATGGTATTACATTTAATAAAATACATTTTCCATTGTAAGGTTACCTTATATGCTCGGAGTCATGAACTGTACTTATAAAGCATTCAGGCCTCTTAAAAATAATGAAATATGTTTTATCATAGAAAGCACCTGTATTCTTTAAATGAATACTATAATATTAAATGTGTAGCACATTATAAGACTATACATTTTGTTCCTGGCTATTTTGATTGTCATGATACTTAAATCCGAACATATTAATCAGTTTGACCGTTCTTTGAAAATAGTAAAATCCCTAATAAGTAGCTACTACTGTAGGTAAGTAAAACAAAATTACAACTTTTTAAATTTTAATTACTGAGATATTATTTTTTATTTTAACCTACAAGAAATTCTGCAAATCCCTTGGGGGAAAAAAATCATTTTAATACCAATTTCAAATATAATATATAATAATGAGGCTTGATTCAGCCCTGTACTATGTTCTTTCCACAGACTTTTTGTTGGGCTTGTTGTATTGGCCTCAATCTAGACCTCTCCAGGTAAGTATCAGTGAGAACCTCTGCTCCTCCTGATTTTGCTATTTTTTTCTATATTCTATCTCATACTTTCTTCCTGTATTCTCTTTAGCATAGGTTTAAAACCACGAGGGTGCACTGGAGCAAGCTGCCTGCCTGGTCTAATTATCCTATATGAAGCATAGGAATAAATATAATGTCTCTTGGCAGGTTTACTCTTTAGGTGGTATTACCTGAACATAACTGCATCTTTCCAGTTGGAATCTGTATATCTCTACTGTAAAGTATTTGATTATTTTTTCCTTCAAGTCACCCCAGAGAGTATTTAGAAGACATGCTTGTAAGACAAGGGTTAAAACTTAAAGATAGGATTCTTATAAATGTCACACACTGCATATGTGATGTACTTCTAGTTTCTTGCAAGACTCAGGATGTGCTTTTTTCCCCCTGTTCTAAAATTAGCAGACTCAACAAAAACATTCGGCCAGATTACGAGTTTTGCGTTATGAGCGGCTCGGTAATAACTTGCAAGTTATTTCCACTGCTCACCTTTAATAGCGCTGCTATTACAGGTTTGCAAAAACCCGGCGTTAGCAGGCAATATGGCAGAGTTGAGCTCCATACTGCACACAAATAACAGCGCTGCTTTGAGCTGGTTTTACGTGCTTGTGCACGATTTTCCCATAGACATCAATGGGGAGAGCCGGCTAAAAAAAAGCCTAACACCTACAATAATGGAGCGTAAAGCTCCGTAACGCAGCCCCAATGATTCCTATGGAGAAAGAAAATTTATGTTTAAACCTAACACCCTAACATAAACCCAGAGTCTAAACACCCCTAATCTGCTGCCCCCGACATCGCCGACACCTACATTACACTTATTAACCACTAATCTGCCGCCCCCGACATTGCTGACACCTACATACACTTATTAACCCCTAATATGCTGCCCCCAATGTCACCGTCACCACTATACTAAAGTTATTAACCCCTAAACCTCTGGCCTCCCACATCACTAACACTAAATAAATATATTAACCCCTAAACCTAATCCTAAATCTAACCCTAACACCCCTAACTTTAATATAATTAAAATAAATCTAAACACAAATTACTATTATTACCTAAATAATTCCTATTTAAGACTAAATACTTAGCCGTAAAATAAACCCTAAGCTAGCTACAATGTAACTAATAGTTACATTGTAGCTATCTTAGTTTTTTTTTTTTTTTTTTTTTTAAAGTTTTTATTGAGGTTTCAAGAAATATATTACAAATAATCATAGGAAAAGCATGATAGCGACACACCTAAAATTAACATTCAATGCAAAATATTGATGGCTATGTATGACACTGGGCAATCTGTAAAGTGTAAAAGACAAACCTGAATTAAACCTCATTTTTACATTTTAGGGTTCCCCTATTGGACAAAAGACCACTCTTGGACCTATACATTATCATGAGACATAAAAGAGGGGGGCTAATAAATCCTGGAGGCCACTCTTAGGCCATGATGATAATGTAACATACTCAACGTTTTATTAAACTAAATAATTGCAATGGCAAGAAAAGTACCCTAACTTGCATTGTTAACAGTATTACATAAAAATCACTTATACAGGACATATCAACTAAACATTAGTATAGAAAAGTTAAGTCTTATATACACAAGTTCTATGGAACAAGTAAATCTCTAGATCACTAGCTTTGTATAATATAACTCTGGGATGGTCCCTAGCAATTAACAATGTATGCCACTCAACATGGATAATGAAGAACCAATACTTAAAATATATAGAGGGGATTTAATATATGGGGTATGAGCACATGCTCTGTATTACACTTTGGCAAAATTTTATATCAAGGGGGGTGGGCAACCTTGGGACATTACTAGCCCCACAACTAAATATAAATATAGCATTGAGATGAACTTAAGGTTTACAGATGTAGTCTTAGCTGCAAATGGAAGAGCTTATATTCCTGTATAGCAAGAAACATCAAACCCCAAGCATCGCATAGCATAACAATAAACTCAGTAGTCAGTAAAACATATACGTAATCACGAACAATACTAGGAGACAGTGCTGATGTACAAGAGTTAAATATCTTACTGCTATAGGGGATCAACATAGACGACATGCTGTTTACCACAGGGGAGATACTCATAATAAAGCAGATAACTCTAGCAAAGCTTTAACGGAACAAAGAACAAATAGATATACGTAATATCGAATAAACAATCTAAAGGCAAGATCATCTCATCCAGTGTATAGATAATGTCCCTATTAGGCTATATAGGATATCCTAGCGCCAGCTTTAGCCAACTCCAGTTTGAATTTGATTCAGTTCAATGGACTCGGTCTTAGTAGGACTACCGGGGTGTTTTTCTCCCCTCTCACGGTTTTGTTTGTTTGTTTGACAAACGTGTTAATTTTCTTCACTCTGAGCGCCAAGGCGCTATGTTTGCCACTTGTAAATAAATTAATTTTTGTGCATTGAACCGCTGCTTGTGCTCCTTTTTCACTTTTTGCAAGATCATCTCATCCAGTGTATAGATAATGTCCCTATTAGGCTATATAGGATATCCTAGCGCCAGCTTTAGCCAACTCCAGTTTGAATTTGATTCAGTTCAATGGACTCGGTCTTAGTAGGACTACCCGAGTTAGTAAGTAGCGACCTGTGAGTGCTGTACTGAGGGGGCCCTCTCAACTCTCGAGCCACTGGCTCACTCAATAACGGTAATCCTTGGGGATTCAGATCGGCTGTATACTCAAATTGGCTCAAGCTCAAACCCCGGGTCCGGGATCCGGCCGCACTCCACCACCCGCCTCCAGGGCTCAAGACCTGATAGTATATGGTCTGTGTTACCAGAGTCCGTGTCAAGGTCTGGGGTTGAACAAAGACCAATCCATTGTATATCGGAACTCTCCCTGGGCCACCCATCTGCTGCAACTGTTGTCTAGAGACCTCAGTGAGACTACAGACTTTTGAGATGTCTTCATCAACCTGCAAACCAGTGCCGTTAGTGGTCGCAGTTTCCACTGTGTTTTCCTTGGCAGGTAGGCAGGCCGTGGTATTTACTTGATCCGCCCGCTGTTCAAGCATGTCCTGTCTGTTACGGTCATCATATAGGATAGCATGCTCATCTGGGCTCTGGCAGCTATCGTTTATAAGAAAGGGGTATTCAGTCATGTCGTCATCTGCGCTCTTTCCAGCTGAAAACCTTGCAGGGAAGAGGATCTGGGACAGTTGGTGTTCCAGGGTAGAAAAATGAGACTGAAGTAGTTGTAGGATCGTTGATTCCCATTTATCGAGTGCTTCCATTTTTTTTTTTATTTTAAACTGCGCACTTTGTGTGATGGTAGTGGTTGACTTTTCACGAAGGCACTCGCTGAGTATGTTGAGTGATTAGAACAAGGATCTGTCCAGAATTAACAATCTGGATTAGTAACCCAGAATCAAGGATCCCGGGGGGGTATATGCACGGCTGCTGCAACAACACAGGCAAACTCACGGGAGAGGCCGCTTGACCTCGTGGATAAACCTTATGAAGTTAGCTGAGGAACATAGGTTGGTCTGCCTTCTGTAAGATATTCCTAGACTCCTTTTAAGGTTCACAAGACAACTCGGTTTGGAATAGCAAAATAAATTGTTAAACTTGGAAAAAGTCCTTTAAAGTATAATTAAGTCCAGGAGCTCTCCTCTAATGCATCCTACCGCAACAGCTATCAGCTCCGCCCCCCAGCTATCTTAGGTTTTATTTTTATGTTACAGGTAAATTTGTATTTATTTTAACTAGGTAGACTAGTTAGTAAATAGTTATTAACTATTTACTAGCTACCTAGTTAAAATAAATACAAACTTACCTGTGAAATAAAACCTAACCTGCCTTACAGCCTTACAGTAAAACCTAACATTACACTAAAATTAAATAAATTAAATTAACAAAATACATTTATCTAAATTACAGAAAATAATAAACACTAAATTACACAAAATAAAAAAGAAATTATCAAATATTTAAACCAATTACACCTAATCTAATAGCCCTATCAAAATAAAAAAGCCACCCCCAAAATAAAAAAAACCCCTAGCCTACAATAAACTACCAATGGCCCTTAAAAGGGCCTTTTGCGGGGCATTGCCCCAAAGAAATCAGCTCTTTTACCTGTAATAAAAAAAATACAAACAATCCCCCTACATTAAAACCCACCACCCACACA
This sequence comes from Bombina bombina, assembly GCF_027579735.1. Taxonomy (NCBI): domain Eukaryota; kingdom Metazoa; phylum Chordata; class Amphibia; order Anura; family Bombinatoridae; genus Bombina; species Bombina bombina. Next base: position 1,160,282,162 of record NC_069500.1, on the reverse strand, counting down.
ATCAACCACCCCAAAAAAACCTACCTAAAAAACCTAAGCTCCCCATTGCCCTGAAAAGGGCATTTGGATAGGCATTGCCCTTAAAAGGGCATTTAGCTCTTTTACGTTGCCCAAAGTCACTAATCTAAAAATAAAACCCACCCAATAAACCCTTAAAAAAACCTTACACTAACCCTCGAAGATCCACTTACAGTTTTTGAAGAACGGACATCCATCCTCAATGAAGCCGGGAGAAGTCTTCATCCAAGCGGCAAGAAGTCCTCAACGCAGCCGGGAGAAGTCTTCATCCAAGCAGCAAGAAGTCTTCATCCAGACGGCATCTTCTATCTTCATCCTTCCAACGCGGAGCGGCTCCATCTTCAAGACATCCGGTGCGGAGCATCCTCTTCTTTCGATGGTTCTTGAAGAATAAAGGTTCCTTTAAATGACGTCATCCAAGATGGCATCCCTTGAATTTTGATTGGCTGATAAAATTCTATCAGCCAATCGGAATTAAAGGGTAAAAAATCCTATTGGCTGATTGGATCAGCCAATAGGATTGATCTTTAATCCTATTGGCTGATCCAATCAGCCAATAGGATTGAGCTTGCATTTTTTTTACCCTTTAATTCCGATTGGCTGATAGAATTCTATCAGCCAATCGGAATTCAAGGGATGCCATCTTGGATTACATCATTTAAAGGAACCTTTATTCTTCAAGAACTATAGAAAGAAGAGGATGCTCCGCGCCGGATGTCTTGAAGATGGAGACGCTCAGCGTAGGAAGGATGAAGATAGAAGATGCCGTCTGGATGAAGACTTCTGCCTGCCTAGAGGACGACTTCTTGCTGCTTGGATGAAGACTTCTCCCGACTTCGTTGAGGACTTCTGCCCGCTTGGATGAAGACTTCTCCCGGCTTCATTGAGGATGGATGTCCGTTCTTCAAAAACTGTAAGTGGATCTTCGAGGGTTAGTGTTAGGTTTTTTTAAGGGTTTATTGGGTAGGTTTTATTTTTAGATTAGGGACTTTGGGCAACGTAAAAGAGCTAAATGCCCTTTTAAGGGCAATGCCCATCCAAATTCCCTTTTCAGGGCAATGGGGAGCTTAGGTTTTTTAAGTAGGTTTTTTATTTTGGGGGGGTTGGTTGTGTGGGTGGTGGGTTTTACTGTTGGGGGGTTGTTTGTATTTTTTTTATTACAGGTAAAAGAGCTGATTTCTTTGGGTCAATGCCCCACAAAAGGCCCTTTTAAGGGCCATTGGTAGTTTATTGTAGGCTAGGGTTTTTTTATTTTGGGGGGCTTTTTTATTTTGATAGGGCTATTAGATTAAGTGTAATTAGTTTAAATATTTGACAATTTCTTTTTTATTTTGTGTAATTTAGATAAATGTATTTTGTTAATTTAGTTTATTTAATTTTAGTGTAATGTTAGGTTTTACTGTAAGGCAGGTTAGGTTTTATTTCACAGGTAAGTTTGTATTTATTTTAACTAGGTAGCTAGTAAATAGTTAATAACTATTTACTAACTAGTCTACCTAGTTAAAATAAATACAAATTTACCGGTAAAATAAAAATAAAACCTAAGATAGCTACAATGTAACTATTAGTTATATTGTAGCTAGCTTAGGGTTTATTTTATAGGTAAGTATTAAGTCTTAAATAGGAATTATGTAGTTATTAATAGTAGGTTTTATTTATTTTAATTATATTAAAGTTAGGGATGTTAGGGTCAGAGTCTATGATTAAGGCTAACTGAAGCCGAAACATGTTAGACATGTCTATCAGATTTGTGCTGTGTTTTTAAGAATATGCTATGTTTTAAGAAGAAGTAATAAAGAGAATTTTTAAGTTTTGCACCTGTGCCGTTATCTTTTGGTGATTGCTGCAATATGGCATAGGAGAGTGCCGTTCGGCCAGGTTCAAGCAAAACTTTTTTGTAAAACAAATCCCAGTGGCATCTGGGTTATCCCACAGGATTTCCAAAGTGGGCCGCCAGGACCAGTGACACCCCAATCGAAGAAAAAATTCCCTAGATCATACGGAACGGAGGATTCTGCAACACCCCGACACCAGAGGCAGAAAGGAAGTCACATGACCGAACAGGCCGGGTGACGTCAGACGCCGTAACACTGGTGAGGGGAGAGGAGGCTGAGGCTGAGCGGCAGTAGTCGGCACCTTCAAACCGAAGTATTGGAGTGGATAAGCCGTGAAGAGCCGCTGGGAGCCGTCTAGCTGCTTTTGTCCTTCCGAATACGAGAGAGGGAGATCGAACGATCCGGATACAGATCGGAGAAGATGGGGTGCCACTGAGAGCGGTAAGATTCCTTTAGCTCACTACATAGTGTGCAACTTTTCGGTATTTATGTTAGGGTTAGTGTTAGACTTAGGGTTAGGTTTGGGGTTAATAAATTTATTTAGTGTTAGTGATGTGGAAGGCCAGAGGTTTAGGGGTTAATAACTTTAGTATAGTGGCGGCAACATTGGGGTGCAGCAGATTAGGGGTTAATAAGTATAGTTAGGTGGCGGCGACATTCGGGGCAGCAGATTAGGGGTTAATAATATTTAAATAGTGTTTGCGATGCAGGAGTGTGGCGGTTTAGGGGTTAATATGTTTATTATAGTGGTGGCGATGTCCGGAGCGGCAGATTAGGGGTTAATAATTTTATTTTAGTGTTTGCAATGCGGGAGGGCCTCGGTTTAGGGGTTAAAAGGTAGTTTATGGGTGTTAGTGTACTTTGTAACACTTTAGTTATGAGTTTTATGGTACAGCTTTGTAACGTAAAACCCATAACTTCTGACTTTTAGTTTACGGTACGGATATTGTAGTTTTAGGCTGTACCGCTCACTTTTTGGCCTCCCAGGCAAACTCGTAATACCGGCGGTATGGAAGTCCCATTGAAATAGGACTTTTTAAAAAGTGCCGTAGTTACATTGCGTGACGGCCAAAAAGGTGTGCAGTACAGCTGTACCTACAAGAATCGTAATAGCAGCGGTAGTGAAAAAGAGCCATAACGATGATTTTTCACTCATAACGCAAAACTCGTAATCTAGTCGATTGTTAGCAAAAGTTCATATTTAATCATGTGTTTAATTGCTAATGCATATGGTGTGTGTGTGTGTGGGGGGGGGGGGGGGGTAATGGGTTTGTCACAACTCTGTATATATGTTGTGATAATAATGCTATTTATTAAAGGACCACTTAATGCATTAGAATTACATAACAAGTACATAATAAAAAGACAATGACATTTTCTGGCTCCTGTATCATGTGACAGACATCATCCAATCACAGACTAGTATACCCTCTGAGCTTTTGCACATGCTCAGTAAAATGTTGTTTCCCAGAAAGTGTGAATATAAAAAGACTTTGCAAAATTTGATAATGGAAGTAAACTGGAAAGTGTCTTAAAACTGCATGCTCTATCTGAATCATACAAGTTTATTTTAACTTGAGTGTCCCTTTAATAATAGGGAATAAATAACTAAGTAATCTATTGAGAAAGTAATAGTAATCATTTTATAAAAAATATCAAGCACAACTATAACTGCACAAGTTTCTGTGTGAGTCTGTTATGTAATAGAAATATTTCATGGTAATGTAACCATTGGTTTGGTAGAAATGTGTCTTTTACACGTGTGCTGTATTTACAGGTATGTTAGTGAAAATGACTGCAGCATTAAGCAATTAGAATAATTTGTAATATAAAATTTGTATCATTTTAGCTACGACAAGTAAAATCTATTATCCAAATAAGATAAATATTATCATGTCAATCCCTGGGCTGTTATGGAAAGATAAAAGTATAGGCTAATGGCGCTACTTAGATTTTGGGCGATTTCCTTATTTATTTAGTGTATATCTTGAATCTGCAAGAGGGGTTTGGTGCTTGTACTAGGTAAACATTCACATAAATTCCGAAAAGGACTGAACAAAATGGTACAATAGTAGCACTTAATCGTCCTCATATACTGTATGTTTTCACAAAGTTCCTTCATGATAAAGATTAAAACTTAACTTTTATTGAGGCTAGAGGTTTAAAATAAAGATAATTAAAAACACAAATGTAATCTTTATGATGTTGTCTGTCTGGGTATATAAGGGAATCACTTGGACTATACTGAAAAAGGTAAATCTGATGTATCTATTGATACCAGTTAAATGTTAATATGCCTCAGAATATATGTTTATATAACTGGATCCATTAGTATTTAGTTGGATTCCCAAGCTCAGTTTCATTTATCTCACTTAGTTATCCCCCATTATTGTAATTGTTAAATCAATATATAAGTTACATTTGCAAGTTAAAATTAAAAGATAGAAGCAAAGACGCTACGGAGTCTCTGAGCAGCGTCTCTGCTTCTATCTTTTAATCTTAACTTGAAAATGTAACTTATATATTGATTTAACAATTACAATAAAATATGTTTTTCTAACTAAAGAACAACACACAGCTTTTTCTAATTGACAGTAGAATAGGTAATGCTCCGCACTTTGACTGTATGTACAGTATGTAAGCATATATATATATATATATATATATATATATATATATATATATATATATATATATATATATATATATATATGTGTGTGTGTATATATATATATATATATATATGTTTGTACATATGTATTTATATGTTTATATGTGTATATATGTCTGTAAATACACATATACACATATAAATATACACTGTAAATAGATATGTTCACACATATAAACATTTTTTTAAAATAATTTTTATTAGATGGTGTTATAAGCGTAAGTGTACTTTGTAATGTATTTTTGATATGTCTTGTGACACTTTATTGTTTCGAGCTCTGAGGTGGTGCTTACCTGACGCATTAACTACAATTGCACTCAAGTGATTGCGTTTACTTTCAACTTGTAATATGAGCGAAAAACCTGACATGCACAATCACCTGAGATAAACCGCTTTTCACCCCCGCTCCACTCATAAACTGGCCCTTAATAGGCACACCACCCAACTAATTTTACTGACCACACGACTAAAATGGAATTTTAAGTTAAAATTAGCCAATATTAATTGTAAATGTTTGTTGCACAAATTATCACTAAATCAATTTCTGTTAATTACTTTATGCTTTGGATAAAGTAACTCGCACCTATTTACTTCATAAAGCCCCGACTGGCTAAATATTCTGTAGAACAGTGTATCTGTATGATCAGGAGCACTAGTTTTTGTTAATTATCCTTCTAATCTGTATCTCTTACAGCAAGCACGTTTCATGCCTTATTGTTACTATTTTTTGTACCTCTATTCCTGCGTATTTTGTGTTGTACTTTACGCTTCACTGCAGAATAGAACTTAATTTATTGTGAGTAATATTTTGCTACCTCCACATTGAAAACAATATAAAAATGTGTTTGTAAACTTTATTTAATCTCTCTCTTTAATACAGTCTTTTGCTCTCTCTTATTTCACTGTCTCTCAGTTTTGTATTTATTACATTAGAAAATGTATTTTTTCCTTTCAGATACTTTCTTGCAAAACTCAGCATTATCTCTTCCAAATACAAATTTCAATAGTAATCCCTGGACCTTTGATAATCTTTTACAAAAACATATCCTGCCAACAGCTGTCAGCTCTTTTTCCCTTGGCTGTTCCAAATGTCTTGCTTACATGGTATCTGATCCAAATAATATGCACCACTGATCTCAGTACTGTTCTAAAAAACTGCAATGAATCATTTATGCTGAGTTTTAAGCAACCTTCCCCAAAACACAATGACTTGTTGCTTAAAGGGACACTGAACCCAAAAATTTTCTTTTGTGATTCAGATAGAGCATGCAATTTTAAGCAACTTTCTAATTTACTCCTATGATCAATTTTTCTTTGTTCTCTTGCTATCTTTATATGAAAAAGAAGGCATCTAAGCTTTTTTCTTGGTTGAGCACTCTGGACAGCAGTTTTTGATTGGTGGATGAATTTATCCCCCAATCAGCAAGGACAACCTAGGTTGTTCACCAAAAATGGGCCGGCATCATAACTTACATTCTTGCATTTCAAATAAAGATACCAAGAGAATAAAGAAGATTTGATAATAGGAGTAAATTAGAAAGTTGCTTAAAATTGCATGCTCTATCTGAATCATGAAATAAATTTTTTGGGTACAGTGTCCCTTTAAAGGTTAGATTGGTGCAAGTGCAATGCACTTTATTGCTTTGATATTTAAATAAGAAGTATAAATCCTTAATTATTCAGATTCCCATATGTTATAGTTCTTTCTGATTATTCAGTAATACGGGTTTCCTTTTAGTGTTTAGTGACTGTGTGTGCTTGGCTGTGTGTCACATTTAAATATAGAGGATTGAGTATGGAATGCAGAAAGAGATCTCCCCACTGTCCCGCATTTTGTGGGACGTTACCAATTTGTGAGCTCTGTCCTGCTGTCCCTACCTCTGCACTCCTTTATGTCCCTGTTTCACTAATTGCTATGCTGTGGACCTGCTTGACCTGCCCATATTGTGTCATGCTACTCCCATTTGTCCAACAAACAAATCTTTTGTTTTCCCTTTCTTTCTGACGATATTACACAGGTACAAGGGAGGAGTTTTGGCAATACTTAGTGGTATCAACGCACATGGCAAGATAATAATGTCAGACAGAGAGGGCAAAAAAAGTAACACTTGCTACTGTAAAATGACAGTAAAGTTAAAATTAAAAAACTTTCATGATTCAGACTGTGAAATTTTAAATAACTTCCAAATTCTCTCTCTCTTGGTATTCTTTGTTGAAAAGGGCTCATGAGAAGCAATGCACTATGGACTAGATTATGAGTGGAGTACTGTTTAGTGCTCCGGTTCATGTGCTAACATCAGTAGAAAGAGGCTTTTTGCGCACATCAGGTTGCGCTGGTATAACAAGTTGAAAGTAAAAAGTTTGCATGCGAGCGAAACCCGACGTGTGCTAACAAAATATTGCAACCATATTAACGTATTCTCTCCATAGAAGTCAATGGAGAGTAAAAAAAAAAAAAACTAACACCAATATTCATGCATCTTGAAAATGTCACATTCCAATGTTCTTCACACACAGAACAATGTAAGTTTTATTGTAAATGCATATATCTACTGTAAATATACCTACAGTTGTAATTAAAATTATTCAACCCCCATTGTAAATCAGGTTTATTGTCAAAATGTACAGACTTTTAGCTGTTTGCAATGAACAAATCAAACAAAAGCAATTAAAATAGCTCAACACAACAAATGCTTCAAGTGGTTTGTCCAAATTCAACTGAAAATGCAACTTTTAATGAACTCTGCAGTCTCCAAATTATTCAACCCCCTGAATAGAATCCCTCACAACAGCACAAATATGCAAAACAGGTGTTGTCTCAAGCACACCTGATGCAGCTAATCAAGAGATTCATTAGTTGCACCAGGTGTGCTTGAGCAGGGATAGGCATGAGCCAAGGCTGTGGCGGACATTTTCTAAAGTAAAGGCCTTTAGTGAAGGACACCAAGGTACATTTACAATTAAAACTATTATTTTATAGTGCTGAATTTTATTATACAGATGCAGAAGATACACATCCAGTATTTCACTCAGGCTTTATTTATTGCATAACTTATCACCCAATATTGCTAGCAGTCTCTTAACAAGCCGCTAATTTTATTCTCACTAAATATTTTCCCTTTCCTATTATTTAATCAGAAAGAAAAGATATACTAAGGTTATGATTCACAACCTTACTATATCTTTTCTTCTTCAAGATGTACACCAATACTGACCCAAAAGCACAAGAAAAGTTGGCTCCAATACTCTGAAAATAATATAAATAAGCCACAGAAGTTTTAGGATTCTGTTCTGTGGAGCAATAAAACAATACTGCAACTTTTTGGCCCGATGGATAATCAGTGTGTCTGGAGGAAGAAGAATGAAGCATATGTTCAAAAGTACACTCTGCCTACAGTTAAAAATGGTGGTGGCTCAGGGATGCTCTCGGGCTGCTATGCATCCTCTGGCACTGGAAACCTGCAGCAAGGCAAGATGAATTAATTGAAGTATCAGGAAATCCTAGGAGAAAATGTAATGTCGTCTGTGAGGAGGCTGAAGCTTGGGTGTCATTGGACTTTCCAACAGGACAATGATCTCAAGCATACCTCAAATTCCACCAAGGCTTGGTTGTAGAAGAAGTCCTGGGAGATTCTACAGTGGCCATAACAGTCACCTGACTTGAACCCCATAAAAAATCTCTGGTGGGATTTGAAGAAGGTGGTTGCAGCACGCAAACCCAAGAATATTACTGAACTGAAGGCCATTGCTGAATAATTTTGATTACAACTGTATGTAGAAATATTTATTTTTGAATAAATAGAACATATTATGCTATGTGAAAAACATTGGAATGTTAAATCATGTAATTTAAGCGCACATGAGAATATGCGAACAGGTTTGCGCAAGAGTTGGGTTCCACTTTTTTTGCTCCATTGACTTCCATGGGGGAATACATTAACGTGCGAGCGATATTCTAAATTCATCTTTTTGGGCTTGTTAGTGCACACGAGCGAAAACAGTTTACTTTCAATATGAATGCAACCCAGTGCAGGCAAAAAGCTTACTTCTTGCAGAATTAACACTCGATCAGGAGCATTAATTAGCGCTCCACTTGTAATCTGTCTCTCTGTGTATTTGACAATTTAAGCAGATCAGCTTCACATGCACATAACCTAATGCATTAATGTGTGAAAAAGGAAATGTGTTTATTTAATTTCACTACAGGGATAGTTAAGATATTGCTGCTCTTTCATACAATATAACTAATAGAAATTATTTGAGTTCAATGTCCTTTTGATCAAAAGTTTAGATATTATTATTGTTGTTTGTTGAAATATATATTGCTCAAAGCAGGAATTTCTTTGATGTTCACATTTGATTAAGAATTTAGACTCTTAACTTAAAGTAATAATTAGTTTTTCCATTTAAAGGGACAGTGTTGCCTCTGACGAAGTGGGGAAGAGCCCCGCGAAACGCATCAGACCACACCCACACTGAAGGACGCTTGCAACCACTCGAGACGTAGCATTCTAGCCTGCTTGAGAACGCTTGTTCGTTTTGGTTTTAGGATAACAATCCTGTGTTTTTTGTGTCCTTAGTGACTTTTGAGTGGACATACACAGCGGTCACAGACCCGATGCTTCTGCTTTTCTTTGGTGGATTATACTTTGTGGACGTATGCAGAGGTGAGCACTAAAGACATTTCTGCAGATTCAAGTGTACCAGAAGATTTGACTGGGACTCTGGGCTACTGAAAAGGGAGACCGAACTGTGTTGTTTACCTACAGATGTGCTGTTAACATACCTCATGTGTTTGAGAGTACAGAGTGTGAGTGTGTTTTTATTGTGTGTTATTAAAAGGTGTTTTATGCTACATTTAGATCAGCCTTTTGCGCTCCTGTTTTTTTTTTTCTTTTTGCCTTTTTAAAGGGACAGTGTGCTGTAAAATTAGTTATACATAAGTGAAAGAAAGGAAAAAGGATATAAATTCAAATGGCAAAGAATGGCAAGGCCGCACCAATGCAAATTTAAACATACTTGTATTTATTGTGAGAACAGAGATAAGAATCACCACTTTTCAGAAACATTTCATAGCATGATATCACATCACATGTATTCAGTAAAACACAGAAATAACAATAAGTTAATAAATGCATAACAAACCATATCCACTTCCAAAACTTGTGCTTGTATCTTATACCACTTGGACTATGATCAGTCCCAAGGTTTACTGCAAAGGGTTAGTGCCAATTGCACACAAGGAGGAAACCTCATAACTAATCCAAGCGAATAGTTGTAAAGGTAGGTATGGCAGCTGCCAGATACTTCGTGGAATTGAGAAGACATGAAGTACAGCCACACACTGAGCTGGTTTTGAGACTTCTTGACTTTGTTTTAAAGAACAATATATTTTCCTTTGATGGAAGATTTTATCAGCAAATTAGGGGCACAGCCATGGGAGCTACGTGTACACCCACCTATGCCTGTTTACATCTTGGCCTCTGGGAACTACAAGATGTTTTTCGTGGTATCTCAGAGTGGGTGGATGCACACAGGCTCTTATGGCTGCGTTTTGTGGGTGACATTCTTATCTTGTGGGATGGCAGTGTGGAAGAAGTGGAACTTTTTGTGACAGAATTAAATTATTATAAAAAATCTGTATAATATTTTCTTGACTCACCAAGTCAGTAGTGATGAAATTACTTTTTTGGATTTAAAAATTTAAATATTGGTAGTTTATTGTTGGGTAAGGGGGTGTTTTTATTTGGGGGGGGGGGCTTTTTTGTTTTTATAGGGCTATTAGATTAGGTGTCATTTTTTTTATTTTTCATAATTTTAGCGTTTTTTTTGTAAGGTTAGATTTTTTTAATTTTTTCGTAGCATTAGGTTTATTTAAATTTGTCATTTAGGTTTTTTATTTTTTCGTAGTGTTTTTTTAAACATGTAATTTAGGATTTTTAATTGGTGGTTTATTTTATTAGAATAGTTATGTTAGGTTCATTTATAGTTTAATCTTAGTTTGTTTGTTTTTTCCACAGGTTTTTATTTATTTTAACATAGTTATATTGTAACTTTTTATTTAAAGTTAGGCGTGTGTTAGGTTTAGGGGTTAATAGTTTAATTTAGTGTTTTGCAATGTGGGGGGCCGACAGGTTAGGGGTTAATAGGTTTTGTTTATTAGTTGTGATGTGGGGGGCTTGTGGTTTAGGGGTTAATAATTATAGTATTGGCGATGTGGGGGGGCGGCGGTTTAGGGGTTAATAGCTTTATTATAGTAGTAGCGATGTGGGTGGGCAGTGGATTATGGGTTAATAGGTTTATTTAGTGTTTTGCAATGTGGGGGCCTGCGGTTTAGGCGTTAATAGCTTTAGATTATTAGTTACGATGTGGAGGGCCGGCAGTTTAGGGGTTAATAGCTAGCTTTTATTAGTTGTGATGTGGGGGGCTTGTGGTTTAGGGGTTAATACTTAATTATAGTAGTTGCAATGTGGGGGGGCGGTGGTTTAGGGGTTAACAGGTTTATTTAGTGTCAGCAATGTCAGGGAGCAGCAGATTATGGGTTAATAACTTTATTTAGTGTCAGCGATGTCGGGGAGCGGCAGATTAGGGGTCAATAACTTTATTTAGCGTCAGCGATGTTGGGGAGTGGCGGATTAGGGGTACTTAGACTAGGGTTTAATGTTAGGGTGTTAGGTTTTAACATAATTTTCTATTCCCCATAGATATCAATGGGGTTGCGTTACGGCGATTTGCCATTCCATGATCGCAGGTGTTAGTGTTTTTCTAACACTTTCTCCCCATTGATGTCTATGGAGGAAAGCGTGCAAAAGCACGTAAACTCAACTTTTGTTTTTTGTGCGGTATGGAGTTTATCGCACCATACCGCACAGCACAAGGAGGTTTTTCAGTAACTTGTAATGGCAGCGTTATGGAAAGTGCAATACCGCTCTTTTTATGCGTTCTTTATGCACCCGGTTTAGCGCACAACTTGTAATCTAGGTGAACGTTATTAAGATATTACAGAATTATTAGGATCTTTATACATTATACTAGTTAAAAGCAGGCTGATCACAGAGTCTAAATATATACAGCATTATTATAAGAAATATCAGGATTACTTAACATTTTTTTCAGCTATATCTAAATTTGTTTTTAAACAAATGTCAAAATTAGTTAATCGTAGTTGCATGTTATTATGGAGAGAGGTGAATGGATTGATATTGTTAATATAATAGTTAGCTATAATAATTATTGTTTTTCTGTGCTGGAATGAAGCTATTATCTGCTTTTATATTTGGGCTATAGTGTCACCAAAACATATAACACAACATAAATATCCAGGGTTTCTTCCTGTCTGCCAAACATCTCCTAACACTGGTATTTACCAATATGGTTTTTTTAAAAAAAAAAAAAAACTCCACTGAGTTAAAGAAACATTGCATTCAAGTTTTAATTTCTCATAAAGGGCCAGATTACAAGTGGAGCTGTATTAACGCTCCCAGTCGCACACTAACTCCGCTAAAAGTACGTTTTCTGAGCGTCGAGTAGTATTCGCATTACAAGTTGAAAGTAAAACTTTTTCGCTTCTGAGCTAACCCAATGCGTGCAAAAAGAGAGCTTTTAATATCGTGCACTTGTTATTTTATTACCCCAAAGAAGTTAATGGAGTGAAAAAAGTGGAAAAAAAAACCTTTTTCTATTTATTCATAAATACATATTTCTAAATATATATGATTTTTTTTGGTACCATATATATCTATACCTGTATGTATACAGCATCTCACAAAAGTGAGTAAACCCCTCACATTTTTGTAAATATTTTATTTTATCTTTTCATGTGACAACAATGAAGAAATTACACTGCTACAATGTAAAGTAGTGAGTGTACAGCCTGTATAACAGTGTAAATTTGCTGTCCCCTCAAAATAACTCAACACACAGCCATTGGCAACAAAAGTGAGTACACCCCTAAGTGGAAATGTCCAAATTGGGCCCAAAGTGTCAATATTTTGTTTGGCCACCGTTATTTTCCAGCATTGCCTTAACCCTCTTGAGCATGGAGTTCATCAGAGCTTCACAAGTTGCCACTGGAGTCCTTTTCCACTCCTCCATGACAACATCACGGAGCTGGTGGATGTTAGAGACTTTGCGCTCCCCCACCTTCAATTTGAAGATGCCCCACAGGTGCTCAATAGGGTTTAGGTCTGGAAACATGCTTGGCCAGTCCATCACCTTTACCCTCAGCTTCTTTAGCAAGGCAGTGGTCATCTTGGAGGTGTGTTTGGGGTTGTTATCATGTTGGAATACTGCCCTGCGGCCCAGTCTCCAAAGGGAGGGGATCATGCTCTGCTTCAGTATGTCACAGTACATGTTGGCATTCATGGTTCCCTCAATAAACTGTAGCTCCCCAGTTCTGGCAGCACTAATGCAGGCCCAGACAATGACACTCCCACCACCATGCTTGACTGTTGGCAGGACACACTTGTCTTTGTACTCCTCACCTGGTTGCCGCCACACACGCTTGACACCATCTAAACCAAATAAGTTTATTTTGGTCTCAACGGATCACAGGACATGGTTCCAGTAATCCATGTCCTTAGTCTGCTTGTCTTCAGCAAACTGTTTGCGGGCTTTCTTGTGCATCATCTTTAGAAGAGGCTTCCTTCTGGGACGACAGCCATGCAGACCAATTTGATGCAGTGTGCGGCGTATGGTCTGAGCACTGACAGGCACTGAGACAGCACTGAGATACTGTATATATATAAGAAAAAGGAGGCACTTTATAAGGTGAGTAAGTATGGGCAAAGTTGGTTAGCCTCAAAGACAGACAACGGACAACTCACATTTGGTTGGGCGTATGGTCTGAACACTGACAGGCTGACCCACCCCTTCAACCTCTGCAGAAAAGTGTCATTTCTTCAGTGTTGTCACATGAAAAGATATAATAAAATATTTACAAAAATGTGAGGGGTGTACTCAATTTTGTGAGATACTGTATATATATATATATATATATATATATATATATATATATATATATATATATATATATAAGAAAAAGGAGGCGCTTTATTGGGTGAGTAAGTATGGGCAAAGATTGTTAGCCTCAAAGACAGACAAAGGGCAACTCACATTTGGTTGGGCACTACTAGTAGTGGACGTCACACGAGCTGAGGCACACTGGTCCCTCCAGCGAGACTGACACAGGCAAAGACAGCCGACTGGAAGATGCAGCATACAAACTCAGTGACGTCAGTTGCTGGTAAGACAGAGTAGGTGCGGTCTTGCACGTCACAGTCAGGTGATCAGCTCAGTCTCGACTGTGGATACAATGTATCTCCAATTGCAAATACACAGCCCCAATCGTAGGGTATCAAGTGTTCACAGTTTGTATATAATTACAAAAGGAACACAACCTTAGGAAAAAAATTCCTCAATATAATAAAAATGATTTAAAAGCAACATGTTTCTTGGTGGTACATCCACCAATTCATCAGGCTTAAAAATGGTTACTAGACACAGGTTTATATCCATGTATGATTGACAACGCCCACCAGATATCAGGTTAGGTTGATGATACAATACTAATTGGAAAGAGTCTGTGTCTACAAATAAAATTCAAAAAGAAGAAAAGAAACCACACTCTTGTGTAAAACATAACATTTATTCTTCTTCTTAAAATTGGGACAGCAAGCCACCCATGTAAGTGAGGAAGGGGATGCACAGCACACCGGCTTTCACGTTTCGGTAATCTGCCGTAATCATAGCCTAACATGTGTGACATTCCTTGAATCTAAAAACCCATAAAAATATACTGATTGGTTACAGAAAAACGCATTCCCCTACCATACACCTGATTGACAAGGTAATTGACTAGGTAATTGAATTGTTAAATACACGTAGAATACAGAAGTACTTTGTCACAAAGCATGCTTAAAGAAACATTGCAATGATGCACAAACAGCAGACACAATATATTATTATTAACATGTGGGTATTCACTATTCCTTCAAGGAGACCACTAAGTGGAATATAGTATACAAAAACGCCTAGATTTAGAGTTTTGTCGGTAAAGACCCGCGGTGCTAACGCTGCTTTTTTTTCCAGCGCACCCTTAAGACAAAGTTGGTATTTGGAGTTGTCTGAGTGGCTGCAATAGGCTCAGAAAAGGGAGCATTGAGCATAATTTAGCGCCACTTCAACCCTCAATACCAGCGTTACCTATGGTAGCGGTAAGCTGGAAAAACGTGCTCGTGCACAATATCCCCATAGGAAACAATGGGGCTGAGCTGGCTGAAAAAAAAACTAACACCTGCAAAAAAGCAGCGTTCAGCTCCTAACGCAGCCCCATTGTTTCCAATGGGGAAACACACTCTAAGTCTGCACCTAACACCCTAACATGAACCCCGAGTCTAAACACCCCTAACCTTACACTTATTAACCCTTAATCTGACGCCCCCGCTATCGCTGACACCTTCATTATATTATTAACCCCTAATCTGCCGCTCCGGACACCGCTGCCACCTACATTATAGCTATGAACCCCTAATCTACTGCCCCTAACATTGCCGACACCTATATTATATTTATTACCCTCTAATCTGCCCCCCCCATGTCGCCGCCACCTACCTACAATTATTAACCCCTCATCTGCCGACTGGACCTCACCACCACTATAATAAATGTATTAACCCCTAAACCGCCGCACTCCCGCCTCGCAAACACTATAATAAATTGTAATAACCCCTAATCTGCCCTCCCTAACATTGCCGCCACCTACCTAAATTATTAACCCCTAAGCTCCCGCCCGCAACATCGCCGCTACTATAATAAAGTTATTAGCCCCTAAACCTAAGTGTAACCCTAACACCCCCCTAAGTTAAATATAATTTTAATTAAACAAAATAAATTTACTATTATTAAATAAATTATTCCTATTTAAAACTAAATACTTACCTATAAAATAAACCCTAATATAGCTACAATATAACTAATAGTTACATTGTAGCTATTTTAGGATTTATATTTATTTTACAGGCAACTTTGTATTTATTTTAACTAGGTACAATAGCTATTAAATAGTTAATAACTATTTAATAGCTACCTAGTTAAAATAAGTACAAAATTACCTGTAAAATAAATCCTAACCTAAGTTACAAATACACCTAACACTACAATATCATTAAATTAATTAAATAAATTACCTACAATTAGCTAAACTAAAATACAATTAAATAAACTAATCTATAATACAAAAAAAAAACCCCACTAAATTACAGAAAATAAAAAAATATTACAAGAAGTTTAAACTAATTACACCTAATCTAAGCTCCCTAATAAAATAAAAAAAAAAATTACAAAAGTAATCAGCTCTTTTACCAGCCCTTTAAAGGGCTTTTTGCGGAGCATTGCCCCAAAGTAATCAGCTCTTTTACCTGTAAAAAAAAATACAACCCCTCAACATTAAAACCCACCACCCACATACCCCTACTCTAACCGACCCAAACCCCCTTAAATAAACCTAACACTAACCCCCTGAAGATCTCCCTACCTTGAGTCGTCTTCACCCAACCGGGCCGAAATCTTCATCCAAGGTACACAGAGGAGGGCCTTCATCTGGTAGAAGTCTTCATCCAGGTGGCGTCTTCAATCTTCATCCATCCGGAGCGGAGCGGAGCGGAGCAGAGCCATCTTCCAAGGAGCCGACACAAAGCCATCCTCTTCATCCGGAGTCTTCTAACACAGTGACGGTACCTTTAAGTGACGTCATTCAAGATGGCGTCCCTTCAATTCCGATTGGCTGATAGGATTCTATCAGCCAATCGGAATCAAGGTAGGAAAAATCTGATTGGATGATTCAATCAGCCAACCAGATTAAAGTTCAATCCGATTGGCTGATCCAATCAGCCAATCGTATTAAGCTCGCATTCTATTGGCTGATTGGAACAGACTGGAGGCAGACTGGAGGTAGAGTCCCGTATTGAGCTCCCTTGTGGCTCCTCCCTTGTCAGCCCTCCTCACTATAATATCTTTATTTAACAGTGTGGAAACAGCATTACTTTGCTCTTTGGAAATATTATGTTCAAATTTTCAAGATTTATTTTTTACCTTTGATTTAAGTTTTTCCAAATCAATAGACACCAGTTTCATGTATGTTTCCACACTGTTATTAATACAAGGTGGTACAAAATTGCTTTTTTTTATAATATGTTAGCCCCTAAGGGGATTAACAGGGAAATTGACATGTCAGTATTTCTGTGATAAAAATTTGTAAAAGTTGAGCATTGCAACATAAATTTCTCTGAATAGGCAACATATAGTATGATTGTATCATATCATATAAGATAAATTTAAAAGTTATATGTATAAGCAGTTTTGTTTTTAATAGGGGAATTCAGTTTTTTTGTATTAAACTGTGACCACTAGGTGGCAGTAAACTGTGTATTTTAACATTTTTTTTGTAAATGGTCATGTAAGGGTTAAGGGATATGGTATTTAAGTAGCAGCATACAGGTGTCCTGTATTAGCATGATTAAGGGTGAATAACCCGAAACGTTGCTTTTTGTTTGCTGCTGTGTACCTACATGCTTTTTGTAAGCTAAAAGTTAAATAAATGACATAAAGACAAGCATCTTTCCTCTTTATTTGGTGCTGTGGACCCTTGCTGTTGTGGATACATTGATGGGTGTTTGCAGTGGCCCTCTACCACCTGCACCAGGTAGTGTGCTGTTTGTATATTCTGAACTGATCTGGTAACAGTAATTCCCTTGTCTGGACTATGGCACAGCCCTCGAATGCCGCATATCACACTTGGAAGTTCCCATCCAACAGATGCATTTCAGCGACCCCTCACAGATTGCAGCAGAAACTTCTGTATTTTACAAGAAGGCACTTAAGTGGCAAGCACGCCTTCTCATTAAAATTTCCCACTTGGTAGCAGCTTGATAATAAGTTATCGGTGTGCAGCTGAATACACCACCAACAATACGCTCGTTTCACCACTTTCCAATACGGGCTTCTTCCGGCTAGGAAAACAAATATTTCACAATACAGTGCTTAATTTCTGATATATAAAATTCATGTGTAAAAAATGACTAAAATATCTCTTTAACAAACAGACCTTAAAATATTGTCAGCAAACCTAAAAGAATAATATTAGTGTACAATATATTTTGTTACCTAAGCCTCCCATTCTATATACACAGCACAAAACCACAAGTAAGATGAACAATACTGGTGTTTTAATATATCTATACTTCCCTGTTTGCTTTGTGTTATATTGATTGTGCTTCTACAAATTTGAATATTATGAATGATGTATTTAATCTGGTTAATCCTGTGTATATTTTATATCTGTTCCTGAGGAAAGTAAACATAAGCAAATTCAAACAAATGTTGAGCAAAGTCTTCTAGCCCAAGCTTTGCAATGTAAATGACCCTAGCAGAATTATTTTCAGGAATCCATGTGCATTCTCATATGTAAGATGGTTATAATGATTCATTCAAAAGACTTAAATGTGTAAAAAGAAAAAGCTCTATTGTGTTTTATTATTGCACTATTGTTTGCATATAACTTTATATTTAACCCATGAAAAACACATTTGGCTAGATTACGAGTTTTGCGGTATGAGTAAATAGCAGCGTTAAGGCTTATAACGCTGCTTTTTCACTCCCGCTGGTATTACGAGCCTTGCAGGTTTAGGGGCACCGCACACTTTTTTGGCCGTACCGCAAATTAACTTACGCAATTTGCATAAAGTCTTTTTTTCAATGGGACTTCCATAGCACCGGTATTACAAGCTTTTCTGGGAGGCCAAAAAGTGAGCGGTAGAGCCTATCCCGCAAGATTTGTAACGCAATCTAAAGTCAGTAGTTATGAGTTTTATGTTACAAAGCTGTAGCATAAAACTCATAACTAAAGTGTTAAAAAGTACACTAACACCCATAAACTACCTATTAACCCCTAAACCGAGGCCCTCCCGCATAACAAACACTAAAATAAAATTATTAACCCCTAATCTGCCGCTCCCGACATCGCCGCCACTAGAATAAACATATTAACCCCTAAACCGCCACACTCCCGCATCGCAAACACTAGTTAATTATTATTAACCCCTAATCTGCCGCCCCTAACATCGCCGCCACCAACCTTAATTTATTAACCCCTAATCTGCCTCTCTGGACATCACCACCAGTAGAATAAACCTATTAACCCCTAAACTGCCGCACTCCTGCATTGCAAACACTAGTTAAATATTATTGGCTGATTGGATCAGCCAATAGGATTTTTTCACCTTTAATTCCGATTGGCTGATAGAATTCTATCAGCCAATCGGAATTCAAGGGATGCCATCTTGGATGACATCACTTAAAGGAACCTTCATTCTTCAGTCGCCGTCGTCAGAAGAGGATGCTCCGCGCCAGATGTCTTGAAGATGGACCCGTTTCACGCCAGAGGGATGAAGATAGAAGATGCCGTCTGGATGAAGACTTCTGCCCATCTGGAGGACCACTTCTGCTGGCTTGGATGAAGACTTCTCCCGGCTTCATTGAGGACTTCTTGCCTCTTCGCTGAGGACTTCTCCCGGCTTCGTTGAAGATGGATGTCGGTTCTTCAAAACTGTAAGTGGATCTTCAGGGGTTAGTGTTAGGTTTTTTTAAGGGTTTATTGGGTGGGTTTTAGTTTTAGATTAGGGTTTGGGCAATTGAAAAAGAGCTAAATGCCCTTTTAAGGGCAATGCCCATCCAAATGCCCTTTTCAGGGCAATGGGGAGCTTCGGGTTTTTTTAGTTATGTTTTTATTTGGGGGGTTTGGTTGTGTGGGTGGTGGGTTTTACTGTTGGGGAGGTGTTAATATTTTTTTTACAGGTAAAAAAGCTGATTTCATTGAAGGCAATGCCCCGCAAAAGGCCCTTTTAATGGCTATTGGTAGTTTATTGTAGGCTAGGGTTTTTTTTATTTTGGGGGGGCTTTTTTATTTTGATAGGGCTATTAGATTAGGTGTAATTAGTTTAAATATCTGATAATTTCTTTTTTTACTTTGTGTAATTTAGTGTTTGTTTGTTTTTGTAATTTAGGTAATGTTATTTTATTTAGGTAATTTATTTAATTGTAGTGTAAGGTTAGGTGTTAGTGTAACTCAGGTTAGGTTTTATTTTACAGGTAAATTTGAATTTATTTTAGCTAGGTAGTTAGTAAATAGTTAATAACTATTTAGTAACTATTCTACCTAGTTAAAATAAATACAAACTTGCTTGTAAAATAAAAATAAACCCTAAGCTAGATACAATGTAACTATTAGTTATATTATTTTATAGGTATTTAGTTTTAAATAGGAATTATTTAGGTAATGATAGTAATTTTTATTTAGATTTATTTGAATTATATTTAAGTTAGGGGGTGTTAGGGTTAGGGTTAGACTTAGGTTTAGGGTTTTTTTTTTTTTTTTTTTTTATATAAGTTTTTATTGAGGTTGTGCAAACAGAATACAGCTTATGAAGAATAACCAGACATATATGATACAATATAATGATTCTGCATACATAAAGACAGATTACATTCCTATCAAAGGCAACGTTATACGAAAAACTGGAACCTCTTTTTATTTTTCCCATATTCTGGACAAGATGAGTTTCCTCACTTAATACTAAGGCCCCTTCTATATTAACAGTAGGAGAGGAAGGTGGGAAATACGAATGATCCTACAAAAAAATATAGTAAATACACACTTATGCTATTAGGTAATATTAATATTCAAAGAACACAGTAGAATATAAGGGTATGGTGCAAAATTTAAAGCATGGCGACTTAGAATGGGATGGTAAGTAGTTTGTTAGACATTAAATACAGTAAAGGCGCCATTTCCTTGCTAACCTAATATGATATGAGATGTAGGTATGGAATAATATTAAAGTAAAAGTTATGCTTCTGAGAACCTAAAGATTCTTATAACATTAGACAGGAGGGGTAGTAACTGGGAATAATATTGAATCACAGAACTACCCATAAATTGTGTAAATTTCTAAAACAATTTAGGTCAGTAGATTAGAGTAATTAGTAGTTGATATTGTAAACTATAACATGTGTATATATATAATTTTGCTATTTAAAATATGCGGTAAAATATGAAGGAATAGGTAGTTAGAGTATGGCATAGGCGAGATAAGCCATGTAGATAGTCCTCCATCAATAGGAGGTACATTACAGGGGGGGGGGAGGAGGTGGTTAGTATAGTATGCGAAGTGAACTATGCAACTTTATACTTTATGTCAAGAGAGCTTTTAATATGAAGGGCATCGGTAGTTTCAATTATATCATGTCGCTGCGTTGAGGAGTAGTGCAAGTGAAGCTATGAAAGAAAACTAGGGTTTGTGCAGGGATTTGTAAATTTAGTTAGTTAGTATAGTTGATCAGTCCTGCTGATCTAAGTAGAGTAGGTAAAATCAATATTTGAGGAGATAACCAGAGGCTAAAATAAAACTTGGTGATAATGGTGGATTGTGAAGGAAGCTCTCGATTAGTAAGTAGGAGGCAGAGCAGGGAAACTGTACTATGGAGCTATGCATTTGTTATATATAGGCATCATACTGCCCCGGCCGCTGGCAGCAAGATGTCGTGTACACAAGCTTCACCCAAACTCCATTCATAAATATAAATTAAATGCTAACAAACAGTTTATCTAAAAATCAGTAATATCCTGGCCAGTTGCATCATTACAAAAGTGTTAAACATTGAGATCTAAAAATAAGCCTATTATGGATACTAACAATTCTGCACAAAGAACCTACCCCCAATAATGAGCTGCTGGGCTAAGGCAAGGCAATATCTATGTTATGCTCGATGGCAGCTATGAGGTACTATTAGCCAAAAACCTGGACACTAGACATTCTGAGCTCCCTAGTAGTGGGTTACCGTTGTGGCAGTTACGAAAGGGCAACATAACATTATATAACAGCAGACATTAACAATTTTTGCGGCTTCCCCTGATTACCCTTGCATATGTATGTCCCAGTGGCACAAAAGTTTAAAGCGTAAAGACTTTATCAATCAGAGGTGTTAAACAAGCAGTGATTTTAGCGTGACATGTGTAGAACACTAATCCATTACAAAAGTGTTGAGTAAGCAGTGACTTTAGTGAAACACGTACAGCACACTAATTTGTAACAGAAGTGTTAAGCAAGCAGTGATTGTAACCTAACATGTGCAGCACACGAAACTTTTATATAGACCTAACGTGCAAGGCATGACTTAAGCTAACATGTGGTACCACGATGCCCAGGAGAACTTAATAAGTAGACATGTATTTGAATAAAACCTAGAACAAAACTGGGCAAAGGGAACAGAGCTTACATGAACAATACTGTCTAACATGTTAAACTATACCAAACAATAGTCCCACAGTGAACACATAAGAGAACAGAGAGCTGAGCTAAGAACAGTTAGACCTCATAAACAGGATAGAGTATAACCCCATTAGTATACGTATGCAAACTTATAACAATACACTTTTGGAACATCTTAAAACCTCGAGGAATTGGTGTTATACATAGGTACAGCTACTGAAGGCTTAAAGAGCTAAAGCGAGTCACAGCAGCCGCAGTATATGAACAGCAGCACAGCTCCAGCAACTGTAAGCCGGGCAGCCATTATAAAGCGCAGCTATGTCCACTAACCCACACCAACGCGCCTATTTGCAATGTTTGTATTACCAGATGTGGGAAAGCTAATGTGAGTCTTAGAAATTAGCCCATATACTAAGCTGGACCTTCGGTCTGTAAAGTAGAGGTAGCTCTGAGTCAGGCCGTCTTGCGATAGGAACCAATCCAAGTGCTTGAGAGAAGCGTACTGCTGGGCTGCTGTGCCTTTGGACCGATCTGTCCGCAACTGATCGCAGGGATCACTACCAGGCATATCCCAAGATGCTAGAGTATTCTCTGCTACACCACAGCCTGCAGCAACGGGTGGTATGTAAGTTCGACCAACATTGCTTGTGTACCATAAGCAGTCAGGTGTGAGAGTTTTGTCTCCAATGCTCGCCACATCAATACTTTGTGGTCGTATAATCTCCTTATTCTCTGGATCAGGAAGGAGTGAATAAGCAGCGTGAGTTGAAAGTTCCGTTGCTTCCTGCTGAGGATCCGTTGTGGCTCGACGTTCAAGTGTAACTCTACACCCCTCTAGGAAGCGATATATCGCCTTCATAATGTACTCCACATCCTCCATGGTCAAATATAGTAGCGAGCCCCAAAATTGGGGTCTGAAAAGATGACAGTCTTTGATCGAATTTGTTCACAATTGATGGCGCTGAACAGGCCGCAAGATGGCTGCTACAGTTCACTTAAACAGAGGCAAACGCACCAAGGATGTGAAAATTTGTTCATGAAGTGTTTCGCTCTCAAAAATTAGTAGGTTAAGGCAGCTGCGGTTTCAGGTCTTCATGGGTAGTCTGAAGGGTTAATAGGAGGACACAGACAATCGCTAGTTCTAGGTTTTATATACCATATAGTGAGAGCTCATGATAAGTGCGACCGTCCAGTATCACAGTTGGCTCCGCCCCCCCTAGGTTTAGGGGTTTATAACTTTAGTATAGTGGCGGCGACTTTGGGGGCAGCAGATTAGGGGTTAATAAATGTAGGTAGATGGCAGAGATGTTAGGGTGGCGGCAGATTAGGGGTTAATAATATTTAAATAGTGCTTGCGATGCAGGACTGAGGCGGTTTAGAGGTTAATATGTTTTTTCTAATGGCGGCGATGTCCGAAGCGGCAAATTAGGGGTTAAGTATAATGTAGGTGTCTGCGATGTCGGGGGCGGCAGATTAGGGGTTAATAAGTGTAAGATTAGGGGTGTTTAGACTCGGGGTTCATGTTAGGGTGTTAGGTGTAAACATAAATTTAGTTTCCCCATAGGAATCAATGGAGCTGCGTTACGGAGCTTTACGCTGCTTTTTTGCAGGTGTTAGGCTTTTTTTAAGCCGGCTCTCCCCATTGATGTCTATGGGGAAATCGTGCACGAGCACGAACCAGCTCACCGCTGCCTTAAGCAGCGCTGGTATTAGAGTGCGGTATGGAGCACAATTTTGCTCTAGCTCACTTCTTGCCTGTTAACGCTGGGTTTATGAAAACCTGTAATGTCAGCGCTGTAGGTAAGTGAGCGGTGACAATAACTTGCAAGTTAGTACCCCACCCCTCATAACGCAAAACTCGTAATCTAGCCGATAGTTAAAGTCAGCTCCAATGCACTGCTGGGAGCTAGTTGAACACATATTGTAAGCCAATGACAAGAGGCATATTCATGTAACCTCCTATCCCCAGCTGGCTATAAACAAAGGATATCAAACAAAACAAACTAAATTTGATAATATAAGTAAATGGAAAAGTATTACAATTAGATAGGGAAGAAGAAAGCCACTCATGCCCTTCAGCTCTTATTTGAGCCGCGTTTATTATTGTGAAAGAGCAACACACTATAATCTTAATTTGCACAAATTGTAGTGTATTGCAACTTCACAAGAATGAATGCGTCTCCTAATAGAGCAGAACGGCACAAATTGACGTCTGATTAAAATCACATGCTCCTTCTAAATAATGAACAAATATGTTATCACAATATTCACTGCCATAGACTATAAAGACATTGTACTTTGGTTATGAGGTAGAAATGTTCTTTTGTTAAACATAAAAGATATTACTTTATTCCGTATAATATTTTGTTACTATTTATGACAGTTTTTTTTTTTTAACAGCACATTTTATGTGTTTTTAACTATTGATATAATCTACCAGTACACAATAACTCTCCACCTAATTCTGGCAAATAACTAATGACTAGGTTACAAGTGAAGCGCAATTGACTGGGCAGGGTGCGCTATCTTGCGTTTGGTCTTGCACAACGCGCAATCTGGTATTACAAGTCAATGGCTAAATAATATAACCAAAGCATGTTTACGCTCACCCTATTATTTTAATTAAAGTGAAGGTATACTTTGGTGAATGAAAGCCCGATTTAAAAAATACTGTTAAAAACAGGGGCACTTTCATTCATCAAAGTTTACAAAGCAGCCGTTTTGATTAAAAACGTACCTTTTTTTCTTTTCACAGCAAGCAGCTTCCCCCACCTAGAGATCCTCTATTCACACGTCAGCAATGACTAATCCGGCTTCCTCCAATCACAGCATGGCCTCAGGCAATGACTACTAACCGGGGGGGGAAAGCTGTGATTGGAAGAAGCCGGATTAATCATTGCTGACGTGTGAAGAGAGAATCTCTATGTGGGGGAATCTGCTCTGGCTGTGAAAAGAAAAAAAAGGTCATTTTTTTAAACAAAACGGCTGCTTTGTAAACTTTGATGAATGAAAGTGCCCCTGTTTTTAATAGTATTTTTAACCTTTTCCCGCCGTTATGCTGTTGTATTCCGTCACAACGGCGCTGGGCTTTAAAGCCATTATGACGGAATACAACGTCATAGCCAACGGCTGTCCTGAAGCCTACTGCGCTTGCAGGATATGATTGCGGTCTGGAGGGCATTCCTAGCGTCATAGGGACGCCCCCCAGACCCGATCCCATAATTGAAATGATGAGGGGGTGGGGGCTGGTTATTGAGGGGGGGAAGCTACACTACAGAAAAAGAAATAATAAAAAAAATAAAATATATATTTTTAAAATTTGTATGCAAACTGGGTACTGGCAGACAGCTGTTTGTAAATAATTTCAGTGTAAAACCTAAAGTTTGTGAAAAAGTGAGCATTTTTTTTTATTTGATCGCATTTGGCGGGGAAATGGTAGCATGAAATATACCAAAATGGGCCTAGATCAATACTTTGGGTTGTCTACTACACTACACTAAAGCTAAAGTTAACCCTACAAGCTCCCTACAAACTCCCTAATTACCCCCTTCACTGCTGGGAATAATACACGTGTGGTGCGCAGCGGCATTTAGCGATTTTCTAATTACCAAAAAGTAACTCCAGAGCCATATACAGTATGTCTGCTATTTCTGATAAAGGGGATCCCAGAGAAGCATTTACAACCTTTTGTGCCATAATTGCACAAGCTGTTTGTATATAATTTCAGTGAGAAACTTAAAGTTTGTGAAAAAGTTTGTGAAAAAGTGAACGATTTTTTTTATTTGCTCACATTTGGCAGTGAAATGGTTGCATGAAATATACCAAAATGGGTCTAGATCAATACTTTGGGTTGTCTACTAAAAAAAAAATATATATATACATGTCAAGGGATATTCAGGGATTCCTGACAGATATCAGTGTTCCAATGTAACTATCGCTAATTTTGAAAAAAAATGGTTTGGAAATAGCAAAGTGCTACTTGTACTTATTGCCCTATAACTTGCAAAAAAAAGCAAAAAACATGTAAACATTTGCGGATAGATTTAGAGTTTTGCTTCCAAACAATGCTGGTATTTAGAGTTGTCTGAAGGGCTGTGTTAGGCTCCAAAAAGGGTGCGTTGAGCCTAATGTACCGCCACTTCAACCCTCAATACCAGCGTTGCTTACGGTAGCGGTATCTGTAGGAGATATGAGATAAGAACTGGGTTTTACATCTAGAATAACTAAGGTGCCGATTACTAAAACTTTGGAAGTTCTAACGTGGTTTTTCATGCCATCCCTCGCAGGGGCTGCCTGAAGTCCCTTCAAGTGGCGAGAAGTCTTGTATAGAAAGTAATGGAGCTCGTTGGAAAGGGAGACCTTACTGTGAACGTTGAAGTAAGCACTGAGTATGGGCCGCACTTTAAAATATAAATCCTGCATCAAAAATAGATGCATTACACTGCTTTCTGTGTATAGCATCCTATAATCGCCTCTTTTATGTATGAATATATTATTTTATTAGGGTATTACGTATTTTCCCTATTCTTTCACAACCTCGCCACCTTTAAGCTTCCAAGAAATAAACAGTAAGACCTGTAGGGCAGATATGGTTAGATAATTACGCCTTTATTTGAGGGAAAATTTCTTACACGCCCAAGGAAAGCCCATGTTCAGCCCATTTTAAGATAAAACAACAACTACATTTGTATTTTGTACATATAAGTACAAATATCTATGTGTTTGTTCGCCAATCCAGTGTCTTTAGATTGCAATTTACGCTGTGCATATTTAATACAATTTATTTCTATGCAATTTACATACAAATTTCACATTTTTGACAAAATACGATTTTTGTTGAACAATCTTGTTACGATTTTTTAGGCTCCTTAACAATATCATTTTTTTCCTGCTTATTTATGTCTGAATGGTTCAATTATTCATTTTGTACAATTCTTAATTTGCAATTTTCACTATGCACTTTAGTAATGTATGCATCTTCTTCCCATACCAAATTATAGTATATGCCCCTTAGCGAGACACCCTGTTTTTTGGCTCAAAAGTGGCCATAGATAATTCCACCAGGGAAATAGAAGTACTGGCAATCATTCTAAAATAACCTCACCAGCTCAGAGACCTTTAGATTATTGGGCCCTGAGATACAAAATGTAATCACAGGAAAAGTGGACAAAACAAATAAAGAAAATAAACATTACAGCATTTTTAATTATTAATTAACATAATTAAACATTTAAAAAATATACGACTAGATTACGAGTTTTGCGGTAAGAGCGGCTCATTGCTAACTTGCAAGTTATTTCCACCACTCACCTCCCTATAGCGCTGCTATTACAGGTTTTCATAAACCCGGCGTTAGCAGGCAATATGTGAGCGTTGAGCAAAATTGAGCTCCATACCGCACTCAAATACCAGCACTGCTTTGAGCTGGTTTTACGTGCTTGTGCACGATTTCCCCATAGACATCAATGGGGTATTGCCTGCTAAAAAAAAGCCTAACACCTGCAATAAAGGAGCGTAAAGCTCCGCAACACTGCCCCATTGATTCCTACGGGGAAAGAAAATTTATGTTTACACCTAACACCCTAACATAAACCCAGAGTCTAAACACCCCTAATCTGCTGCCCCCAACATCACCGACACCTACATTATACTTAGTAACCCCTAATCTGCCACCCCTGACACCGCCGACACCTACATTATACTTATTAACCCCTAATCTGCCGTCCCCGCCACCGCCGCCACCTACCTACACTTATTAACCCCTAATCTGCTGCCCCCAATGTCGCCGCCACCCACCTACACTTAATTACCCCTAATCTGCCGCCCCCAATGTCGTTGCTACCTACCTACACTTATTAACCCCTAATCTTTCGCCCCCAACGTCACCGCCACTATACTAAAGTTATTAACCCCTAAACCTAACCCTAAGTCTAACCCTAACACCCCTAACTTTAATATAATTAAAATAAATCTAATTAAAAATTCCTATCATTAACTAAATAATTCCTATTTAAAACTTAATACTTACCTATAAAATAAACCCTAAGCTAGCTACAATATAACTAATAGTTACATTGTATCTAGCTTAGGGTTTATTTTTATTTTACAAGCAAGTTTGTATTTATTTTAACTAGGTAGAATAGTTACTAAATAGTTATTAACTATTTACTATCTAGTTAAAATAAATACAAATGTACCTGTAAAATAAAACCTAATCTGTGTTACACTAACACCTAGCCTTACACTACAATTAAATAAATTACATTAATTAAATACAATTAACTAAATTACAAAAACAAACAAACACTAAATTACACAAAATAAAAAAGAAATGATCAAATATTTAAATTAATTACACCTAATCTAATAGCCCTATAAAAATAAAAAAAGCCCCCCCAAAATAAAAAACCCTAGCCTACAATAAACTACCAATCGCCTTTAAAAGGGCATTTTGTGGGGTATTGCCCCAAAGAAATCAGCTCTTTTACCTATAAAAAAAATACAGCCAACCCTCCAACAGTAAAACCCACCACCCACACAACCAACCCCCCAAATAAAATCCTATCTAAAAGAAACTAAGCTCCCAATTGCCCTGAAAAGGGCATTGCCCTTAAAAGGGCATTTAGCTCTTTTTCTGCCCAAACCCTAATCTAAAAATAAAACCCACCCAATAAAACCTTAAAAAAACTAACACTAACGCCTGAAGATCCACTTACAGTTTTTGAAGACCGGACATCCATCCTCAATGAAGCGGCAGAAGTCCTCAGCGAAGCCGGCAGAAGTCTTCATCCAAGCGGGCCGAAGTCTTCATCTAAGTCGGCAGAAGTCTTCATCCAGATGGCATCTTCTATCCTGATCCAATCAGCCAATAGGATTGAGCTTGCATTCTATTGGCTTATTGGAACAGCCAATAGAATGCAAGCTCAATCCTATTGGCTGATTTTTTCACCTTTAATTCCGCGCCGGATGTTTTGAAGATGGAGCCGCTCCGCGCCGGATGGATGAAGATAGAAGAGGCCGCCTGGATGAAGACTTCTGCCGGCTTGGATGAAGACTTCAGCCCGCTTGGATGAAGACTTCTGCCGGTTTCGCTGAGGACTTCAGCCGCTTCGTTGAGGATGGATGTCCGGTCTTCAAAAACTGTAAGTGGATCTTCGGGGGTTAGTGTTAGGTTTTTTTAAGGGTTTATTGGGTGGGTTTTATTTTTAGATTAGGGTTTGGGCAGAAAAAGAGCTAAATGCCCTTTTAAGGGCAATGCCCATCCAAATGCCCTTTTCATTTTTTTTTTTTTATTTGGGGGTTTGGTTGTGTGGGTGGTGGGTTTTACTGTTGGGGGGTTGGTTGTATTTTTTTTTACAGGTAAAAGAGCTGATTTCTTTGGGGCAATGCCCTGCAAAAGACCCGTTTAAGGACCATTGGTAGTTTATTGTAGGCTAGGGTTTTTTTATTTTGGGGGGCTTTTTTATTTTGATAGGGCTATTAGATTAGGTGTAATAAATTTAAATATTTGATAATTTCTTTTTTATTTTGTGTCATTTAGTGTTTGTTTGTTTTTTGTAATGTAGTTAATTGTTTTTAATTAATGTAATTTATTTAATTGTAGTGTAAGGTTAGGTGTTAGTGTAACTCATGTTAGGTTTTATTTTACAGGTAAATTTTATTTATTTTAACTAGATAGTTAGTAAATAGTTAATAACTATTTACTAACTAGTCTACCTAGTTAAAATAAATACAAACTTACCTGTAAAATAAAAATAAAACCTAAGTTAATTATTAGTTATATTGTAGCTAGCTTAGGGTTTATTTTACAGGTAAGTATTTAGTTTTAAATAGGAATTATTTAGTTAATGATAGTAATTTTTATTTAGATTTATTTTAATTATATAAAAGTTAGGGGTGTTAGGGTTAGATTTAGGGTTAGGATTAGGGGTTAATAACTTAAGTATAGTGGCAGCGATTTTGGGGACAGCAGATTAGGGGTTAATAACAGTAATGTAGGTTGCGGCAATGTTAGGGATAGCAGATTAGGGGTTAATAATATTTAACTAGTGTTTACGATGCGGGAGTGCAGCGGTTTAGGGGTTAATAATTTTATTTTAGTGTTTGCGATGTGGGAGGGCCTCGATTTAGGGGTTAATAGGTAGTTTATGGGTGTTAGTGTACTTTTTAGCACTTTAGTTATGAGCTTTATGTTACGGCGTTGTAGCATAAAACCCATAACTACTGATTTTCAGTTTACGGTATGAATCTTGACGGTATGAATCTTGATGGTATAGGCTGTACCGCTCACCTTTTGGCCGGACAGGCAAACTCGTAATACCGGCGCTGTGAAAGTCCCATTGAAAAAGGACTTTTTAAAAGCTGCGGTAGTTACGTTGCGTTCCGGCCAAAAAAGTTTGCGGTACAGATAAACCTGCAAGACTTGTAATACCAACAGTAGTGAAAAAGAGCCATAACGATGCTTTTTCACTCATACCGCAAAACTCATAATCTAGCCGATAGAATCTTAAAGTCTTTAATCTTCCTTTAAAGGGATACTAAACTCATTTTTTTTCCTTTAAGGATTCAGATAGAGCATGCAATTTTAAGCAACTTTCTAATTTACTCCTATTATCACTTTTTTCATTCTCTTGCTATCTTTATTTGAAAAGCAGGAATGTAAAGCTTAGGAGCCGGTATATTTTAGGTTCAGCACCCTGGATAGCGCTTGCTTATTGGTACATTTAGCCACCAATCAGCAAGTGCTACCCAGGTGCTGAAAAAAAATTGGTCGGCTTTTAAATAAACACCTAAATTACAAGCTGTGCGCTAAACCCAGTGCGTAAATAACGCTAACAATTTTGCAGTATCCCACTTTCCATAGCACTGCCATTACAAGTTACAAAAAAACCTTCTTGTGCTGTGCGTTATGGTGTGTTAAGCTCCATACCACACAAAAGCCAAGGCCTGACTTGACATGCTCGTGCACGTTTTTTCCCCATAGACATCAATGGAGAGAAAGTGTTAGAATAAAACTAACACCTGTGATTGCGGAATGGCGATCACTATAATGCAATCCCCATTGATATCTATGGGGCAAGAAAGTTATGTAAAAACCTAACACCCTAACATAAACCCCTAGTCTAAATACCCATAATCCGCCACTCCCTGACATTGTCGACACTAATTAAAATTATTAACCCCTAATTCATCATCCACCCACATCGCTAACACCTAAATAAAGTTATTAACCCCTAAACCACCAACCCCCCACATCGCCAACACTACAATAAACATATTAACCCCTAAACCGCCGACCCCCACATCTCAATGACTAAACTAAACCTATTAACCCCTAAACCTAACACCCCCTATCAGTAAATTAAAGTTACAATATAACTACCTTTAAATAAAAAAAAAACTTTCCTGTGAAATTAAAAAAACTAATCTTAAACTATAAATAAACCTAATATAACTATTTAAAAAACTAAAATATACGAAAAATAAAAAAACCTAAGTTACAAAATTAAAAAATCCTAACACTACGAATAAAAAATCCTAACATTACAAAAAATACAAAAAAATAATAAATAATAAAAAAAAAATCAAAAAATAATAAACGAAATTATCCAAAATAATAAAAAATCAACTTACTCTAATACCCCTATAAAAACAAAAAAGTCACCACAAAATAAAAACACCCCCTAATCTATCAATAAACTACCAATAGCCCTTAAAAGGGTCTAAAGCAATCAGGTCGTTTACATAAAAGAATTACAAAGTACTCCCTACCAGTAAAAAACCCCACCCAACCAACCCCCAAAATAAAAAAAACCTAAGCTACCCATTGCCCTTAAAGGGGCATTTGTATGGGCATTGTTCTTAAAAGGGCAATCAGCTCTTTTGCTGCCCATAAAAAAATAAAAAAGCCCTAATCTAAATAAAAAACCAACCCCCCAAAAAAACACTAACCCCAAAAAATGTACTCACAGTTCCTAAAGTCCGGACATATATCTTCATCCATCTCGGACCATCTTCTACCTTCTTCCCGGAGGTGCGGAGTGGTCTTCCTCGATGCACAGAGCCGGAGCAGTGGTCCTCTTCAGTGGTGGCAATCCTCAGCGGCATGGAGGCTCCTCTTCATACGATCTCTGACGCACAATGAAGATTGAATGCAAGGTACCCCTTTTATATTTGAGGTACCTTACATTACTATTGGCTGAAATATTCAAATCAGCCAATAGGATGAGAGCTGCTTAAATCCTATTGGCTGATTTCTTCATCCGCGCCTCCTGGAAAGAAAAAAGATGTCCCCGTGCTGGATGAAGATGTCACCACCTGGATGAAGACTATACTCCGCCTTGAAGAAGATGGATGTCTGGACTTCAGGAACTGTGAGTACATTTTTTGGGGTTAGTGTTGTTTTTTTAAATTTTTGGGGGGTATTTTGTTTTTTAGATTAGGGTTTTTTTCTTTATTTTTTTTAGAATTTGTTTTTTATTTTGGGGGTTGTTTGGTGGGGGGGTTTACTGTTAGGTTGTACTTTGTATTTTTTTTTATGTAAAAGAGCTGATTGCTTCAGGGCAATGCTTTACAAAGGGCCCTTTTAAGGGCTATTGGTAATTTATTGTTAGATTAGGGGGTGTTTTTATTTTGGGGTGGCTTTTTTGTTTTTATAGGGATATAAGATTAGGTTTATTTTTATTATTTTGGATATTTTTTTTATTATATTTTGTAATATTAGATTTTTTTATTTTTCATATTTTTTTTTAAAAAATTTAATGTTAGTTTTTTTTTCGTAGTGTTAGGATTTTTTAATTTTGTACTTTAGCTTTTTTATTTTTAGTTTATTTTAGTTTTTTAAAATAGTTATATTAGGTTTATTTATAGTTTAAGCTTAGGTTTTTTTATTTCACAGGAAAGTTTTTTTTTTATATTGTAACTTTAATTTAAAGTTAGGGGGTGCTAGGTTAGGGGGTGCTAGGGGTTAATAGTTTAATTTAGTGTGTCGTGGGGGGGGCAGCGGTTTAGGGGTTAATATGTTTATTTAGGTCTGCGGTTTAGTATTTAATACTTTAATTTAGTGTTGGCGATGGGCGGCAGATTAGGGGTTAATAGTCTAGTTTATGGGTGTTAATTTACTTTGTAACATTTTTCTTATGAGTTTTGTGAAACATTTTTGTTTTGCAAAATCCATAATTACTGGTCGTTGATCGCAGAATGGATCGTGGCGGTATAAGCTATAGCGCTAGCGTAATAGCCTGACTGAACAACTTGTAATACAGGTGACCTGAAAATTCCACACTCAAAAGCCATTTTTGCAGTGCGAAATGTAGAGTTGCGATACAGGCTAAAATGCTTGCTGTATAGCTGTTCTGTTGTGACTAGTAATACGGGAGACCTAGCCTTTTAGGCGCACACTTTCTTTGATTTATCTTGTTCTGTTTTGTAAGGTTTTAGGGACCTTACAGATTGTGGTGCAGGTCTCATATATATATTATTTGTAGCATGAGTGGTGTATCTTATTTAACCTAGTATCTTGCTTCCCTATACTACCGCTTGCTGCTCCCAAATATGAATGATTACACTAGTATATTTGATCTCAGATCTTGTATGTATGAGGATCTACAAAAAATTATAAATAAATACAAATCAGAGATAATAGAAATATTGAATGAGAATAATGTAAATATGGATAAATTAATGAAACTATTAGAAGATAAAATGAAAATTGAACTAAAATACAGAACTGAATATCTCTTTTGGCAGAAATATATAGAAGTAAAGAGAGTCCCTAGGGGGTGAAGGATGAAAAAAGAATGTGCCTTTAAAACAGAGGATTTAATTAAATGAATAACACTTATTAAAGAATATAGGGGTGACATCCTCATAAAGTTAGGGAATGAAATTAATGAATTAGAAACCAAACTAAAGAACTCTTAAAAGTGAAATTAGATAAGTTTGAGAGAGATGAAAATGACTACACAAATTTTGATGAGGGAATAAACACAGAGGTTTATATAAAACACAAATGGAGACATATTAGATATAAAGTATATAATAGAAGTAATGGAAATAATAATACACAAACAAGGGACAACCAAAGGGAATGGAGAAATAATCATGGACAAACTAGATACCAAAAAGAGACTGAAAATAACCAATATGGTTACTATGAAAATATAAACAGACCTTATTCTCATAGAAGACCAGAAAATAACAATAGAGCACTATACTAAGAAGTGACTGTTAGGGCCCCCCTATACCCTTATCTAATAGCTCCATCACTCTAAACCATGAGTCTTGGGAGGGGATACAACCAACAACCTCTACCAGACACATAGAAAATAATCAGTATTTTTTTAGACAGAGGCCAAGTAAAATCACCCCTCAATTGGAGATGACCACAAGAAAGCGAGGATTTAAGACAAAGAAAAAGGTTTTCAGAAAGAGAGGAAAACGGGGGTTGGGGGTACATAAAGAATGAAATAAATCATTCAGTCAAATGTAATAGTATTTATAACCTTAGCAAATACAAATTACCAGACAATGAAACTAAAATATTATCTAAAGGGTTATCATTTGCACCAACAAAGAAACTCAATAAATTTGAGGCATTCACTCACTCTAAAATGTCATTTTGCAAAGAGTCCAATAGAAAGAGAAATACAAGAGCCTATTATAAACCGGAAAAAGGACGAGAATGGGTACATACACTCTGATCTCAAACGTAAGTCATTATTTTACCCAAACCATGAGAAGGGTCCATTTTTAAAAACTTTTGAAAAAATGGTGCTAAAAGATATAAAAACTTACCTTAAAAGAAACTAAATAAAGTTCAATTCAACTTATCCAAAAAACAAAAAGATCTGATCTTACGGCTAGATTACGAGTCTTGCGTTATGAGCTGTGCAGTGCTAACATGCAGTTTTTTCTCACTTACTCACTTTTTACAAACCCGGCGTTAAAAGGCAAGAAGTGAGCGTAGAGCAAAATTGAGCTCCATACCGCACTCCAATACCAGCGCTGCTTAAGTCAGCGGTGAGCTGGTTATACGTGCTCGTGCATGATTTCCCCATAGACATCAATGGGGAGAGCTGGCTGAGAAAAAGTCTAACACCTGCCAAAAAGCAGCGTAAAACTCAGCCCCATTGATTCCTATGGGTCAACACCCTAACATGAACCCTAAATCTAAACACCCCTAATCTTACACTTATTAACCCCTAATCTGCCACCCCCTACATCGCCGACACCTACATTATATTTATTAACCCCTAATCTGCCGCTCCAGACATCGCCAACACCTACATTATATTTATTAACCCCTAATCTCCCTCCACCAATGTCGCCGCAACCTACCTACTTTTATTAACCCCTAATCTGCCATCCCCAATGTCGTTGCCACTATTCTAAATTTATTAACCCCTAAACCTAAGTCTAACCCTAACCCTAACACCCCCTAACTTAAATATAATTTAAATAAATTTAAATAAAATTACTATAATTTACTAAATTATTCCTGTTTAAAGCTAAATACTTACCTGTAAAATAAACCCTAAGCTAGCTACAATATAACTAATAGTTACATTGTAGCTATCTTAGGGTTTATTTTTATTTTACAGGCAAGTTTGTATTTATTTTAACTAGGTAGTATAGTTACTAAATAGTTATTAACTATATAATAACTACCTAGCTAAAATAAATACAAATTTACCTGTAAAATAAAACCTAACCTAAGTTACATTAACATCTAACACTACACTACAATTAAATAAATTCACCCTTAATAAATCCTAACACTAACCCCCGAAGATTCACTTACTGGGAAAAGTCTTCATCCAAGCGGCAAGATGTCCTCAACGAAGCCGGCAGAAGTGGTCCCCCAGACGGGCAGAAGTGGTCCTCCAGACAGGCAAAAGTCTTCATCCAGATGGCATCTTCTATCTTCATCCTTCCGACACGGAGCGGCTCCATCTTCAAGACATCCGGCGCAGAGTATCCTTTTCAATCGACATCTTCTTCTGAATGAATATCTCTTTAAGTGACGTCATCCAAGATGGCGTCCCTTAGATTCCAATTGGCTGATAGAATTCTATCAGCCAATCGGAATTAAGGTAGAAAAAATCCTATTGGCTGATGCAATCAGCCAATAGGATTGAGCTGGCAATCTATTGGCTGTTCCAATCCTGATTAAAGAAGAATTGCAGTAAGAATTAAGATTTTTTAACAAAATCAGAGATTTTGAAAAATAAATTAGACAACATACCTTTCTAGTAGAAATAAATACCCTCTTACAGCCAAGAAAAAAATAAATGGCAGTAAATGATTTAAGAGTTCCTTTTATAACTAGATACAATACAAACCACAATGTACTGGAAAAAATATTTTATAAACATTGGCACATTTTAAAACAAGATAATAAGATAGTTGGCCAATTATCCGATCGTCCATTCTTTGTGTATAGAAAGACAAATAATTTAAATAATATTTTAGCACCAACTGTATCTAAGGAAAATAAGAAAACAGATAAAGATTTATTAGGGAACAATCTAAAAGGTTTCTTCCCTTGCAATTGTTGCAAATCATGTAGGCATTCGAGAAAGACGTCTGTCTTTTCCTCTACTAGAACGGCAAAATAGTTTAAAATAAATGAGCTAATCAGGTGTACTGATAAAAATGTTATTTACCTCATACAATGTAAATGTGGAAGTCAATATGTAGGTGAATTGACCTGACCCCTTAGAGAGCGAATACACAAACATATATCATCTACTGAAAATGCAGACAAAGAGAGGAATAAAGACCTACCTGTTCCCAGACACTTTAAAATGTGTAATGAGGGCAATTTAAAACATTTTAATTATACAGGAATAGCCAAATTTATAGATAAGAGTAAGGGGGAGATAATGAAAAAAGTATTTTACAGCTAGAATCTAAATTGATTTTTACTTTAGATACTCTGACCCCTAGTGGACTCAACTTAGAAATGGATTTAGCTTGCTTTCTTAGATTAATTTATTTATGAATTATTGAGTGTATTTTAGGTAGGTTTTTAAGAATCATATTATGCTTAGTTGCCGTTTCATGATATACATATATGTTTTACATATGTTTTTAAATTTAGATGTTGTCTATTGTTATTGCATGTATAATGTATTTATTTATTATGAGAGATTGTATTTATTATTAGAGACTGTTTTTATAGTTTTGATTAGATTAGATTATTTTATTGTGTTATTCTTTATAAATATATGAATTCTCTTTATATGTTTTTTTACTTAAAGCATCCGCTGAGTATAAAATATTTATAGAGGATCTAGTAACTATATACAACATTATGGATAGCAATTCCATTCACACGTATTGAGATCTGACATCTTGTAATATACGGATGCTAGTGTAACAACATTATCAAGATTATGGAACTATTATTATGACTATGGAGATATTTAAGCACTTGTAGTGCCTGTCCCTTTAATAGCTCCACACAAGTATTTAAGGAGCAGGATGACAACGGATAGATCAGGCTTGACAAAGGCTCTGTGTGAACTGAAACGCGTTGCCAGATCTACTTTCTGCATGTCTGGTGAGAGACACCATACTTTGGAGAACATTTACACAGCGGAGGGCGGATTCCAGGAAGTGCAGGAGAGCAGAGCTTGGTGGCTTTCTCCCATGCACACACTATTAGGATCCAAGAGCTGTTCTTTAGTGGTATATCCTCTCATTCAGGATACACATAACTCAGAGCTCCTGAGTATAACCATCAGGTATAATTAAAGGGACGCTGAACCCAAATTGTTTCTTCTGTGATTCAGATAAAGCATGCAATTTTAAGCAACTTTCTAATTTACTCCTATTAACACATTTTCTTCATTCTTTTGGTATCTTTAAATGAAAAGCAAGAATGTAAGTTTATATGCTGGCCCATTTTTGGTGAACAACCTGGGTTGTTCTTGCAGATTGGTGGATTAATTTAACCGACCAATAAACAAGTGCTGTCCAGTGTACTGAACCAAAAATAGCTTAGATGCCTTCTTTTTCAAATAAAAATAGCAAGAGAACGAAGAAAAATTGATAATAAGAGTAAATTAGAAAGTTGCTTAAAATTGCATGCTCTATCTGAATCACAAAATAAAAAATTTGGGTTCAGTGTCCCTTTAACTGTTCCATTTTTATGCTGTATATACTACCCTCTGAAACCTTGGGAGTATATATCTTCTGTGCTTTGAGGATTGTTCATTTGATCACTGTTACATTGTGGGACTGGCACATATTTATACATTTATGTTGCCTCAAAACTAACTTGGGACTTTATTACTATTCACTCTGGCTGCAGCAGAGTTCTAATAGTAGTTTGGTTTTATGTTATCACTTATGCTGCTCATGTAATATTACTGCTACTTTTAAAAGTGTGATATTTTTAGGTACATTTTATGTCTTTTCTATTTTAAATAAATAAAAAAATTATATAATTATATGTATCTTTTATCACTATATATAATGATTGTTTTAGACATACAGTATATATGCATGTATAGAGGCAGTTTCTTTCTTACTTTAGACAAGCCTTTTAGGCGCCCACTTTCTTTGATTTATCTTGTTCTTGTACCGCAACACTTGTAATTTAGCCGAAAGATAGCAAGAGAACAAAGAAAAATTGAAAATAGGAGTAAATTAGAAAGTTGCTTACAATTGCATGCTCTCTCTGAATAATGAAAGAAAAAAAAATGGTTTTAGTTTCTCTCTAAAGTTATATAGGTAGCACAGTCCAATAAATGTAGATGGCTGTGGCACACTATGCTTTCCTTTTTTTTCAATCAAGGTCTTGCAAAACCATTTTTAATTGTTTTGTAGGGCCTCAATTCATTGTTTTTAATGATTAATGAATAACATATTTTAAAATATATATTTAATGAAATATATATATAAAAATGTAAAATCATATGTATATTGTTTTGATTAAAAAAGATTAAAAGTTAAAGGGACATTATACACTCATTTTTTCTTTGCATAAATGTTTTGTAGATGATCTATTTATATAGCCTATACAGCTTTTATTTTAAAAAATTTATAGTTTTGCTTATTTTTAAATAACATTGCTCTGATTTTCAGACTCCTAACCAAGCCCCAAAGTTTTACGAGAATACCGTCAGCTACCTTCTCCAGCTTGCTCCTGTTTGTGTAAAGGGTCTTTTCATATGCAAAAGAAGGGGGAGGGGGGAGTGTCTTATTTCCCCACTTGCAGTGGGCTTTCCAGCTACCTTTTCAACAGAGTTAAACTGAGAGCTTCTAAGTAAGTTTTTAAACAGTTTTATACTGGATTTTTATATCAGTATCTGTGCATCTTATTCTTTATAGTAGTGTCTATTACATGCAGTTATATGAAAATGAGTGTAT
Source organism: Bombina bombina (assembly GCF_027579735.1). Classification (NCBI taxonomy): domain Eukaryota; kingdom Metazoa; phylum Chordata; class Amphibia; order Anura; family Bombinatoridae; genus Bombina; species Bombina bombina. Next base: position 1,160,242,935 of record NC_069500.1, on the reverse strand, counting down.
ACTGTCCCTTTAAATATTTTTAAAAAAAAAATAGAAAAACCCTTTTTTTATTTATTAAATGCATAAAACACTAGTATTTATTAAATGTATATGTTTTGACTGTATCTTTTAAAATGCGTATAGAATTAGCAAACAGTATTTCAGTTGCATATGCACTTATGTTACACATGCCCAGGGCACCTGCATTCAAACACCAAGGGTCCCATGTACAAAGCCTGTTCATACAAGGTTCTAAATTTGAGGCCCAGTGCCCCCTGGGTTTGCATCAAATGGGTAGTGGGAGTATAGGGTCACTTAAGTGTGTAATGCTGTCCTCTTCTCTCATGTGATTGAGACTGTCTATCACCTCAAACGAACGTGTTCAAGGTGATTGCTATGCACCAGCTGAGAGGTGGAGGAGATGTAATAAAAAAATATTTTAATAGTTAAAAGACCTAGCGGGTATTGTGATTGTCTAGTAAAGCATGATTTAAACAAAAGTCTTGTATACAAATATTGTTTAAGCAAGAGAACCAGTCTAACGTTAATAAGGAATTTGTATTATCACAGATGAGGAAGCCCTTCTAACTCACTAGTTCTCTTTTTTTAACAGACATCCATGGTAAAGGCCTAAAACAGCAATTTCCTCTGCAATCTATGACTGTGATCCCCTTGCCCAAGGTAGATACAAGTACCAGGTTTGGTAGGTTAGTTACCTATACGCTTTGTGGTACATTTTCTATATAAGTTTGCCTTTTTAAGATTTAACACAACCATATACACCAGGTTCACACAGATAGGATTACAAATCTCACTTCAACGCCAACCCGTATCCAAACACTCAAGATTCCACAGGACAAAGACTACAGGAAGAGAGGCTCTGGATAAAAGAGAATGAGATCCTGGTAAGAGACTACTTTCAGAGGGCATGCAGACTGGAGGACAACACCATATCTTGCAATGTCAGGGAGAGACACAGTGGTGCTGCTGGGGGGCAGGGGGGAGCACAACTCCTCAGCATCAGTAGCGACCTACTCAACAGAAGGCCCAGGGTACAAAAAAATTGGGACCCCAAAGGTAACTCAGTAGTAAACAATAACAATAATATACATGCTGCTCTGTATAATGATTTTGAGAATAGATATATAGATAGCTAGATGATGATAGATAGATGATGATAGATAGGTAGATAGATATAGATAGATAGATAGATAGATAGATAGAGAGGTGGACCTGCAACCTGCACTGATAAAAGACTCCACTGCATTAGGTTGTACACATTCTGCACACACCTATATATAGACTGGCTGCTATTGGCCCTCCCCAACATTTGGGCCCTGGTGCTACTGCACCTACTGTAGCAATGGTAGTTCTGCCCCTGCTCAGCATAATAGCTGACCCCAATGTACCCTCATGTTCCTCTTAACAGTGCTTGTTGCTTGCTTTCCTGCTCCACTCATCCACACCAGCAGCATGCACGGTCCTGCCCACAGTACACTATAACTTTGCCCTGCCGTGACTGCGCCTACCACCCACTGCATACATGACTCTGACCTCCTATCTTGGCCCTGCCCACAAACTGCCAGTGGGCCTCCTGGGATTGTTTCCCCACCATTTAATTTCTAGAGACAACACTGGAAAGATAGAACACTGTGATTCAATGTCAATATGTGATTTACTTCATTCAACTATAACCATAACTTGCATGTTGAGGCCTGCAAAATATTCGGCTAGATTTAGAGTTTTGTCGGTAAAGACCCGCGTAGCTAACGCAGCTTTTTTTCCTACTGCTGCTTCCAATCAACGCTGGTATTTAGAGTTGTCTGAAGGGCTGCGTTAGGCTCCAAAAAGGGAGCGTTGAGCCGAATTTACCTCCACTTCAACCCTCAATACCAGTGTTGCTTACGGTAGCGGTAAGCTGGCAAAACGTGTTCGTGCACGATTCCCCCATAGGAAACAATGCAAAAAAAAAGCAGCGTTAAGATCCAAACCCAGCCACATTGTTTCCTATGGGGAAACACTTTCTAAGTCTGCACCTAACTCCCTAACATGAACCCCGAGTCTAAACACCCCTAACCTTACACTTATCAACCCCTAATCTGCCGGCCCCGCTATCGCTGACACCTGCATTACACAATTAACCCCTAATCTGCTGCTCCGGACACCGCCGCCACCTACATTATCCCTATGAACGCCTAATCTGCTGCCCCCAACATCGCCGACACCTACATAATATTTATTAACCCCTAATATGCCCCCCCCCAACGTCGCCGCCACCTAACTTCAAGTATTAACCCCTAATCTGCCGACCGGACCTCGCCGCTACTCTAATAAATATATTAACCCCTAAAGCTAACCCTAACCCCCCCAAAGTTAAATTTAATTTTAATCTAACGAAATAAATTAACTCTTATTAACTAAAGTATTCCTATTTAAAATTAAATACTTACCTGTAATATAAACCCTAATATAGCTACAATATAATGACTAATTATATTGTAGCTATTTTAGGATTTATATTTATTTTACAGGCAACTTTGTATTTATTTTAACTAGGTACAATAGCTATTAAATAGTTATTAACTATTTAATAGCTACCTAGTTAACATAATTACAAAATTACCTGTAAAATAAATCCTAACCTAAGTTACAATTAAACCTAACACTACACTATCATTAAATTAATTAAATAAATTAGCTACAAATACCTACAATTAAATACAATTAAAAAAACTAAACTAAATTACAAAAAAACCCCACTAAATTACAGAAAATAAAAAAATATTACAAGAATTTTAAACTAATTACACCTAATCTAAGCCCCCTAATAAAATTAAAAAAAAAACAAAATAATAAAAGTCCCTACCCTATTCTACATTACAAAGTAATCAGCTCTTTTACCAGCCCTTAAAAGATCTCTTTGCGGGGCATGCCGCAAAGTAATCAGCCCTTTTGCCTGTAAAAAAAACTAACTAAAGTACAAAAAATAAAAAAGAACTAAGTTACAAAAAATAAAAAAATATTTACAAACATTAGAAAAATATTACAATTTTAAACTAATTACACCTACTCTAAACCCCCTAATAAAATAACAAAGCCCCCCAAAATAAAAAAAAATGCCCTACCCTATTCTAAAATTAAAATAGAAAAGCTCTTTTACCTTACCAGCCCTGAAAAGGGCCCTTTGCGGGCATGCCCCAAAGAATTCAGCTCTTTTGCCTGTAAAAAAAAAAACATACAATACCCCCCCCCCAACATTACAACCCACCACCCACATACCCCTAATCTAACCCAAACCCCCCTTAAATAAACCTAACACTAAGCCCCCGGAAGATCTCCCTACCTTGTCTTCACCACACCGGGTCCCGATCTGTCCAGAAGAGCCTCCGATGTCTTGATCCAAGCCCAAGCGGGGGGCTGAAGAGTGACGTCCATCCTCGGGCTGAAGTCTGGATCCAAGCGGCGGCTGCAGAAATCCATCATCGGGCTGAAGTCTTGATCCAAGCGGGCGCTGAAGAAGTCCATCATCGGGATGAAGTCTTCTATGAAGCAGCATCTTCAATCTTCTTTCTTCCGGAGCCATCATCTTCCAGCCGACGCGGAACATCCTCTTCTACCGACGCCTACTCGCCGAATGACGGTTCCTTTAAATGACGTCATACAAGATGGCGTCCGTCGAATTCCGATTGGCTGATAGGATTCTATCAGCCAATCGGAATTAAGGTAGGAAAATTCTGATTGGCTGATGGAATCAGCCAATCAGATTCAAGTTCAATCCGATTGGCTGATCCGATCAGCCAATAAGATTGAGCTTGCATTCTATTGGCTGTTCCGATCAGCAAAATTTTAAAACATTCTAGATAGCGCATCTCCAAGATTTCACAATTTTGTAGTGAAAATAGTTTTGTATAAATAAGCACAATTAATAGACTAGTTTTAAAATATTTTTTTCTAAGAAGACACAATTAATAATACACTTATAAAAATAATAAAATTATATCATTAGGCTTAAAATATCTAGCAGCAAATATATTTAATCATTGGGCTAAATGAATTTCATCAATGAGCTAAATGAACATATATTATAAATATTTAAAATATTTGAAAAAAAATGTAAAACATTAGAAAAATGCATCATCACAAAATATTGAACTGATTACAAAGGACTGCCTAGAATAACCTATCCAAAATATTTAGAACATCTATATATCTTATTTATTTCTAACCAAAAAGCATTTAACCTATATATTATATATTGATTGTATTTGAAAATATATATTCATTTATTATAATATCAGAGGAGTCATAACTATATTTCCTACCATTGATATAATTATCCTGACACATTATATTAAAGGTGACCTTTCTAAACTAACTTAAGCTGTAACCCAGAAGCAACTACAAAACAAATGCTGCAATATCATGATCTACATTGAGAACATTTGGTGTAAATGTGCCTAACTTATGGATCCAAAATGTCTCCCTATGCCTGAGCTGTAGTAATCTATCCCCCCCTCTACTATTGGGTAACACTATCTCAATTCCCTTAACTGTAAGACACTTAGGATAACAGTTGTGGTTTTCAAAATAATGTCTTGGCACACTGTGTTTCAGCATAGGTTTTTTTATATTGTATACATGCTCACTAAATCTTTTTGACAAGCAACGTTTAGTGCGCCCTACATACATTTTTTTTTAGAATAGGAATAATGTTTATTATTTTTGATAATTTGTTTGTTGGTTTTGGTAATGTTTTTTTTACCTTTTGGAGTGGGTTTTTATTTTTAGATTAGGGCTTGGGCAGCAAAAGAGCTAAATGCCATTTTAAGGGCAATGCCCATAAAAATGCCCTTTTCAGGGCAATGGGTAGATTAGGTTTTACTTTATTTTTATTTTGGGGGGTGGGGGGTTGTATTCTTTTAGGGGGTGTTTGTTTGTTTTTGTAGTAAAAAAACACGGTTAACTTTAGGGCAATGCCCTACAAAAGGCCCTTTTAAGGCCCGCCAAAAGGCCCTCTTAAGGATCCTTGGTAGCTTATTGTAGATTAGGCTTTTTTATTTTGGGGTGTTTATGTTTTTTTAAAGGGTATTAGAATAGGAATACATTTTGTTTTTTTGGGTAATTTTGTGTGTTTTTTTATAATGGTAGTTTTTTTTATTTTTTGTGATTTTAGTGTTTTTTTATTTTTTTGTAATTTTAGGTTTTAGTGTAAGGCAGGTTAAGTTTTATTTCACAGGTAATTTTGTATTTATTTTAACTAGCTAGTTAGTAAATAGTTAATAACTATTTACTAACTAGTCTACCTAGTTAAAATAAACTATTAGTTATATGTAGCTAGCGTATGTTTTATTTCACAGGTAAGTATGTATTTAGTTTTAAATAGGTATTATTAAGTTTAATTTAGCTCTATTGTAATTATGTTAAAGTTAGGGGGTGTTAGGTTTGGGGTTAGGTTTAGGGTTAGGTTTAGGGGTAGGTGTAGGGGTTAATAGTTTAATTTAGGTTGTTGCAATGTGGGGGCTGGTGGTTTAGGGGTTAATAGGTTTATTTAGTGGCAGTGATGTGGGAAGCCAAAGGTTTAGGGGTTAATAGCTTTATTTAGTTGTGGCAATGTTGTGGATCGGCGGAATAGGGGTTAATAGATTTATTATAGTGTGGGTGATGTTGGGGTGCAGGGGAATAGGGGTTAATAACTTTAGTATAGTGGCAGCGATATTGGGAGCGGCAGATTAGGGGTTAATAGCTTTATTTAGGTGGCAGCGATATCAGAGGCGGCAGATTAGGGGCTAATAACATTATGTAGGTGGCAGCGATGTCAGTGGGGGGCAGATTAGGGGTGTTTTGATGTGGAGTTTAAGTTAGGGTGTTAGGTTTAAATGTTAGTTTTTTTCCCCATATACATCAATGGGGCTCCGTTACGGAGCTTTTCATTCTGCGATCGCAGGTGTTAGACTTTTTTCTGACCCGCTCTCCCCATTGATGTCTATGGGGGAAGTGTGCACGAGAAAGTCAAAACAGCGCTTGTTTTTTGTGCGGTATGGAGCTTAAAAGCACCATATCGCACGCACACGCCGGGTTTTGAAAAACTTGTAATGGCTGTGCTATAGGGGGTTAAAAAAAGCAACTTTTGTTGCATTAGTTAATTTCCCTATAGCGTGCATAACTCGTAATCTAGCTGATTGTCCCTTGCTAAAAAGGGCAAGTACTACAAGTGTGTTAAAGTGCAGAGTATGCCTTCTGTTTAGATTTTTTAATGTAAATAATATTGGTTTGTATTTGTACTGTACTCTGGTATTATGATTTTTTTTCAGGGACTTTTTAGAGGATAGAGCTTTAGATCATTGGACCCTTAGAGAGACGCAGCTCCTCTTTTTACTAGCTGGCTCAGGTTTTGCTGATTAGAAACAGCCAGAAAGTGCACTGCTAAAAAGGGACCACACCACAGCCTTTGCCCTGGGAAACCAAGTTACACTCCTGCTTAGATATACTTGTAGTTAACAAAAAACACAATCAACCAAGAATGAATGATCCTTCAAATATGATATAATTACGTATTTTAAATGGGACATTTCAATTTGATTAGATTTTTAAAACATTTTCAACTAATCATGTTTAAAAAATAAATATATATATATATAATATTACAAAAGGATTGTCAGACCCACGAGAAATGGCTTTTTTTTGCTTGCCAAGCTAACTATCTGTGCATCTTGCGATATTTTATAAAAAAACAGTGGTCTGACCCTCTCTGTCCCAGTGATTGGCAATGTGCCTTTCATAGTAAATAGGGATTGTTGTCTTCGCAAAAAAAACACCCACATGTCCAGTGAACTCTGATCTAGGCAGTGGCGAGGTGCCGTGTATTCAAAGCCTGTTTTAAAAGTAATAATGGTTTCTTTGTAGTAATAGTTTAAATAGTAGATAAATAAACTAAGTTTCACTGTACATTTAGTAGACTTCTTAAAATTTAAAATCTTGCCACTAAAAGGCTGGTAAGATTGGTATAGGTGAAAAGATGCACCTATGGAGGATAGTTATTTAAAATTAGAAATTCCCAGCGTTGTTTCCCTATTAAAATACAGGTTACTCCCATGGAACGCCCATGAAACTCCCATGGAACGCCTTTATATTTAATTACTATGTATGAGATCAACATTGTTAATAAAGAACTATTATTGCACTGTGACAAATGTGTTATTAACATAGAACCTGTTTGGTACAGTGTGGTCTCAGCATTAGAATTGAAAACATTCACTACAGTGTTATCTTATATAGGCTATAAAAATAAAAATATTGAAAAAGTCTTTAATTCCTCCAACAAGATCAATTTTCCATAGTGCAGAGCTGAAAAAAAAACAGAACTTTGTTAAAAAGAAAAAGCCACGGCTACTGTCTTCTATGGATACTAATATCCTATACATGATAAAATCTTGTACCTAAAAGAAAAGAACACCCAAAAAGTAAAAAAAAAAGTTTATTTATAATGAAAACATGCTTTCAAAGACTGATTTCAGCCTTTTATAACATTTCACGGCTAATCTCAATTGTAAGATGGATCCTTTAAAAAAAATGCTGCTATTATCACAATGCTTTTAACATCTGGCCAAGCAGAGAAGAAAGAAGTGCCACAATTAGTACGTTTTTTTATATTGATTATGCCTATCTTCTCATGCTTTTCGTTTCTGTATTTTTCAACTTTATGGTCACGCTATGCATAACATACACACAACTTTTTTATCAATTCCTTAAGAACACAATTGGAATCACAAGACAAATCCATAGCCTGCACTATAATAGAGGTTAGTATCCACAAAGGAAAATATTTAACTACAGACTACTCAATATAACTGATAAATTGCTGTATGCGATATAGCAGACTCAACCACATCCGTGACCAAATCAAATACACAAACCACAGGAATAGTCATCATGGAAACTTGGCTCATTTAGCACATGAAGTTGAGCCAAAACTAATAGAAACAGAATAAATACGAATTTCATAAATCTACAGAGGGGTCAGAATGCTTAAATTTCAGCATAACATAATGATTATATATGGCTCTTGTACAAATCTATCAGACACCATATATGCAACTAATACAGTGCAACAAATACATCAATCACTATCATATACATGTAGCCACAAGTATTAAAGAAATTACTCATCTACATCCAACATATAGTAACACACAACTCACCACAGGTCAATTCAAAAGTTTTATGAACAGACATAAAAGACAGGCATAACAGACATAACAAACATAACAGACACAGCATACATAGCAGATATAATAGACATAACAGACATAACAAACATAACAGCAGACATAACTTACATAACAAACATAACAGACATAATATAAAAAACATAACAACAGACATTACAGAAAAAACAGACAGACATAACAGACAAAATAACAGACATAACATACATAACAAACATAACAACAGACACAACAGATATAACATGCATTACAGACATGACAAACATAAAAAACATAACAACAGACATAAAAACAGATATAGACAGACATAACAGACATGACATACATAACAACATACATAAAAAAACGTAACAGACATAAGAAGAGACATAACAGTCATAACAGTTATAACAGACAGACATAACAGAGATAAACAACATAACAGACATAACATATATAACAACAGACATAACAGTCATAACAGAGATAACAAACATAACAGAAATAACATACATAACAGTCATAACAGACACAACAGACATACATAACAGAGATAACAAACATAACAGACATAACATACATAACAACAGACATAGCAAACAGACATAACAGATATAACAGACATAACAACAACAGTCATAAGAGACATAACAGACACAACATAACAGACATAACAGACATAACAACAGACATAAAAAACATAACAGAAATAACAGACAGACATAACAGACATAATATCAAACATAACAGACATAACAGACATAACATCAGAGATAACAGACATAACAGACAAAATAAACATAACAGACATAACAACAGACATAACAGACATAACAGACACCACTGACAAAACAGACATAACAGACATAACAAACATAACAACAAACATAACAGGCATAACAGCAGAAATAACAGACAAACAAACATAATAGACAGACATAAAGGGCCCGATTACAAGTCATGCGGCACATCTAAAATTACTGTTAGCAAAAATACAGATATCAACATGGTTTTTGCGATTCTCGGGATCCACTCGTATTACATGTTCTTAGCCTCTAAACTGCCATCCCCTTCAATGCAAACACTAAACAAAAGTATTAACCCCTAATCTGCCATCCCCCCTCAACACAAACTATATAAATAAATGATTAACACCTAAACCTCTTTTGACAGACTTGCATTTTAGTCAATAAGTGCTGATGGATAAATAACTCCACGGAAATGAGCACAATGTTATCTATATGACACACATGAGCTAGTGCTCTCTGTCTGTAAAAAACTGTCTAAATACCCTGAGATAAGAGACGGCCTTCAAGGGATTAGAAAATAGTATATAAGCTTACTTAGAAAATAAACCCAAAACAAAGTATTTACAGTGCAGCTAAATGGATGACAAATGTTATGTGGGGTTATACAATTAGAGTTAGTGCTGGAATTATGATGTTTAAATACAAGTTTCTGACACTCAGAGACAGATACATTGTGAATAATACTTTCCTTGAAATTAATAATTACACAAATACATAGTAAAAGACAGTACTACTTCTAATCTGTATAAACTGGAATATATAAATATATTAAAATATCCACAATTATCAAATAATCAATAAATGATACATTTACCACATCCAGTTACGTAAGTGGTGCTGGTTACAGGAGATCAATATAGTCCCAATAAACCTTTTAGGTTAAATTTCCAAGGCACTCCCAAAGGTCCCAATCCATGGGTTGCAGCTGCTTTCAGAGGTGTGTCACCAAACACTCTCTACATGTGGTAATCCTATAGCAAGAAGAACAGAGCACAAACCCACATCAAGATAAACGTTTTAAATTTTATTTTGCACACAGCGATTAAAAACACTTACAGGATAAAAATAATAACAAGCCTGTATCCCAATATAGGGAAAGAGAGAGGGTCCAGGTCCAATTCAAAAAGGGTGTCTATGTCACACTCCAGTGTTTAGGCGCCTTGATCCTTCTCTGATACCAATCTGTCCTTAGGAGCCTTGTCAAGCTCCGCCCCAACTCGTTTCCTTGGCCCTATTCAAACTTTTTCAAGAGGATTTGGTTGCAATAATCTGTGTAATACAGCATGTCCTTAAATTCTTGATGCCAGTTCCCTATTCGTTAATACCTAGCCAATCCGGTACATCAATCCAGACCAGCCTCTTGTTCAGGACGTGGTAATACTGACATCATCGTGACGTTGTCCAATTAGGTCCCCCTTTAGACCGGCACTGCATTATACCACCGGCCAATCCATTCAGACAATCCGGACCGGCCTCTAAGCCAGGGTAAGCATATAACCATCGTCATCATGACATTGCCCAATCCTTTCTCTCGGACCAAACTGTATAGCACTTATTCTAATATCGGCAAGTTTATACACATAGACAAATGTTAAACGAGCATCTTAAAGAAGTAGCATCATATGCTAAGCATATACTTATACAACTAAGGCAGATATCAAACGAGCATTTAAAAGGTAACATCTTTATGTAACCATCTTTTTCAGAAAGAAACAATAGGATTCATACCTTATCATATCTAATAGATATATACTGCTTTAGCAATTTTAGATAATAATACAAAAGACTAAAAAGGTACCGTTCCTATATTTTTAAAAAACAATTAAAATACATATATCTATATAAAAAATAAATAAATAATAATAATAATAATAATACATTATGATTCATTAAAATACCTTATTGGGAATTGTTCATATATGCGGTAATTGGGACCAGACGAAGGAATTTAAAATTAAAGATAAGGCCTCCTATGTGCCCATGTATGCAGTGTATTGCCTAACCTGCGAGTGTAATAAGACCTATGTGGGCAGGACCAAGAGAAAGGTAAAGCGCTGCATATATGAACACATAGATAATAAAAAAAGAGGCTATGAGAATTACAGTGTCTCTGAGCATTTTAAAATCACACATGGGCAGAATCCTAATAACCTTTTAGTTAGAGTCCTAGAAATCATACCAGCTTCTGTGGGAAATGAACAGCAAAGACTTATGAGACTTAGACAATGTGAAACAAAATGGATCCATTTATTAGACATGAATATACTGTAAATAAATTAAACAAGAAACCCTCCTAGGTACATACTAAAATGTGAAAAATAGTGTAATTTATTAATTAATTTCTTAAGTCATTTTAATGAACAATATATATATATATGTATATATATATATATATATATATATATATATATATATATATATATATATATATATATATCCTTTCCAGCTCTCCTTATTAGTAGAAGAAATGCTGCACTCACCGGTCTTGTTGTAACAAGTTTCTTTATTGCAAACAAATGACAATATCGATCACATAAATACCCCAGACGTTTCGGTGCGCCTCTGGCACCTTTCTCAATGGGCTTGCTTTCCAATCCTCTGACAAAACAATCTAACTACCCGCCACCCTTATCCCTCTATTTAAACCCCTTAAACGTGCTCTATACTTCCGGTATCGCCGTGCCGGAGCAAGTGCGTTACGTCACTACCGCTGACGAAGTAATGCTGGAGGGCAGCCGCATGGCTAATTAGCATATCCCCTCTTCCTGTGATAGACAGGCGCAACGCCGAAACAGCGTACAGCAGTAATAACATAGCATTGCAACCGGCCGGTGATCGGAATAAAAATAGTGTCAACCAATAGAGTGAAACAAATTTAAAAACGGCTAGACTCGCACTAACTTAGCTGTATTACTGGGGGAATATATGCACGAATTCTAGATAATAGAATCATCATAATACATTCTTAGTTTAAAGTAGAAAAATTATCAAAAAATAATAATAAATGTGATCCCCAAACATTTTTTAGCGCTACAATGGATAATGGAAGGTCTAGATTTAAAAAGTAAGCTTATCCAATGCAGACCAACTATCAAAATTAACCATTGTAAGGAGTCAAAGAAACCACAAATTCCTCTTCACGTCTCTCAGACTATGGCGAAACTTATTTTGATTTAATGACGCGAGAAAAAGATCTACAGATGGCTGTATGGCAGAGATGAATCTAGCTTCCAATTTAGACGAAGGAGGCAGGTAAGGATCAAACGTAATTTGGATACTGTAGATAGCAGCGGGGCAGAGTCCTCAGAGGGAGAAATTGCCGCAGTGAGCGGTATAAACAACGCAGAACTCCCTTTAGGTGGCATTTCCACAAGGTCTACCAACAAACCCCCTTTACCCCTGCCAAAAAGAAACGAGGCAGGAGAGCAGTCAGAAGGGGTGGGTATAAGGAAAAAACCACAGAAAAAGAAATAGACATTGTCTATAATTTAAGTGATCGCCCTTTAAGTGACAGTGAAAGGAGCTTGCTGAATAAGGGTCTGTCCTTTGCCCCTACGCCCAAGATTGATCAGTTTCAATTAAATATTGACATGTATAAATTGGATTAGGGATTTTTTCAAGGACAAAGAACAGACCATTATCAGCAAGTTTAAAGCTCCAAGTAAATTCGATCCAGCAAACCAGAATCCCTCTATCAAAAGTTTCACAAGAATGGTGACCAATACTATTGAACAGTCAGAACTAAATGGCTATGTATCCAATCTTACTAAGGATGAGAAATTAGCTTTAAAAAATCTAAAGTCAGACAATAGTATTATCATACATGCGGCAGATAAGGGTGGATCTATAGTAATCCAAAACTACTCCGATTACCATCAAGAGGCATATAGGCAACTATCAGATACCAATACCTACCTTAAATTAAGGGGTAACCCCACAACTGCTTTTAAAAAATCACTTGATCTTATATTAAAATGTGGGTTTTAGGCAGGTATAATAACCGAGAATGAATACGACTTCATGAGTATTCCTTTTCCAATAGTACCGGTGCTATACCTGCTCCCCAAAGTCCATAAGACTTTGACGAATCCTCCTGGCAGACCTATTGTGTCTGCCAGGGACTCGTTATGTTCTAAAGTGGCGGAGTACATTGATCATCACCTGCAGCCAGTTGTGAAGGAATCCTTTTCCTTTATATTAGATTCACCATCACTAATTAAGAAACTTCTTGATATAGACTGGTTGGAGGCTGATGATCTCCTTGTGACAATGGACGTTGACAGTCTGTACACCATCATTCCCCATGTTGGGGGTGTGCAGGCTGTCAGAACCATGTTAAGTCTATCGTTGGCATATGCGGGACCACCCATTGAGTTCCTGCTAGAATTGTTAACCTTTTGTCTAGAAAATTTTTTTTTTAGATTTGAGAATGAATATTTTCTACAAATAGTGGGAACGGCAATGGGTTCCAACATGGCTCCCGCATATGCCAACTTATACATGTTGTGGTATGAGACGTTCGTAATGGAGACCACTTCAATCCCTGAGATCAAGCTGTATGGTCGCTATATAGACGACGTGCTCCTGGTATGGAGGGGTACAGCTGAATCATTAAATGAGTGGGTAGGAAAGCTTAATAGGTTGGATTCTCCAATCCGATTTAAATATGAAGTCAGTAGTGAAGCTATTTCTTTCCTGGATTTGAAAATTTCTAAATACAGGAGAGATGGACTTATCAAGTTTAGTACATCACTATACACAAAACCTACCGATAGAAATTCCCTACTGTCATCTACAAGCTTTCACCCAACACATCAAAAGAAAGGCGTAATTAAATCTCAACTCATGCGAGTCGCCCGTAATAACACACGGAGACCAGGGTCCTCCAAGAGAAAGCCATGAAAGAGAAATTGAAGGAGAGAGGATATAGAACAAGGGATATAGAAAATCATCACTAAAATTGGCCCAACTTGACCAGGGTGCACTCCTCCACAAAACAAAGGTGAAGATAGCAAATGACAAGGAGATCAATCTGATCACTACATATACCCCTCTACATCGAGCACTTGAGAAATCAGTGCGGGAAAATTGGGAGATAGTGAGGACAGACAAGTCTCTCCCCTTCGCTTCAACAAAACCACCACGGCTGGTCTATAAAAAATCTTCTACTTTGAAGGACATTCTGGTCTACAATGACCCTACACAGTGCTATAAAAAAGGCACTTGGATGGATACTACTAGGAAACCTGGCTGCTTTAAATGTGGCGATTGCACCACATGCAATAGCATGCTCACGGGATCTACATTTCACCATCCTCGTACAGGAAAGAAATATAAAATTTATCACAGATTGACCTGCACTAGCAGTTTTTTGATATATATCCTGACATGCCCATGTTCTTTAGTGTATGTCGGAAAGACCTCTACAACGTTCCGGGAGAGGATGGCGAATCATCGCCACGCAATAAGAACTGCGATTGAGAAGAAGGAATCGGATCAACCTGTCGCCAGGCATTTTATGCAGGCAGGCCACACCGCTGCAAGCTTAAGAACAATGGTCATAGCCCATGTACCACCCATGAAGAGGGGTGGTGATAGGCACACTAAGCTATTACAGGTTGAGGCTTCCTGGATATATCGCTTAGATACTGTCACTCCGAGAGGACTTAACGCCCAACTGGATTATAATGTGTTTATTTAACTGGACTGGGCTATGATTCATCAGTCTAGGTCTACGTCTGGACGTTTACCATCATCACTATTATCCATAACCATATGGACATTATTGTTGTCATATGGATACACATTTTTTCCTCTCTGTATGGACAGTAGTCTCTTGTGAGCCGCGGTCTCCATGTGAGTGTGTCATTAAATCAAAATAAGTTTCACCATAGTCTGAGAGACGTGAAGAGGAATTCGTGGTTTCTTTGACTCCTTACAATGGTTAATTTTGATAGTTGGTCTGCATTGGATAAGCTTACTTTTTAAATCTAGACCTTCCATTATCCATTGTAGCGCTAAAAAATGTTTGGGGATCACATTTATTATTATTTTTTGATAATTTTTCTACTTTAAACTAAGAATGTATTATGATGATTCTATTATCTAGAATTCGTGCATATATTCCCCCAGTAATACAGCTAAGTTAGTGCGGGTCTAGCCGTTTTTAAATTTGTTTCACTCTATTGGTTGACACTATTTTTATTCCGATCACCGGCCGGTTGCAATGCTATGTTATTACTGCTGTACGCTGTTTCGGCGTTGCGCCTGTCTATCACAGGAGGAGGGGATATGCTAATTAGCCATGCGGCTGCCCTCCAGCATTACTTCGTCAGCGGTAGTGACGTAACGCACCTGCTCCGGCACGGCGATACCGGAAGTATAGAGCACATTTAAGGGGTTTAAATAGAGGGATAAGGGTGGCGGGTAGTTAGATTGTTTTGTCAGAGGATTGGAAAGCAAGCCCATTGAGAAAGGTGCCAGAGGCGCACCGAAACGTCTGGGGTATTTATGTGATCGATATTGTCATTTGTTTGCAATAAAGAAACTTGTTACAACAAGACCGGTGAGTGCAGCATTTCTTCTACTAATAAGGAGAGCTGGAAAGGATATGTACTATTTATGCAGCACCACGGCAATTGGACTGGGTTTAATGGAGTGCACCTTATTTTGAATTTGTATATATATATATATATATATCATCTTTTATTATGTAATTCCCAATAAGGTATTTTAATGAATCATAATATATTATTATTCTTTTTTATTTTTTGTATATAGATATATATGTATTTTAATTGTTTTTTTTAAAAATATAGGAACGGTAGCTTTTTAGTCTTTTGTATTATTATCTAAAATTGCTAAAGCAGTATATATGTATTAGATATGATAAGGTATGAATCCTATTGTTTCTTTCTGAAAAAGATGGTTACATAAAGATGTTACCTTTTAAATGCTTGTTTAATATCTGCCTTAGTTGTATAAGTATATGCTTAACATATGATGCTACTTCTTTAAAATGCTCGTTTAAAATTTGTCTATGTGTATAAGCTTGCCGATATTCGGGTAAGTGCTATACAGTTCGGTCCGAGAGAAAGGATTGGGCAATGTCATGATGACGATAGTTATATGCTTACCCTGGCTTAGAAGCCAGTCCAGATTGTCTGAATGGATTGGCTGGTGGTATAATGCAGTGCCGGTCTAAAGGGGGACCTAATTGGACAACGTCACGATGATGTCAGTATTACCACGCCCTGAACAAGAGGCTGGTCCGGATTGATGTACCAGATTGGCTAGGTATTAACGAATAGGCAACTGGCATCAAGGATTTAAGGACACGCTGTATTACACAGATTATTGCAACCAATTCCTCTTGAAAAAGTTTGCATAGGGCGAATGAAATGCGTTGGGGCGGAGCTTGACGAGGCTCCTAAGGACAGATTGGTATCAGAGAAGGATCAAGGCATCTAAACACTGGAGTGTGAAAGAGACACCCTTTTTGAATTGAAACCGGGACCCTCTCTCTTTCCCCATATTGGGATACAGGCTTGTTATTATTTTTATTCTGTAAGTGTTTTTAATCATTATGTGCAAAATAAAACTTAAAACGTTTACCTTGATGTTGGTTTGCGCTCTGTTCTTTTTGCTATAAGCTTACTTAGGTTTAACTTTCAACAAACAATATCAAGATAAAGCAAATTTAATGATAAATGTAAAGTGGAAAGTTGTTTAACCCCTTAGTGACCAGGCCACTTTTCAATTTGTTGACCATCTGGGACCAAGGCTATTTTTGCATTTCTGCGATGTTTGTGTTTAACTGTTATTTTCCTCTTACTCATTTACTGTACCCACACATATTATATACCGTTTTTCTCGCCATTAAATGGACTTTCTAAAGATACCATTATTTTCATCATATCTTATAATTTACTATAAAAATAATTATAAAATATTAGGAAAAAATGAAAAAAAAAACACTTTTTCTAACTTTGAGCCCCAAAATCTCTAACACATCTACAACCACCATAAAATACCAATGCTAAACAGTTTCTAAATTTTGTCTTGAGTTTAGAAATACCCAATGTTTACATGTTCTTTGCTTTTTTTGCAAGTTATAGGGCAATAAGTACAAGTAGCACTTTGCTATTTCAAAACCATGTTTTTTCAAAATTGGCGATAGTTACATTGTAACACCAATATCTGTCAGGAATCCCTGAATAACCCTTCAAATGTATATATTTTTTAAAAGAAGACAACCTAAGGTATTAAACTTGGGGTATTTTGACTTTTTTCATGCAACCATTTTACCACCAATCTATGCCAAAGTTTGGGGGGGAAAAAAAATAATTAGATTTTTTGACAAATAGCAATTTAGGAATACATTTACTGATAAAATGGTAAGGGTTACTGCTGAATAACACCCTAATATGTCTTCAGTAGCATCTCCTGGGTACAGTGATACCACCCATGTATAGGTGTGTCGGGTTCTCTGTGGGCTAAAAGCCCTTATTTTTAGAGAGCGCATTCCAGTTTTTCAACTTGGAATTTTCACATCGGTCATCATGCACCCATGTCCTATTTGGGACATTTCTGAAGCTGGCCAATGGAATTTACCCCCATCAAACCATATATTTTTGAAAAGTAGACACCCTAGGGTATTTCAGATGCTGGTATTTTAACACTTTCCATGCACTAATTCAACCACTAGTCTTTGTCAAACTTTTGGGTAGTCATTTTTTTGTTTTATTTTTCACACACATTGTACTTTAGGCATGGATTTTCAGTTCCTGTTATGTGTTACTGCCAAAAACCACCTCAATATGTGTTCAACAATATCTCCTGAGTACAGTGATACCACATATGTATAGGTGTGTCAGGTTCTCTGGGGGCTAAATGGCCTTATTTTTAGGTAGCACATTCCAGTTTTTCAACTTGGAATCTTCACATTGGTCATCATGCACCCATGTCCTATTTGGGACATTTCTGAAGCTGGCCAATGGAGTTTACCCCCATCAAACCATATATTTTTGAAAAGTAGACACCCTAGGGTATTTCAAATGCTGGTATTTTAACACTTTCCATGCACTAATTCAACCACTAGTCTTTGTCAAACCTTTGGGTAGTCATTTTTTTGTGTTATTTTTCACAAACATTGTACTTTAGGCATGTATTTTCAGTTCCTGTTATGTGTTACGGCCAAAAACCACCTCAATATGTGTTCAACAACATCTCCCAAGTACAGTGATACCACCTATGTATAGGTGTGTCGGGTTCTCTGGGGGCTAAATGGCCTTATTTTTAGGTAGCGCATTCCAGTTTTTCAACTTGGAATTTTCACATCGGTCATCATGCACCCATGTCCTATTTGGGACATTTCTGAAGCTGGCCAATGGAATTTACCCCCATCAAACCATATATTTTTGAAAAGTAGACACCCTAGGGTATTTCAAATGCTGGTATTTTAACACTTTCCATGCACTAATTCAACCACTAGTCTTTGTCAAACTTTTGTGTAGTCATTTTTTTGTGTTATTTTTCACACACATTGTACTTTAGGCATGGATTTTCAGTTCCTGTTATGTGTTACTGCCAAAAACCACCTCAATATGTGTTCAACAACATCTCCTGAGTACAGTGATACCATCTATGTATAGGTGTGTCGGGTTCTCTGGGGGCTAAATGGCCTTATTTTTAGGTAGCGCATTCCAGTTTTTCAACTTGGAATTTTCACATCGGTCATCATGCACCCATGTCCTATTTGGGACATTTCTGAAGCTGGCCAATGGAATTTACCCCCATCAAACCATATATTTTTGAAAAGTAGACACCCTAGGGTTTTTCAAATGCTGATATTTTAACACTTTCCATGCACTAATTCAACCACCAGTCTTTGTCAAACTTTTGGGTAGTCATTTTTTTGTGTTATTTTTCACACACATTGTACTTTAGGCATGGATTTTCAGTTCCTGTTATGTGTTACTGCCAAAAACCACCTCAATATGTGTTCAACAACATCTCCTGAGTACAGTGATACCACCTATGTATAGGTGTGTCGGGTTCTCTGGGGGCTAAATGGCCTTATTTTTAGGTAGCGCATTCCAGTTTTTCAACTTGGAATTTTCACATCGGTCATCATGCACCCATGTCCTATTTGGGACATTTCTGAAGCTGGCCAATGGAATTTACCCCCATCAAACCATATATTTTTGAAAAGTAGACACCCTAGGGTTTTTCAAATGCTGATATTTTAACACTTTCCATGTACTAATTCAACTACCAGTCTTTGTCAAACTTTTGGGTAGTCATTTTTTTGTGTTATTTTTCACACACATTGTACTTTAGGCATGGATTTTCAGTTCCTGTTATGTGTTACTGCCAAAAACCACCTCAATATGTGTTCAACAACATCTCCTGAGTACAGTGATACCACCTATGTATAGGTGTGTCGGGTTCTCTGGGGGCTAAATGGCCTTATTTTTAGGTAGCGCATTCCAGTTTTTCAACTTGGAATTTTCACATCGGTCATCATGCACCCATGTCCTATTTGGGACATTTCTAAAGCTGGCCAATGGAGTTTACCCCCATCAAAACATATATTTTTGAAAAGTAGACACCCTAGGGTATTTCAAATGCTGGTATTTTAACACTTTCCATGCACTAATTCAACCACTAGTCTTTGTCAAACCTTTGGGTAGTCATTTTTTTGTGTTATTTTTCACACACATTGTACTTTAGGCATGGATTTTCAGTTCCTGTTATGTGTTACTGCCAAAAACCACCTCAATATGTGTTCAACAACATCTCCCAAGTACAGTGATACCACCTATGTATAGGTGTGTCGGGTTCTCTGGGGGCTAAATGGCCTTATTTTTAGGTAGCGCATTCCAGTTTTTCAACTTGGAATTTTCACATCGGTCATCATGCACCCATGTCCTATTTGGGACTTTTCTGAAGCTGGCCAATGGAATTTACCCCATCAAACCATATATTTTTGAAAATTAGACACCCTAGGGTATTTCAAATGCTGGTATTTTAACACTTTCCATGCACTAATTCAACCACTAGTCTTTGTCAAACTTTTGTGTAGTCCTTTTTTTGTGTTATTTTTCACACACATTGTACTTTAGGCATGTATTTTCAGTTCCTGTTATGTGTTACTGCCAAAAAACACCTCAATATGTGTTCAACAACATCTCCTGAGTACAGTGATACCATCTATGTATAGGTGTGTCGGGTTCTCTGGGGGCTAAATGGCCTTATTTTTAGGTAGCGCATTCCAGTTTTTCAACTTGGAATTTTCACATCGGTCATCATGCACCCATGTCCTATTTGGGACATTTCTGAAGCTGGCCAATGGAATTTACCCCCATCAAACCATATATTTTTGAAAAGTAGACACCCTAGGGTTTTTCAAATGCTGATATTTTAACACTTTCCATGCACTAATTCAACCACCAGTCTTTGTCAATCTTTTGGGTAGTCATTTTTTTGTGTTATTTTTCACACACATTGTACTTTAGGCATGGATTTTCAGTTCCTGTTATGTGTTACTGCCAAAAAAACACCTCAATATGTGTTCAACAACCTCTCCTGAGTACAGTGATACCACCCATGTATAGGTGTGTTGGGTTCTCTGGGGGCTAAAAGGCCTTATTTTTAGGAAGCCCATTCCATTTTTTCCACTTTGAATTTTCACATCCCATGCACCCATGTCCTATTTAAGACATTTCTGAAGCCGGCCAATGTAATTTACCTCAATCAAACCATATATTTTTGAAAAGTAGACTTCCTAGGGTATTTCAAATGCAGGTATTTTAACACTTTCCATGCACTAATTTAACCACTAGTCTTTGTCAAACTATTGGGCATTCATATTTTTGTGTTATTGTTCACATACATTGTACTTTAGACATGGATTCACAGCTCCTGTTATGTGTTACTACCAAAGAAGACACCAATATGTGGTCACCAACATCTCCTGAGTTCAGTGATACCACCTATGCATAGGTTTGGTGGCTTGTTTGGGGGGTGCAATGCCAAATGTCTGACATGCGTTTGTGATTTTTTTTCACATTTAACATATTTTCTTTGCCTATCGTCTTTTTGGGGGGTCTTTTAACATACCCCAATTTATTTGTTTTCCATGAATGTGCATATATTTGAAAAGTTGACACCCCAAGGTATTGTATATGGTGTGCTTTGATGCCTTTGAAGCAACCGTTTTAGCCCAAAAAATTGGAGAAAGTGTATGGTGGTTATTTTTCAATTTTCATTTTTACAGACACATTGCTTTTTGACTATGATTTAGGAGAGACTGTTGTAAGTTATTGCAAAAGAATACTTCAGGTTGTTTTCTGCAAGGCACCCTGAGTACACCTATGCCCCCCATGCATAGGTTTGCCAGGATTTTGGGAAGGTTATGTTACAATTTTATGACTTGTGATTTTAGTTATTAACAAAGAGAGTATTTCTTCTGATAGGCCTATCTTTAGTTTGTGGCCTATTGCATACCCCACTTTTATTTATTGCCATGAAAGTGTATATTTTTTAAATGTTGACACCCCAAGGTATTGTATATGGTGTGCTTTGATGCCTTTGAAGCAACCGTTTTAGCCCAAAAAATTGGAGAAAGTGTATGGTGGTTATTTTTCAATTTTCATTTTTACAGACACATTGCTTTTTGACTATGATTTAGGAGAGACTGTTGTAAGTTATTGCAAAAGAATACTTCAGGTTGTTTTCTGCAAGGCACCCTGAGTACACCTATGCCCCCCATGCATAGGTTTGCCAGGATTTTGGGAAGGTTATGTTACAATTTTATGACTTGTGATTTTAGTTATTAACAAAGAGAGTATTTCTTCTGATAGGCCTATCTTTAGTTTGTGGCCTATTGCATACCCCACTTTTATTTATTGCCATGAAAGTGTATATTTTTTAAATGTTGACACCCCAAGGTATTGTATATGGTGTGCTTTGATGCCTTTGAAGCAACCGTTTTAGCCCAAAAAATTGGAGAAAGTGTATGGTGGTTATTTTTCAATTTTCATTTTTACAGACACATTGCTTTTTGACTATGATTTAGGAGAGACTGTTGTAAGTTATTGCAAAAGAATACTTCAGGTTGTTTTCTGCAAGGCACCCTGAGTACACCTATGCCCCCATGCATAGGTTTGCCAGGATTTTGGGAAGGTTATGTTACAAATTTATGACTTGTGATTTTAGTTATTAACAATGAGAGTATTTCTTCTGATAGGCCTATCTTTAGTTTGTGGCCTATCGCATACCCCACTTTTATTTATTGCCATGAAAGTGTATATTTTTTAAATGTTGACACCCCAAGGTATTGTATATGGTGTGCTTTGATGCCTTTGAAGCAACCGTTTTAGCCCAAAAAATTGGAGAAAGTGTATGGTGGTTATTTTTCAATTTTCATTTTTACAGACACATTGCTTTTTGACTATGATTTAGGAGAGACTGTTGTAAGTTATTGCAAAAGAATACTTCAGGTTGTTTTCTGCAAGGCACCCTGAGTACACCTATGCCCCCATGCATAGGTTTGCCAGGATTTTGGGAAGGTTATGTTACAAATTTATGACTTGTGATTTTAGTTATTAACAATGAGAGTATTTCTTCTGATAGGCCTATCTTTAGTTTGTGGCCTATCGCATACCCCACTTTTATTTATTGCCATGAAAGTGTATATTTTTTAAATGTTGACACCCCAAGGTATTGTATATGGCGTGCTTTGATGCCTTTGAAGCAACCGTTTTAGCCCAAAAAATTGGAGAAAGTGTATGGTGGTAATTTTTCAATTTTCATTTTTACAGACATATTGCTTTTTGACTATGATTTAGGAGAGACTGTTGTAAGTTATTACAAAAACATACTTCAGGTTGTTTTTTGCAAGGCACCCTGAGAACACCTATGTCCCCCATGCATAGGTTTGACAGGGGTTTTGGTTAAAAAAAAAATAACAGGCCCAATTTTAGAAAAAAATAGAGTAGTGAAATGTAAAAATCTGGCACAGTAAAAGTAAAAAAAACAAAAACCCATCTAACAGTAAACATAACCAAAAAAAAAAATATATATATATATATAACACCAAATGTATTTATTTTTTAAAAAATTGACCATTGTATGGTACCGCTTGAAGCAGTCCCCAATGCAGAGTGCAGGCTGTCCAGGGCAATCAGGACAGTGATATATGGTGTCCCTTCTCTTCCCCCTCTTGGTACAGACTCTGCATTTTTTTGTGGTTTCTGCTTTGCGGAAGTAGGGGGGATTTTAAAAATAAAATGAGTAGCCCCAACTCTGCTCTCTCCCATCACCGCCCGGGGAGCAGGTGCATCATGGTACAAAATCCCAGTAATAATCTGGAGCTGAAACTGTAAAAAAGTTTTTTTAACTCTGGGGTTTGCTTTTTTGAACAACAAAAAAGCGTTGTGGGTTGCAATCTGCATTAGATAAATTGCAACCTTTTTGTACCAGGCCCTTGTCTTCCGTATAATTAGGTAGGACTGCAGCAGCTGATCAGCCAGATCAACCCCACCCATATGCCGGTTATAAGACTTGATGCACACTGGCTTCCTTATGCTCTCAGCTCTGCCACGTACAGAAACCGCCACCGTCCTCTCTGTGTGGATGGTGGTAAGAAGGTATACATCCTTCTTGTCTCTGTACTTAAGTGCCAACAGCTCCTCTTGGCGCAGAGCTGAGGTCTCCCCCCTTCGTAGCCGGGTGCGTACAAGTTGTCCTGGGAAACCTGCGCGGTTCTTTTTAATTGTACCGCAAGCTACTGTATCAAAGCAATACAGTAGCTTGAACAAAAGGACACTTGTATAAAAATTGTCTAAGTACAAGTGATACCCTTTGTTCATTAGGGGTAATATCAGGTCCCAGACAATCTTGCCAGTGGTTCCCATATGTTCTGGACAACCTGGAGGGTCAAGGTGGCTATCCTTTCCCTCATACACCCGGAAGGCCTGAGTATACCCAGTCTCGCTGTCACAGAGCTTATACACCTTTACCCCATATCTGGAGCGTTTGGAAGGAATATACTGCTTGAATCCCAGCCTTCCCTTATACTTCATTAGGGATTCATCAACGCATATATTCCTTCCAGGTGTATAAGCCTCTGCAAACCTGGCAGAAACGTGGGTTATTAGGGGGCGGATTTTATACAGCCTGTCAAATTGGGGATGCTCCCTAGGGGGGCACAGGCTGTTGTCGCTGAAGTGCATGAAATGCAGAATCATTTCATACCTCTTCCTCGACATAGTCTGGGAGAAAATGGGGGTAGAGCAGATGGGGCTACTACTCCAATAGGAGCGAATGGAGGGTTTCTTTATGATGCCCATCAGCATAGTCAATGCCCAGAATTTTTTGAATTCTGGCACATTGATGGGGGCCCATTGCTGCTTTGCCAAATATGTTCCAGGCTTTGCAGCACGGAACTGATGGGCATATAAATTAGTTTGGGCGACAATGTTCCCCAATATATCATCGCCCAGAAACACTTCCAGAAACTGCTGGGGGCTAAAACCTGCCACATCTATATTTATGCCAGCATTTGCTGTGAAGGGTGGGATATCTGGCCTCTGGAGATGAGGCGTTACCCACTCTTCAGCAGCAATGGCAGCAACACGCCTCCTTCTGGCAGGGGGGCTAGCAGGGGGGCTGGCAGGGGGGGTAGCAGGGGGCTGGCAGGGGGGCTAGCAGCCACAGATACATCACTATCAGTTGAGACTGCATCTAGTGATGTATCTGAGCACATGGCAGGGTCAAAATTGGGGTATGAGTCAGAAATAGAGGCATCTGACTCTGACGCAAGGATGGCATACGCCTCCTCAGCACTATATCTTTTCTGTGACATTTTTGTATCTGTCACAGAAAACAATTACTAAAAAAAATTAAATTAACTAAATTAATTAACTAAATTAACTAGCAAAAAAGTACAGCTATGCTACTGCCAGTGATTTATAGCGATCACTGGCAAGCTAGTGGTTAATGGCTCTGAAAATTAAATTAAATTAACTAAATGTTTCTGAAAAGAGCCTTTGGGTTTTTAAAAAATTACAACAACAAAATGAACCCCTAAAAAAATGCACAGACAGCAAAAAAGTACAGCTATGCAACTGCCAGTGATTTATAGCGATCACTGGCAAGCTAGGGGTTAATGGCTCTGAAAATTAAATTAACTAAATTAATTAACTAAATTAACTAGCAAAAAAGTACAGCTATGCTACTGCCAGTGATTTATAGCGATCACTGGCAAGCTAGGGGTTAATGGCTCTGAAAATTAAATTAAATTAACTAAATGTTTCTGAAAAGAGCCTTTGGGTTTTTAAAAAATTACAACAACAAAATTAACCCCTAAAAAATGCACAGACAGCAAAAAAGTACAGCTATGCAACTGCCAGTGATTTATAGCAATCACTGGCAAGCTAGGGGTTAATGGCTCTGAAAATTAAATTAAATTAACTAAATGTTTCTGAAAAGAGCCTTTGGGTTTTTAAAAAATTACAACAACAAAATTAACCCCTAAAAAAAATGCACAGACAGCAAAAAAGTACAGCTATGCAAATGCCAGTGATTTATAGCGATCACTGGCAAGCTAGGGGTTAATGGCTCTGAAAATTAAATTAAATTAACTAAATGTTTCTGAAAAGAGCCTTTGGGTTTTTAAAAAATTACAACAACAAAATTAACCCCTAAAAAAATGCACAGACAGCAAAATGCAGCAAAAAAAAGTGCACCTATGCTACTGCCAGTGATATATAGTGATCACTGGCAAGCTAGGGGTTAATGGCTCTGAAAATTAAATTAAATTAACTAAATGTTTCTGAAAAGAGCCTTTGGGTTTTTAAAAAATTACAACAAAATTAACCCCTAAAAAAATGCACAGACAGCAAAATGCAGCAAAAAAAAAGTGCACCTATGCTACTGCCAGTGATATATAGTGATCACTGGCAAGCTATGGGTTAATGGCTCTGAAAAGAGCCTTTGGTTCTATATTTTTTAACAAATAAAAGAAATAAATCTCTCTCTCTGCTAAATACAGGTCTCTCTCTCTCTCCAACAAAATGGCAAGTGAGGAGAGGGAGGGAGATCCACACTGATCATAGTCAATATTTACAAATATTGACATGATCAGACAAATGGGGTATTTTATTATTATTTTTTTTTTAGGGTGGGAGGCTCAGATTGGGTGACCCTAGCTTGCCCCTATGATGATGCAGGCTAGGGACACCCCCAGAGGCCCCATGATGCACTGGGCATCGCCATCTTGGATGCCTAGTGAAGGGGGAGGGGGGGGCTATTTAGGGCTTTTTTTATTTTAATCAGTGTTTTTTTTTTTTCTTTTTTAATTTTATTTTACAAGTAACTAAGTGCCTCGACCCACCGAGGCACTTAGCACACAAGCAGAGCATCGGAAGCGTGTCCGATCGCTTCCGATGCTCTGAAACACTGCCGGGCTCCACGTGGAGCGAAACCGGAAGTGATCACTCGTGGGGGAGTGATCAATCCGGTCCCGGCACTCGGGAACAGTATTGCAGGATGCCTAGACCTCAAGGCAAGCCTGCAATACTGTTAGAGCAGCTGGAAGCGATTTCGATCGCTTCCAGTGCTCTGTTAAACCGACGACGTATGCCATACGTCCTCGGTCGTTAACTGCTTTTTTTCTGAGGACGTATGGCATACGTCGTCGGTCGTTAAGGGGTTAAGATTGCATGCCCAATCTGAATCACAAATGTTTAATTTTGACTAAACTGTCCCTTTAAATTATAGCCATGATGTTATAGAGGACTAGAAAGTGAATTATTGGAGACATTCTCAAACATATGATTTCAGTGAGGATTTCCTTGTGGGTTTGATTTATTGCACAACCCCAGATTTAAAGGGATATTCCAGCTAAAATTGGAAACCACATGGATGCATTTCGGCATTGAACAGAAGTATTTTTGTAATATACATGAATTAGCAAAAATGCTTCTAATAAAAGCTATTGCTGTTTCAAAAGTGTATTTAAGTATGCACCGTGCACCAGCATTTTAAACACAGCACTTGCTCAGAGAGCTTAAGGTGCTTGTACCATCTGGTAATTACTCAATTTGTTAATTGCTGGCATGATACAATCCCCACTGGTGCTCTGAGCAGCTGCAGTATTTAAAATGCTGGTGCACTGTGAGAATATCTAGCTATGCCTCACATGCACGTGCATAGAAAAATGTTAACACTAAATCAGCGATAACTTTTACTAGAAGCCTTTTTGCCAGTACATGTATATTGCAAAAATGTTTCTGTTCAAATATGAAATTAATCTATGTGCATTTAAATTTTGACTGGACTATCCCTTTAAACCTGCAAATAAGACAGAGGTGTAAGAATGTAGAATGTAAGACTATTGGGCATTAGAGTCTTAGGGCTAGATTACAAGTAGCTTTTTTTTTTGTGATCGCGAAAACTCCACTAGGATTTTCATTTTTGCGCTTTTTGGTTGTGCTCGTTCTAAAAGTTAAAAAAAACAACTTATAACCCAAATCCAAATAGCGCGAAAAAGTTATTTAATTTTTCACGTGCAAGTGCACATATTCCCCCATAGAAATCAATAGAGAAAAAAGTGAGAAAAAAACACCTGAGACTGCATTCGCCATAGAAGTCAATGGAGAAAAAAAATTGTTAGAAAAAAACCCCACCCATTGCGCAAACATTGCATATTTGCATTAGCAAATTTCAAATATTTACTGTAAATACACAGTTAAATACTTAATTAAATATGAATATTGCATAAATATGTTTTATCATGTTTAGGGATATAATGCACTTAGGGCTTTTTCAGTTGTTACATAACTGTAAAAATCTGCTTCTGCTATTTCAAAGTGTGCAGTACAGCTGTCAAAAGGCTGATAACAAGTTCACTGCTTTTGTCACAGGATGCAAAATACACACATACCAAGATGGATGTGCCCAGTATAAACATACAGAGCTTTATCAACTGGCTTCTGTAAAAAGTTAAAGGGATATTCCATCCAAAATTAGAAACCCCATGGGTGCATTTTGGTATTGAACAGAAGCAATTTTGTAATATACATGCATTAGCAAAAATGCTTCTAATAATAGCTATAGCTGTTTAAACTGTGCTAAGGTGCTTGTACCATCTGGTAATGACTCAATTTGTTTATTGCTAACATGATACAAGCCCCACTTATTATCTGAGCAGCTGCTTAATTTAAAATGTGGGTGCAGTGACGATATCTAGTTATGCTTTACATGCACGTGCAGAGAAAAATGTTAACTCTAAAACAGTAATAACTTTTCCAAGAAACATTTTTGCTAATACATTTATATTGCAAATATGTTTTTATTCAAAGATGTAATAAATCTATGTGCATTTAAATTTTGACTGGAATGTCCCTTTAAAATAAGAGAACAGCTTTAAAAAAGCAGCAGGTAAAAAATTGCATGGTGAATAGTTGTACTTGGCAGTTATATGTCCCTTTAAAACAAATCTAAAGGGTGTATGTGTAGAAGAAAAACTGGGTGTGTAAGATATGGTTTAAGTAATGTATTTATGCTTAAAGGGATTTCTACACCTTAATCATCTTAAAGTCTAACTTTAGATTAAGCTGAAAATATCCTCCTGTACCCTTTCTATATAGAAACATAGATATTGACGGCAGATAAGAGCCATAGGCCCCGAAAATCTGTCCGATATTACCTAACAGTATAATATTATCTAGTTTGTAGGATAGCCTGATGCTTGTCCCAGGCATTTTTTAAAGTCCCCCACAGTGTTTGTAGCTACTACCTCTTGAGGAAGTTAATTCCATAAATCAATCACTCTTTCTATAAAGAAGTGCTTCCTGAAATTACTCCTGAATCTACTACCCTTTAGCTTGAGCTCATGACCCCTTGTTCTTGAATTTCCCATTTTATGTAAAATACCCACAGCCTCAGTTTCACTAAGCCCTTCTGAAGATATGGCCTCCAGAACTGCACTCAATACTCAAGATGAGGCCTAACTAATGATCTATAAAGTGGCATAAGAACCTTACTATTTCTGCTGCAAATACCTCTACCAATACATCCAAGCATTCTGCTAACCTTACTCACTGCATTACCACATTGTTTACTAAGTTTTAAATCATCTGAAATAATAATTCCCAAGTCCTGTTCCTCATCTGTAACAGTCAGTAAAATGTCATTGAGTCTGTTATTAACATTTGGATTTTTCTTCCCTAAATGCATTATTTTACACTTTGCTGTGTTAAACTTTAGATCCCACTCGTTTGTCCAATTCTCCAAGTGTTGTATATCACTTCTCACTTTGTCTAACCCCCCCCCCCCCCCCAACTGGAACATCCTCTCTTTTACAATTTTTTGTATCATCTACAAACAGACATGCTTTTCCCTGTAGCCCTTTGCTGATATCACAGATAAATATGTTAAACAAAACAGGCCCCATAACTGACCCTGAGGAACACCACTAGTAACAGCCCCCTCTGCTGAATGGACTCCATTTACTAAGACACTTTGTTTTCTGTCCTTAAGCAAGCATTCCTCTCAGTTCACAATTTTTGAGTCTAAGGAGATACAGTTTGTGAATTAGTTTATTGTGTGGGACGGTGTCAAATGCTTTGCTGAAATCTAGATACAGTATGCTACATCAACTGCTCCACCCTTGTCTAATACTTTTGTTACATAATCAAAGAAGTCAATTCGATTAGTCTGACATGATCTCCCTGAAGTAAAACTATGCTGATTTTGGTCCTCTAAATTGTTTATCTTTATGTAAGTCATAATTCTTTCCTTTAAGAGGCTTTCCATTAATTTCCCTACTACTGAAGTTAAACTAACTGGCCTGTAGTTACTAGATTCTTCCCTACTGCCCTTTTTATGAAGAGGTATTACATTTGCTATTCTCCAATCATCTGGGACAGCTCCTGTTAATAGTGACTGATTAATACAGCAGTAACAATAAAAAAGTTATTTTAAAATGAATATTGTTTATGGTCACTTTGAAATGGCTGCCAAGATCCCCCCACTGATGACATCCCGATCTGGGCTGCATCTATGCACTCTGCTAAATAACATTGACAGTCTGTTGAATCCAATTAGAGTCTTTTGTAACTAGTGAAGCCTTTAATGCAGCCTTGATTGTGATGTCATCAGTGGGCAGAGCTTGGCATCTATTTCAAAGTGACCAGAAATAATAGTCATTTTAAAATAACTTTTTTACTGTTACTGCTGCAGGAAGATATTTGCAGCTTAATCTAAAGTAAAACTTTAAGATGACTAAGGTGTAGACTGTCCCTTTAAGGGATTAAATGCCTTGTCCAGGACTCTTATTTATGGGTTTAATCACCCAGCAAACTTTACTTCCTCCTTCCCATTAGATAACAAATAACACAGACATCAGAGATGGAGAAAAGACCAATGTTCATCACATTTATTAGAACATCACCAATTAAATAACCTACTAAAGATTCTTATTAATTACAGAACAGCAAGTGAGTCTCTAATTCTTCTGATACATTTAGAGTTAAATCAGGATCAGGGATCGAGCTTCCATGGATGGCTCTGCTCAAATTATCTCAGAAGGGCAGTGAAGAAGCTCTTCAGGCCTGCCTACCTACAAGGAGAGGCACTGCACCTAGTGAAGCCACTCCCCCTACCAGCCTTGCCATCACTCCACCCACATTTCTGCTTACTATGCAGGGCCGAGTCATCCCACCACTAGAGAGTAAAAGATACTCCAACCCTTAAGGGGCCCTGACACCGCTGGCACAAAAAAACTCTTGTCAAGTGGAGATCAGGCACTACCCTACACAGTCTTATAAAGGATTTCTCAACTAACCCTGCTGTGGCTACTCCATCAACCCTAAGAAAGCCATAACCTCATGCTGCCATGAATAACCAACCCCTAGGCAGTGTGGGCAGGCAACAACAAATCTTCAAGCAAGAAGCAGAAGAGAGGCTTTGGCCTCTGCAGCATCACCCTTTAAACCTCTAGTTAAAACATACCCCTGAATAACACAAACACAGGCAAAACTAAATTTCCCATCCCTAACAGGCCTTAACCCTTAAGGCACCCCAAGCCCCCTCCAGTGGCAAAAAGTATGTATGTAGAATTTATGTATTTCAGTGAAAATAAAATAATTGTTTTTTTTTGTTTATATTAAAACACAAACTGAAATATGCAATATGATTGTCATGTCCCTCCCTGGGTAAATCCAGCTACACTGTTTAACTCTCTAATTTTACATAGACTTATATAGATTTCTAAACTGAGTGAATTTTTGATGATGTAATCATTTTCCGCAGGCAGACTACAGCTTCTTTATGCATGACTATTTGTATGCCAAATTATATAGATAACCAAGAAAACTCATAATCCTTATGGTTTTACTAAATAGCAATTTTCCTTCAGAATTAAAGTGGCATAGAAATCAAAGCCAAAAATCACCTGTGTTCCTATGCACACCTGTGTTCCTATGCACAGCTTACGGAAGATGGAAATATCTTCCTGAACAAGGGCAGGAGGTTAGACTCGGATCCCCTCTCATATATATATCCTATATAATAAAAGGCCAAGTGTGTTTGTCCGAAGCTGTCATGCACAGTAAAGACTGCACATGAGGACAAACACACCTGGCCTTCCAACTGACCTGGCGTGTGGTGGAGTGGGCGTGGCCGGGCGCAACGTGGACGGGACCCGGCGTGATGTGGGCGGGGCTGGGCGTGACGTGGTCGGGGCCGGTCGGGGCCAGATGCCGGGGCAGACAGAGAGCTCTAAAGAGGGGGGATAGAGAGAGCAGAAGAGGGGGGATAAAGAGAGGGAGAGACACAGCAAAAGAGAGGAGGGAGAGAGCACAAAAGAGAGGGGGGAGAGAGCACAAAAGAGAGGGGGAGAGAGCACAAAAGAGAGGGGGGAGAGTGCACAAAAGAGAGGCGGAGAGAGCATAAAAGAGAGGGGAGAGAGCACAAAAGAGAGGGGGAGAGAGCACAAAGGCGAGAGGGGGAGAGAGCACAAAAGAGAGGGGGAGAGAGAGCACAAAAGAGAGGGGGAGAGAGCACAAAAGAGAAAGGGGAGAGAGCACAAAAGAGAGGGGGAGAGAGCACAAAAGAGAGTTGGGGAGAGAGCACAAAAGAGAGTTGGGGAGAGAGCACAAAAGAGAGGGGGAGAGAGCACAAAAGAGAGGGGGAGAGAGCACAAAAGAGAAAGGGGAGAGAGCACAAAAGAGAGGGGGAGAGAGCACAAAAGAGAGTTGGGGAGAGAGCACAAAAGAGAGTTGGGGAGAGAGCACAAAAGAGAGGGGGAGAGAGCACAGAAGAGAGGGGGAGAGAGCACAAAAGAGAGGGGGAGAGAGCACAAAATAGAGGGGGAGAGAGCACAAAAGAGAGGGGGAGAGAGCACAAAATAGAGGGGGAGAGAGCACAAAAGAGAGGGGGGAGAGAGCACAAAAATGAGGGGGAGAGAGCACAAAATAGAGGGGAGAGAGAGCACAAAAGAGAGGGGGAGAGAGAACAAAAGAGAAGGGTAGAGAACACAAAATAAAGGGGGAGAGAGCACAAAAGTGGGGGAGAGAGCACAAAAGAGGGGGGAGAGAGCACAAAAGAGAGGGGGGAGAGAGCACAAAAGAGAGGGGGGAGAGAGCACAAAAGAGAGGGGGGAGAGATCACAAAAGAGAGGTGGAGAGAGCCCAAAAGAGAGGGGAGAGAGCACAAAAGAGTGGGGGAGAGAGAGCAAAAGAGAGGGAAAAAGAGCACAAAAGAGAGGAGAGAGAGAGCAAATGAGAGGAGAGAGAGCAAACAAGAGGAGAGAGAGCAAAGGAGAGGGGGAAGATAGAGAGCAAAAGAGAGGGAGAGAGACAGCAAAAGTGGGGGAGAGAGAGCAAAATAGAGGGAGAGAGAGAGCAAAAGAGAGGGGGGAGAGAGAGCAAAAGAGAGGGGGAGAGAGCAAAAGAGAGGGGGGAGAGAGAGAGCAAAAGAGAGGGGGGAGAGAGCAAAAGAAAGGGGAGAGAGAGACAGCAAAAGAGAGGGGGAAGAGAGCAAAAGAGAGGGGGAAGAGAGAGAGCAAAAGAGAGGGGAAGAGAGAGAGCAAAAGAGAGGGGGAAGAGAGAGAGCAAAAGTGAGGGGGGAGAGAGAGAGCAAAAGAGAGGGGGAGAGAGAGAGCAAAAGAGAGGGGAGAAAGAGAGAGCAAAAGAGAGGGGAGAAAGAGAGAGCAAAAGAG
Source organism: Bombina bombina (assembly GCF_027579735.1). Lineage (NCBI taxonomy): Eukaryota > Metazoa > Chordata > Amphibia > Anura > Bombinatoridae > Bombina > Bombina bombina. The sequence goes on along the minus strand of NC_069500.1, from coordinate 1,160,209,711 downwards.
AGGGGGGATAGAGAGAGAGCAAGGGGTGGGTCCGCTGTACTGCAAAAAATGGCCCGTGTACACGGGCTTTAGGACTAGTATATACATAATCAAAGAACAAACCGGCATGAATCCTTGGTTCTGTTAAAACGAAGCTTTTATTTTACCATTTTAAAAGTTTAGCCAGAAGTGCCTGACATGTTTCGGCATGTGCCTTAATCATAGACATGATCTTGCTAAAAATACAACTTAATTAAAACAAAAGCCTTTGCTTCTATTAATAGCTCATTGTTATCACATGATTAGTTTCAAATTACATTTAAAGGGCTATTATATATCTAAAAAAGATTCATAATACATAGTAGAAACAAAGCATAGGAGCTCATGGTTACAAAATCTGTCTAAATATATGACAAATAGTATTATTACATTTGTAGCAAAAAAACACCTAAACAAAATGTTAAAGGATAAGCAATCATAAAGATTCATTAATCCTTGTTCACGTGAAACATTAAATTTGCATATGCTGTAAAATTGCTACAAAATATGTGAATACATATATCACAAAAGGAAACCATTTACTTTGAGCCTAATCTTTGCTTGTCCTATGCAATACTTTTCATTTGCTATTCACTTGGGATTCTGATCAAAGTTGCTAGTCAAACCACTGTCATTAAACTGGCACTGCATCAAGAATATGTCATGAAGACAAAAATATAAACAAATAAATGTTGTCAAGTCTCGATACAATAGTGTCATGAAAAAGCAGTGCCTTAGAAATACACTATTAACTAATCAAAACACTATTGAAAAGCCAATGTACATTACTGAATATACACCCCTTATTAGTATATTAATTCATAATTTTGTAGTTAGACCATACAAAGTATAGTACGAATACAGGATTAGTGTAAAATGTTAAACATTAACATATACCTACTAGGCTGGTCAACACATATACTTCTGCTCATACTTGTGCTTAATTCATAGTATATAAGTTTTTTGTTTTTTACTAAACTTTAACCTATTCAAAGTCATCTTTAACAGAGAGGATGAACCGGATACTTATACAATTATAAGAAAGCATTATCAATAAATTCAGGATACAAATATACTCTGTAATATATGCTATAGGTATAGAATGCGTTATTTATTCCCAATAATTGATAATATAAAATACAGAGTTGTAACCCTTAGGTGTACGTGTGCTCAATGTAAATATCCAAAACACCTCTCTTTTGTGTAGTAATTTCACTATGTCACCCCATCGTGAGGGCAGATTAGTTTTTTCCGATAACCATCCATTTAAGGGTATCATTTTTACTATCGTGTTTGGTAATGAAATGTGTGGCCAGTTCAGATGATAATATCAAAGACAGAGTTGTAACCCTTAGGTGTACGTGTGCTCAATGTGCTGAATTGGGCTGGAGTCTTTTTGATGCAGGTGCTAAGAGGTCAGGTGAGCAGGCTGTTTTTGAGATAGCTGTTACTAGTTTGAATACACAGCACATTACAGCAGATATGGATCATCATTTTTGCTGCTGAAAAGAGGAAGAACTATAGCCTAGAGAACTACTGCACTGGCAATACAGGGGGACAAACTCGTATAGTTCCCAAGGGACCGGTGGTTATCTGGACTCTGGGGAGCAAAGTGTGTTCCGTATACTGATCGAGGCAAGTGTATGCTACACCCCATAGCTGGAGGGTAGGAGCCCTGAACAGGGCAGGCTTCATGTGAGAAATCACAGTACATCCTAGGCAGCTATGTGGTGAAATTTCCAACATCATTTTAAGACTGTAGCTGTTCAGTATTTCTCCATTTTTTGCTTGCCACCAATATACATTCTTGTTGAGTATAACAGTGTTTTGAGCATATTTAAATGTCTACATACATTTTTGATTTACTACTAATACTGAATCAGCATGAGGAGTCTGATATGCGGTAGACACTTAAAGGGACATTAAACCCAAACATTCTCTTTCATGATTCAGATAGAGCATGCAATTTTAAACAACTTCCTAATTTTTATTATTATCTAATTTGCTTCATTCTCTTGATAATCTTTGCTGCAAAGCATATCTAGATAGGCTCAGTAGCTGCTGATTGGTCGCTGCACATAGATGCCTCGTGTGATTGGCTCACCAATGTCTATTTCTATTTATTCAACAAATTATATCTAAAGAATGAAGCAAATTAGATAATATAAGTAAATTGAAAAGTTGTTTAAAATTGTATTCTATATCTGAATCATTTAAATGAGTTGGAACAGGACTTTGAGGACATTTTTAAAGAACTAGGGATTGTTAACCCTTTAGGTGATAACTTCCAAAGAATTGAAAATCTCATGAAAAAGGAAACTAAACTTAAGTGGGACAAGTGGACATTAGAAAGAGATATATCCTTACAGATTGTCCCAAGAGTACTACGTATAAGAAAATTTCCCACATTTATGACAGAGGATAATTTTTTTATAGAAAAGTAGACTAATGCTTTAACCACATGTTCATTTTCACTTATGACACTTATCATAGAGTTTAAGGAAAATCAATTAGCACAAGTAAAAGAACAGATAGAACTACTACAAAGAGAGTTAGATCTACATAAATTAGAACTTAAATATAAAGAGTTTTATAGTGTACTAAAGAACACGATTGCAGCCTTGAAGAAAAATCTCATACAGGGGAAACATGACAAGTTCATAAGGGATTAAAATGACTATAGCATGGGTAGAGTATACATTTGTCAGAAAAAGAACATAGAAATAGATCTAGGAATAGGAAAAGACAAAGGCAAGGAAGTTAGGGATACAGATTCAGAGGGTAACTTGAGTTCAGAAGGTGAACAATTAATTTCAGATGTGACCACATTAACTATTTCAGCTCCAAAACCTATTCTAAAGTGTAATTCCTCTAATGGAAAGAAAAATGTTGTATTTGATGTGAACACTACACGCTATCCTCAGAGACAGGGGAAGAAACTAAACAAGTACCAGCAATAGACAATGAGAAGGGTCATCTCAATGTAATCAATCTTAGTAGTTATACTCCTAGTGAAACAGAACTTAAAATTTTGAGCTATGGACTTGGCTTTGTTCCAACATCTAGGTTTAATCTATTCCAGACTCTAGTTGATGTAAATAGATTAATACGATCACTCACACTGAAAAAACATTATTATTCACAGTCTGAAGTATCTAGTACAAATGTACAAGTTCTCCCTAACACAAATCTTAACATAGATACAAGCACACTACACCTATGCTTTGATGAACAAAGAGATCTAATTAGTCTGAGAGCTTTGGAAATGGAAAATTATATGGATCAGGTCACCATCAACTCTCATATAGGTTTTAAACCCAAGTTTATCCTGTAAAAGACAGAGGTGATACGTTGGTCAGTTTTCAAAAAAGAGTTGAGGCTGACCTTATCAATTTATCAGAAAGACCCAGACATCACAAATATTCTAACTTCTCTAAAGAGGAGTGAGAATTATTGGAGAAATCAAAAAATAACAAAGATCTAGTGATCAAATCTGCAGATAAGGTAGGAAGTGTTGTCCTATGAGACAAGTCCTCATATGTAGAAGAAGTGATGCGACAAATTACCAATACTGATGACTATAGAGCATTACCCTATAACATCATGTCAAAATTTCAGAAAGAATTGTATTCCTTATTAGATGATGGCTTACATCTAGGACATTTAGACAGAGAAACTGTCATTTATCTCTATGTGGATAAACCTGTTATCTCAATATATCACATTTTACCCAAGGCGCACAAGTTCATTGAACAAGTAAAGGGTAGACCAATAGTGTCTGGCATTGGTTCCCTTTGTGAGACACTTTCACAATGACTTGACAGCCTACTCCAGCCTATGGTGTTCAGACTTGAGAGCTATCTTAGGGATACCAAACACCTTCTACAGAAACTTGAACACATCAAATGGGAATCTCATTATGGGTGGCTTACTATAGACGTAGTATCACTCTATTCCTCAATACCCCATGAGATGGGATTGGAGGCTATTAAGCTGTATATAAACACACAAACTACCTATAGTAAAGAATTTGTCAAATAGTAACCCATTTTTTGTTAACTCACAATTTTTTCCGCTTTAATGATGGTTATTATCTCCAGACGTGGGGCACCGCTATGGGGGCGAAATTTGCCCCCTCATATGCAAATTTGGTTATGGGCATGTGGGAGTGTGCCTACGTGTTTGGAGATAGTAACCCTTATGGTGCTGATATAGGTCTCTTCTATTGTTTTATAGATGACCTTATTTTTATTTGGACTGGAAGTCACAGAAACATTGAGAAATTTGTTTCATATTTGAATGACAATCCGTGGAGACCATCCAGCTACAAATAACTATTTAGATGTAACACTTAAAGCTGACATTGAGAAAGGTTGTATTGAGTCATCAGTATATCGTAATCCCATTTTGGTTAACACACTACTACATGGGAAGAGCAATCACCCAAAGATGGTACCATACTCAATATCTAAAGGTCAATTCATACGAATAAAACGGAATTGTTCAAATGAAACAGATTATACCAAACAAGCTAGAGAACTAACATATAGACTCATAGAAAAAGGCTATAATCAGGAAGTGATTTCAAAAGCTAAGACTGAGGTAGATACCATCAATAGGACTTTACTCCTTAAAGACAAAAATAAAAATAAAATGAGGACAACAAGGTCAGAATATGATAGCAGAGATCAACCAGTAACCTTTGTGGCCCAATATTCCTCAGACTATGAAGATGTGTGTAAAATAATATGTAAACACATCCCCATGTTGGACGCTGATGACAGACTATATAAAGCCACCAAATCAGGATGTCACTTCTCATATAGAAGAGGTGCTACCATAGGAAATATTATCTCCCCGAGTGAATTACCAACAAACTCCAGAGAAAGGACATGGCTGACTACTAAGGGAATGCATAAATGTGGATATGGCCCATGCATACCCTGTAGTTTCAGTACCAGGTCAGACTATTTCGAGAAATTGGATAATGGCAAAATATATATAGTCAGGGACTATGTGAATTGTAGAAGCAAGAATTTGGTCTATCTCATAAGGTGCACCTGCAATATTAGACAGTATGTGGGATGTACCACACGAGAGGTCAGGGAAAGAATTAGACAGCATTTGTCTGACATAAAAAGATCCCACCAATCATCTGAACTGGCCACACATTTCATTACCAAACACGATAGTAAAAATGATACCCTTAAATGGATGGTTATCGGAAAAAACTAATCTGCCCTCACGATGGGGTGACATAGTGAAATTACTACACAAAAGAGAGGTGTTTTGGATATTTACATTGAGCACACGTACACCTAAGGGTTACAACTCTGTATTTTATATTATCAATTATTGGGAATAAATAACGCATTCTATACCTATAGCATATATTACAGAGTATATTTGTATCCTGAATTTATTGATAATGCTTTCTTATAATTGTATAAGTATCCGGTTCATCCTCTCTGTTAAAGATGACTTTGAATAAGTTAAAGTTTAGTAAAAACCAAAAAACTTATATACTATGAATTAAGCACAAGTATGAGCAGAAGTATATGTGTTGACCAGCCTAGTAGGTATATGTTAATGTTTAACATTTTACACTAATCCTGTATTCGTACTATACTTTGTATGGTCTAACTACAAAATTATGAATTAATATACTAATAAGGGGTGTATATTCAGTAATGTACATTGGCTTTTCAACAGTGTTTTGATTAGTTAATACTTTATTTTTAAGGCACTGCTTTTTCATGACACTATTGTATCGAGACTTGACAACATTTATTTGTTTATATTTTTGTCTTCATGACATATTCTTGATGCAGTGCCAGTTTAATGACAGTGGTTTGACTAGCAACTTTGATCAGAATCCCAAGTGAATAGCAAATGAAAAGTATTGCATAGGACAAGCATAGATTAGGCTCAAAGTAAATGGTTTCTTTTTGCGATAAGGATTAATGTATCTTTATGATTGCTTATACTTTAACATTTTGTTTAGGTGTTTTTTGCTACAAATGTAATAATACTATTTGCCATACAATTAGACAAATTTTGTAACCATGAGCTCCTATGCTTTGTTTCTACTATGTATTATGATTCTTTTTTAGATGTATAATAGCCCTTTAAATGTAATTTGAAGTTAATCATGTGATAATCATTCTTGTTGAGTATAACAGTGTTTTGAGCATATTTAAACGTCTACATACATTTTTTATTTACTATATAAATATATATATATATATATATATATATATATATATACTGTATATATGCACTGCCATTATAGTATTTTGAGGAAATTTAGGTGTTATGCTGTAGTATTAATATTTCATGAAGGAAGGGATGGAACATAGTACCGTTTATTTAATGTACTGTGATGTCCACTTAAACATTTAAATTTATTATGAAGTTATAGAATTAACATTTTTAATAATTTTACATTCAATTTTAAAACTAGTAAGTAGCCAATAAATCTCATTTTTATGACAAATCTATCAATATATATATAAAATTTCCTCTCGGCAATCTTCCTGTTTTCTGAAGCAGACAAGAAGTTCTCATTTTCATGACTCACAGGGGTCAATTTATTAAACTCTGGCGGACATGATACGCTGTAGTGTATCATTTCCGCCAGATATCGCTGAATGCGAACAGCATATGCTGTCCGTATTCAGCAATGCACAAGCAGCATTGCACTGCTTGTGCAGTACTGCCTTCTGCAGATTGGGTGTCAATCAGCCCAATCGTATAGGATCGGGCGGATTGCTGTACGCAGCCTCAGAAGTGGCGTATGACTTAAGGAGCAATTGTATTTAATAAATTCATTGTGCTTCAAAACACATGGTGGTCTGGAAGTATCATTCATTGTCTCTGCTGAGGTTCCCATGTGCAGCATTCAATTGTAAGGTCTCTCTTTGGTTTTGGAGTGTATTTGGGTAATGAGTGTGCTTAAATCCCTATCTTTTTATAAGGATTACTGATCCTTACATTTTGGAATAAACCCAGTTCCCTTTAATTTATTGTCTTGTATATATATATATATATATATATATATATATATATATATATATATATATTTTTTTTTTTTATATATATATATATACAGGGAGTGCAGAATTATTAGGCAAGTTGTATTTTTGAGGATTAATTCTATTATTGAACAACAACCATGTTCTCAATGAACCCAAAAAACTAATTAATATCAAAGCTGAATAGTTTTGGAAGTAGTTTTTAGTTTGTTTTTAGTTATAGCTATTTTAGGGGGATATCTGTGTGTGCAGGTGACTATTACTGTGCATAATTATTAGGCAACTTAACAAAAAACAAATATATACCCATTTCAATTATTTATTTTTACCAGTGAAACCAATATAACATCTCAACATTCACAAATATACATTTCTGACATTCAAAAACAAAACAAAAACAAATCAGTGACCAATATAGCCCCCTTTCTTTGCAAGGACACTCAAAAGCCTGCCATCCATGGATTCTGTCAGTGTTTTGATCTGTTCACCATCAACATTGCGTGCAGCAGCAACCACAGCCTCCCAGACACTGTTCAGAGAGGTGTACTGTTTTCCCTCCTTGTAAATCTCACATTTGATGATGGACCACAGGTTCTCAATGGGGTTCAGATCAGGTGAACAAGGAGGCCATGTCATTAGATTTTCTTCTTTTATACCCTTTCTTGCCAGCCACGCTGTGAGTACTTGGACGCGTGTGATGGAGCATTGTCCTGCATGAAAATCATGTTTTTCTTGAAGGATGCAGACTTCTTCCTGTACCACTGCTTGAAGAAGGTGTCTTCCAGAAACTGGCAGTAGGACTGGGAATTGAGCTTGACTCCATCCTCAACCCGAAAAGGCCCCACAAGCTCATCTTTGATGATACCAGCCAAAACCAGTACTCCACCTCCACCTTGCTGGCGTCTGAGTCGGACTGGAGCTCTCTGCCCTTTACCAATCCAGCCACGGGCCCATCCATCTGGCCCATCAAGACTCACTCTCATTTCATCAGTCCATAAAACCTTAGAAAAATCAGTCTTGAGATATTTCTTGGCCCAGTCTTGACGTTTCAGCTTGTGTGTCTTGTTCAGTGGTGGTCGTCTTTCAGCCTTTTTTACCTTGGCCATGTCTCTGAGTATTGCACAACATCACTGGAGTGCTTTTGGGCACTCCAGTGATGTTGCAGCTCAGAAATATGGCCAAACTGGTGGCAAGTGGCATCTTGGCAGCTGCACGCTTGACTTTTCTCAGTTCATGGGCAGTTATTTTGCGCCTTGGTTTTTCCACACGCTTCTTGCGACCCTGTTGACTATTTTGAATGAAACACTTGATTGTTCGATGATCACGTTTCAGAAGCTTTGCAATTTTAAGAGTGCTGCATCCCTCTGCAAGATATCTCACTATTTTTGACTTTTCTGAGCCTGTCAAGTCCTTCTTTTGACCCATTTTGCCAAAGGAAAGGAAGTTGCCTAATAATTATGCACACCTGATATAGGGTGTTGATGTCATTAGACCACACCCCTTCTCATTACAGAGATGCACATCACCTAATATGCTTAATTGGTAGTAGGCTTTCGAGCCTATACAGCTTGGAGTAAGACAACATGCATAAAGAGGATGATGTGGTCAAAATACTCATTTGCCTAATAATTCTGCACTCCCTGTATATATATATATATACACGTCGGAGCTTCAGGAAGCTCCAGCTTGCGTTCCTGAGCTCCAGGCATCTGCCCGCATATGGAACCAGAGCACGATCGGTTTCATATGAGGGCAGATGCCAGATCGTTGCAGACTGTGAGTGTGTGTATGTCACCATCTGTAACGATACCTCTGGGGAAGGTATGGGAGGCAAACTGGGAGGCGGGTGGGCTGTCCAGTAGTGGAGGGTTGAGGGAGGCAGCAGAAGTAGGATGGCTTAACATAAAATAAATAAAGGGAGAGGGAGAGATGGGGACTCGGGGTGATACCCACAAAAATAAGGTGGGGTGGGGTGGGTGGGTGGGGGTCCCTAACTTACGATCATGAAAGGGGGAAGGGCATACACTACAGAAAATAGAAAAACATTTTTGAAAATGACAAAAAAAGTGTTTTATAGGTACTGGCAGACAGCTGCCAATACCTAAGATGGTCGGCAGTAGTTAGGGGGATGAGGGCTAGAGAGCTGTTTGGAAGGGATCAGGGAGGTTAGAGGTAAGGGGTTGTCCTACCCTGTAGAAAAAATAAAAAAAACATTATATTGTTATATTGGCAGACTGTCTGTGAGTACTTAAAGGGACAGTCTAGGCCAAAATAAACTTTCATGATTCAGATAGAGCATGTAATTTTAAACAATTTTCCAATTTACTTTTATCACCAATTTTGCTTTGTTCTCTTGATATTCTTAGTTGAAAGCTTAACCTAGGAGATTCATATGCTAATTTCTTAGACCTTGAAGCCCACCTCTTTCAGATTGCATTTTAACAGTTTTTCACCACTAGAGGGTGTTAGTTCACGTATTTCATATAGATAACACTGTGCTCGTGCACGAGAAGTTATCTGGGAGCAGGCACTGATTGGCTAGACTGCAAGTCTATCAAAAGAACTGAAAAAAGGGGAAGTTTGCAGAGGCTTAGATACAAGATAATCACAGAGGTTAAAAGTATATTATTATAACTGTGTTGGTTATGTATAACTGGGAAATGGGTAATAAAGGGATTATCTATCTTTTAAAACAATACAAATTCTGGTGTAGACTGTCCCTTTAAGATGGGGGTGACCAGTAGGGGGCGAGGGAGGGAAGAGAGCTGTTTGGGAGGGATTAGGTAGGGATCAGGGGGTGGGAAGTGTTAGGTGGGAGAGTAATCTCTACACTAAAGCTGAAATTAAACTTAAAAGCTACCTAATTAACCCCTTTACTGCCGGGAATAATAGAAGTGTGGTGCACATCTGCAATTAGCGGCCTTCTAATTACCAAAAAGCAATGGTAAAGCCATATATGTCTGCTATTTCTGAACAAAGGGGATCCTAGAGAAGCTTCTACAACATGATGTGACTTTGTGATAACATACATAAAACGAGGAAAAGCCTACTGACAGTATGATGTGACTAAAGTGACTGTCACATGAAGTACATCAGGATTAGCTCCTCCAAATAAGGAAAATGGTAGTAAAATTTGTCCACTGGAAAATTTTTGCATAGACCATTACATTACAGGCAAAGCGGGCAAAATAATGAAAGTATAATGCAAAGTTGTTTTATTATTTATAATTAAATAATTCATGTTATAATCACAAAGTGTATCATGCCCATGTAATAGGGACAGACTATTGCTGAACAGACTTTATCTAATTATTTTGCATATCTAACTTTATACTCATTTATTTGATGTTGTTTTCTATTACAGAAACATGTCAAAGGGTCTATAAAGACATTACTGACCATGAAATGAGAAGATGCATAGGGGATTGCCAATCCCACACAATAATTGTTTGTGGTCACAGGTAAGCAGTTATGTTTTTTCTTGTTTAAATCACCCCACTGAGTCATTTCTTTTTAAATTGTTTTTTTTTTTTTTTTTGTTTATACAACATGCTTATATGGATGTGATACAGCAGGGGAGTGTTTGTTTCTGTTTATACAACATGCTTATATGGATGTGATACAGCAGGGGAGTGTTTGTTTCTGTTTATACAACATGCTTATATGGATGTGATACAGCAGGGGAGTGTTTGTTTCTGTTTATACAACATGCTTATATGGATGTGATACAGCAGGGGAGTGTTTGTTTCTGTTTATACAACATGCTTATATGGATGTGATACAGCAGGGGAGTGTTTGTTTCTGTTTATACAACATGCTTATATGGATGTGATACAGCAGGGGAGTGTTTGTTTCTGTTTATACAACATGCTTATATGGATGTGATACAGCAGCGGAGTGTTTGTTTCTGTTTATACAACATGCTTATATGGATGTGATACAGCAGGGGAGTGTTTTACTCACTTCCCCGATCCTCCCATGATCATAAATAGAGCAGCCATGTTGGAGTTTTCTCTGTGCTTGGATTGAACTGACCCTTTGAAAGGAATGTTCCATTTTGATAGTGGTGCTTCTTTGTGACCGGATTTTTATTGCACTATCAACTAATATCAATTAAAATGTTAATTAATTATAAATCTTGTCTAAAAAGAAACATTCTTCAAACAAAGGAATGCTCCTGTCACAGGAACAATAAATGAAACTCCCTTTACAATTTTCAGTGCTTCAGCAACATGCAACTTAAGATAAAACAATATATATTTCTTTAAAAGAGCATATTAGTAAAAAATACATGCTCTAATTTGTTTTAATTCATTTTAAGACCATCATCCCTGCACTAACCCACAAAGGGGTTAAACACACAGTAGAAGTACCGCTTGGAACCACAGAGCACTGCTGATCCTGAGCGGAAGTGCTGCTGATCAAATCATGAGCGCTAGTCATTTAACTAGTATTTCTGATTAGATAAGCAGCAGTTGGCAGTTTTTGCTCTGGACCAGCAGTGCTCTGCAGGTACCAATCAATACTTCCATTGTGTGTTTAAAGCCTTTGTGTGGGTTAATCTCACAGTAGTGCAGGGTCAATAGTCTTAAATTTACATTAAAGGATGTCATTTTTTTTTACTATTAAGGCCCCTTTAAAGGGACAATAAACACCTTGAGATGGTAATATAAAATGATAAACTGTGTGTGTGTGTGTGTGTGTGTGTGTGTATATATATATATATATATATATATATATATATATATATACTTTCATTATTTATTTTGTCCCCTTTTCCTGTAATTCTATTCTGAAGTTGTGAGCTTTTCAGCTCCTGTTAGAAATGGAAGTGCAGAACACTGTTATATTCCACACAGCCATTGGCTGCACACTCTAGTGACAAATTTATAACTGTCCCTAATTGGCCACAGCAGATAATGTAACCTAAGTTACAACATGGCAGCTCCCATTGTTTTATAAACACTAAAACTTTACACTTAGTTTGTTAATGTTTAAACACCAAATAAAACTTTAAAAAAACTTTTCTTTCAATGCTTCATTCTATCTAGCATTTATTTAGGGCTAGATTACAAGTGGAGCGCTAATTTATTGCGCACCCGCAAGTGGGCAAATGTGCCCTTTTGCAGGCACGCAATAAATAACCAGCCATTAGAAGTGTCTGGTTATTGCTACTATATGCTTGTGGTAGCAACTATCGCTTATAAATTTAACCAGAGATCAGATCTCTGGTCAATTTTATAAATATGCCCCAACTGCCCCCAAAATACAGTGTAGTGTATTTTATAAAAAAAATATATATATATAATATTTTTATGTTTTAATAAAATAATTGCACTAGGTAATATTTTGGGGGTAAAGTTGTTCGGAGTTGGGTGTTATATTTGCTGCAACGCTGAGCTACTTACCCCCTTCGCTGCACTTAGATTCTGAGCTTGCGTAATTTTACACTTGAGTTGTAATACCAGCTAATATTAGCGGGCGCTGGTATTACTCAATGGAGCACTAATATTGCTTGCACGCAAGCAATATTGAGCACTTCACTTGTAATCTGGCTCTTAGTGTTTAATGTCCCTTTAAATAAGCAAGCACCTCACACAGCATGGGAGTATCACAGAAGTAAATAGAATACTGTCTTACTAAATGCTACTCTGTTATATCATTTTCCTTTGGGAAGGGAAGTGGGGATATGAAGATTTAGAATATGACACATCTAGATAGCATATTACTTTATATTTTGTAAAAGGAAAAAAACACAATTGAAAAGGAAATAAACTGCATATTGTGACTTTCCCTCTTTTATCTCCAAACGTCTAGGAACACAACCAAAAATTTAAATTACAACATAGGTTATAAAATAGTGCACATTGATTTCTAGAGAAGTAAAATATAAATATCTTAAGGAAAAAAAAGTCTCAATATAGTAACCCTTTAACGACTGAGATGTACCATGTATGTTGCCGCTCATTAAGGGTTATATTTTTTTAAATAGCACGTGTCCCGCCACAAGTGGCGGTACTGCGCTATTATAGCCTCCCTTCTTGTCATCGTAAATAGCGTGGCCTCAACACTGGCGGCGAGACCGCGCATTTAATAGCACTTCCCTATTCAAAGACGAGTGATGTACAGGGTACGTTGCTAGTCTTTAAGGGGTTAAAGTATAGGTTCTAAGCATCCCATTGGCAGGTAGTGATCTGTTTGATTAGGAAGGAACGTGGCCAAATATGTTAATATCTAGATGGAAATTGCATTGACATGAGAATTTATGGAAGTTAAAAATACAATTCTTTTTTAGTATTCATCACAACCTTGAAGTTGAAATAAAGGCATGTTATTTTTTTTTGTCAGATTTACTTTTTTAGTTCTACAAATTAAAGTTCTGCTGTAGACTAAGCAATTAGCACAGAATGCCCATGTTTATGTAATATTTGTTTTTATTTTTACAGGCCGGTGCCAAATTCAAGATCATAGAACAGATACAGATGGACATCATATTATATTTTTATTGTTCTGTCAACATTATTGTGCATCTGCATTATACTTGTACCCTAGGCCTATAATATAAGTTATTCTCTGGTTTATTACAATGTCATATTTAAAATGTTTTAATACCTGGAAAATTTGAAGCCTAATAAAAGTTTAAATTACTTTTGTAAGAGTCAATGTTGTTGTTTTTATGGAGTCATTTCTAAAGGAATATTTTTATCTTCATACAGTATTGAGGTTAACAGATCATATTTACCAGACAGGCAAAGGCTAATTTTATTAAAATCAGTAAAAGTATGAAATCAATAAAAAATAAATATGATTTTCCTAGTTTAACTTCTGGTAACAATTGCAATTAGTTATATACAATAATTATTTTTTATAACTGCACAGAAATGGAGATATCTGTAAAACAAATATTAATAAAGAAAATAATCAATTAAAATGACGGCCAAAAAAGACTGAAAGGGAGGTAAGAACATGAAACATAATAACGATGGGCAGAACTGAAGACTAAGATAAGTGGAATGCCTTAAAGGGGTGTGCTGTAAAAAGGGGCCATACTGTACCTGAGATAATGATATTAGTGTTATAATATAACTCTAATATAAGAATAGATCAAGTATTCAGCTTAAAGGGATACTAAACCCATTGTTTTGCTTTTATGATTCAGATAGAGCATGCTATTTTCTAATGTACTCCTATTATCATTTTTTCTTCGTTCTCTTGCTATCTTTATTTGAAAAAGCAGAAATGTAAGATTAGGAGCTGGCCCATTTTTGTTTTAGCACCTGGGTAGAGCTTACATATTGGTAGCTACATTTAGCCAACAATCAGCAAGCGATACCCTTGTGCTGAACAAAAAATGGTCTCTTGAACTTACTTTCCTGCTTTTTCGAATAAAAATAGGAAGAAAACGGAAAAAAAATTGATAATAGGAGTAAGCTAGAAAATTGCTTAAAATTGCATGCTTTGCCTGAATCATGAAAGAAAAAATGTGGGTTTAGTGTGCCTTTAATATATTACCTGTCATAATATTAGTTTTATATATGAATATATATTACCTCAGATAATGCATGGATACAACTTTAAGATCAATTAAATTCATACAAACAACTTACATAGATAAACTTTTGCAGGAAAAAAACATTTTATTATTAATTTGTAAATATGATTGGCGAAAATAATAGTAAATTTGTAGTGCTCTTGTGGCAGACACTGTTCTTAATTGTGATATATGTGCCAGAGATATGCTAACGATTTGCAGTTGACTTGCTAGAGATTTGTAACAGACTTACAGAGCTTTTGCAGTAGACTTGAAGGGCTCTTGCTGTTAAATTGTGAGAAATTTGCTGAAGATTTGAAGGGCTATTGCTGTTGACTTGTCAGAAATTTGCAGCAGACTTGCAGAGCTCTTGCTATTGACTTGTCAGAAATTTGCAATTATCTTGCAGAGCTCTTGCTGTTGACTTGCCAGAAATTGACAACAAACTTGCAGAGCTCTTGCAGTTGACTTGCCAGAAATTGACAATAGACTTGCAGAGCTCTTGCAGTTGACTTGCCAAAAATTGGCAACAAACTTGCAGAGCTCTTGCAGTTGACTTGCCAGAAATGCTCTTGCTAGAGACTTGCCAGGTAAACTTGCTGCAAGTTGAAAAAGTGTCAACTAGAACTTTTGCTGCAATTATGATGCAAGTAAACACACTTGCCAGTGAAAACTTGCAGCAAGTTATACCGACTTACAGCAATAGTTAGCTACAAGTTTGTGGCAAGTTATCCTTGCTATCTGGGCATTTGTGACAAGATTGCACAATCAGTATGTAAATAATTTCAGTGAGAAACCCGAAGTTAGTGAAAACATTTATGTTTTTTTATTATTTGATTGCATTTGGTGGTGAAAGTGTGGCATTAAATATACCAAAATAGGCCTAAATCAATACCTTGGGTTGTCTACTTAAAAAAAAATATATAGTTTTAACAGGTAAATTAAAAAAACAAGGCTCTATTTCTGTTTAAATGGAGTGATAGCAAAAATGTTAAAAATTATTCTGTATTTTTTGCAACATTTTCTCTGAAAGTCTGGGTTGTGAAGGGGATAAGATATTGATCTAGCAGCCTTTTTGTAAATATTTTTTTATTTATATATGTTTTATTCTTATCTATTCACTTACATGTTTTAAATAATTTTATTATGTGAAATATATGCAAGGACACACATAAATGCAATTTTCTTTGAGACCAAAAAAGTGGCTCATATTGTGATGTACATATTGTATATAATTTTTTTTTTATGTTATAGGACACTTTAAATTGTATTCTATATATATGAAGTTATACGTGACGTTTTTGCACACGCTGTGGAAAGCAAACATCTTGCAAGTATAAACCCAGTATCTTCCAGTTTTGCTTAATTTTTTTATTTCATGATTCAGATAGAGCATGCAATTTTAAGCAACTTTCTAATTTACTCCGATTATCAATTATTATTCGTTCTCTTGCTATCTTTATTTGAAAAAGCAGGAATCTAAGCTTAGGAGCCGACCTATTTTTGGTTCAGGACCTGGGTAGCGCTTGCTGATTGGTGGCTAAATTTGGGTTTAGTATCCCTTTAATGGAGTGTTTGATACACAGAGCTTACTTTCGTAGAATGATTTTCTTTTTTCCAAAAGGGATTTGAACTGTTTTTATATGAGCTTGAAGCTTTTTAACTTTATGGAATAAACACATACGGTTTTATGAAGATGTTTTGAGTGACTGCTGTTTATGGATACACAGTGGGATTATATCCCACCCTAGTGTGTGGCAAATACCTAATATATTTAGAAGTAAGTACCCATTTCACTTACACATATATTACTCCTTTTAACATATCACTTACTACACCAGATGTTGTACTTTGTCTCCCTCTTTCCTGTTTGAGGTGCTTCTCACCCCTTTCTTGTACTTTCTTTCAGATTCCTAATTGTCAATTGGTGGATGGTACAATCTACTCTGGTGAAGCTGCACTAACGAGTAAGTAGAGATAACTAAGACTGTTTGGGACTCTTGTAGAGCAGTATATACACCCTTCTTCTCATATATATATATATATATATATATATATATATATATATATATATATATATATACTGTAGGTATTTTACCTATAACAAAAAAAGCTATATGTAAAAATATGTATTTATGAATAAATATAACATATTCTTCTATGTGAAGAATATTGGTATGTTAAATATTAATATTTAATGTTGGGTTAATGCATTTGAGAAAATGCAATTGGCTTTGCACGACTTATTGGGTGTTTGTTTTTTTGCCACTTTTCACGAATACATTAACGCAGTTGCATATGCTTAGTTCGGCTTTTTGTGAGTGTTGGGTCATGTGAAAGCTTTTGACTTTCAACTCATAATACGTGCGCTACCCGACACACACAAAAAGCAGAAGTCTAGCAGAGTTAACGCGGGAGCTGGGGTGTTCTGTAATATTTCCCTACCTTGTTACGTTGTCCTACTTATGTAACACGTACGGCCAAGCCTACATCTAGATAGAGGACTTTCATATCCGCCATATTTGTTTTAAAAGGAGGCTGATGTTAAAATAGTGATCATATTCTGTATACTTTTCCTACCACCTTATATTTCACTGTTTTGAGTACAGATCTCGCTCAAACATAAATAATTAAAACATAAACACAAAATATTTGTATGGTATTAGCTTTTGATAATAGCGTTAATTTTATAACTGTATTTTTCAGGCTATGCAACAAAATAATAATAAAATACAGTTATAAAATGAATGCTATCATCACAAGCTAATAACATACATAATATTTAGTGTTTATGTTTTAATGGTTTATGTTTGAGCGAGATCTGCACTCCAAACAGCCAAATATCACCATCCGATCAATATTTTGACATCAGCCTCTGTTTCAAACTAAAATGGGGCATATGAAAGTACTCTATCTTCCCGAACGTGTTACGTAGGTAGGCAAATATAACAGAACAGGGGCACAAAATACCGCTCCACTCTTAATCTAGCCCATTATAACATTACAATACTGCAATGTATGATATTTTTCTTACAAAATTACCATGGTTGATGTGTCTACAATAATAAAATATCTAGGTTATTGAAAAAATAACTACACCAAACAAGTTGTAAACTCAAAAGATTTTCACGCTCACCTATGTTAATTAATTGCAGGTCTGCAGATACAGTGGGGCAAAAAAGTATTTAGTCAGCCACCAATTGTGCAAGTTCTCTCACTTAAGAAGATGAGAGAGGCTTGTAATTTTCATCATAGGTATACCTCAACTATGAGAGACAAAATGAGGAAACAAATCCAGACAATCACATTGTATGATTCGGAAAGAATTTATTTGCATATTATGGTGGAAAATAAGTATTTGGTCAATATCAAAAGTTCATCTTAATACTTTGTTATATATTCTTTGTTGGCAATGACAGAGGTCAAACGTTTGCTGTAACTCTTCACAAGGTTGTCACACACTGTTGCTGGTATGTTGGCCCATTCCTGCATGCAGATCTCCTCTAGAGCAGTGATGTTTTGGGGCTGTCGCTAGGCAACACAGACTTTCATCTCCCTCCAAAGGTTTTCTATGGGGTTGAGATCTGGAGACTGGGAAGGCCACTCCAGGACCTTGAAGTGCTTCTTACGAAGCCACTCCTTGTTGCCCAGTCAGTGTGTTTGGGATCATTGTCATGCTGAAAGACCCAGCCATGTTTCATCTTCAATGCCCTTGCAGATGGAAGGAGATTTGCACTCAAAATCTCACGATACATGGCCCCATTCATTCTTTCATGTACACGGATCAGTCGTCCTGTTCCCTTTGCAGAGAAACAGCCCCAAAGCATGATGTTGCCACCCCCATGCTTCACAGTAGGTATGGTGTTCTTCGGTTGCAACTCAGCATTCTCTCTCCTCCAAACACGATGAGTTGTGTTTCTACCAAACAGTTCTACTTTGGTTTCATCTGACCATATGACATTCTCCCAATCTGCTTCTGGATCATCCATGCTCTCTAGCATACTTCAGATGGGTCCGGATATGTACTGGCTTAAGCAGGGGGACACGTCTGGCACTGCAGGATCTGAGTCCCTGGCGGCGTAGTGTGTTACTGATGGTAGCCTTTGTTACATTGGTCCCAGCTCTCTGCAGGTCATTCACTTGGTCCCCCCGTGTGGTTCTGGGATATTTGCTCACTGTTCTTGTGATCATTTTGACCCCACAGGGTGAGATCTTGCGTGGAGCCCCAGATCGAGGGAGATTATCAGTGGTCTTGTATGTCTTCCATTTTCTAATTATTGCTCCCACAGCTGATTTCTTCACACCAAGCTGCTTGCCTATTGCAGATTCAGTCTTCTCAGCCTGGTGCAGGTCTACAATTTTGTTTCTGGTGTCTTTCGACAGCTCTTTGGTCTTCACCATAGTGGAGTTTGGAGTGTGACTGTTTGAGGTTGTGGACAGGTGTCTTTTATACTGATAACAAGTTTAAACAGGTGCCATTAATACAGGTAATGAGTTGAGGACAGAGGAGCCTCTTAAAGAAGAAGACACAGGTCTGTGAGAGCCAGAAATCTTGCTTGTTTGTAGGTGACCAAATACTTATTTTCCACCATAATATGCAAATAAATTATTTCCAAATCAGACAATGTGATTGTCTGGATTTGTTTCCACATTTTGTCTCACATAGTTGAGGTATACCTATGATGACAATTGCAGGCCTCTCTCATCTTCTTAAGTGGGATAACTTGCACAATTGGTGGCTGACTAAATACTTTTTTGCCCCACTGTAAATAGTGTAATTAAAGGGTGTTTATTTTCCCTTTAACCACTTGAGCAGTGGGGTTCTAGATCTTAATATTGGGAGGGCTAACAAGGATACAAGGAACAGCAAGCATAATGTGTGGAGCCCTTTTCAGCTCAATGGCAGTGCTACATGTTGTTTGGAGGGGTATAGAAGTCCCAAAGAACTGCCACTGCACTTGAGTACAGAGGATGACAATGTGTTGCCCTCCTGAGGTGGCTCCTCTTCCACGATTACAGTCTCCTTTCTCATCTCCAGCTCTAGTCAGAACATTCTCTGATGTTACCACATGCAGGCATATTGGTGTCACCCATGCCTGCATAGTGATTGTATAGTGATGTCACCACTTGCCTGCATAGTGATTGTATAGTGATGTCCCCACATGCCTGGGTAGTGATGTCACCATGTGTATGCATAGTGATGTCACCACATACCTGCATAATAATAGTATACTGATGTCACCACATGCCTGCATAATAATAGTATAGTGATGTCACCACATTCCTGCATAGTGATGTCACCATGTGTATGCATAGTGATGTCACCATGTGCCTGCATAATAGTATAGTGATGTCACCATGTGCCTGCAAAATATTAGTATAGTGATGTCACCACATGCCTGCACAGTGATGTCACCATGTGCCTGCTTAATAATAAGATAGTGATGTCACCACATGCCTGCATAGTGATGTCCCCATGTGTATGCATAGTGATGCCCCCATGTGCCTGCATAATAATAGTATAGTGATGTCACCACATGCCTGCAAAATAATAGTATAGTGATGTCACTACATGCCTGCGTAGTGATGTCACCATGTGTAATTATAGTGATGTCACCATGTGTCTGCATAATAATAGTATAGTGATGTCACAACATGCCTGCATAATAATAGTATAGTGATGTCACCACATGCCTGCGTAGTGATGTCACCATGTGTATGCATAGTGATGTCACTATGTGCCTGCATAATGATAGTATAGTGATGACACCACATCCCTGCATAATAATAGTATAGTGATGTCACCACATGCCTGTGTAGTGATGTCACCATGTGTATGCATGGGGATGTCACCACGTGCCTGCATAATAATAGTATAGTGATGTCACCACGTGCCTGCATAAAAATAGTATAGTGATGTCACCACGTGCCTGCATAAAAATAGTATAGTAATATCACCACGTGCCTGCATAGTGATTGTATAGTGATGTCACCACCTTGCCTGCATAGTAAAGTCACCATGTGTATGCATAATGATGTCACCACGTGCCTGCATAATAATAGTACAGTGATGTCACCACATGCCTGCATAAAAATAGTATAGTGAAACACATCTAAGAGAGAATGGGGGCAGGTATGGATCATTCGATGCCAGTTCACTACAAGATTTTTAACCAGCCAACCCCACTGAGAGAGATTCTGTCTTAAAGAGTGCCAATTAAAAACCAGAG
This sequence comes from Bombina bombina, assembly GCF_027579735.1. Classification (NCBI taxonomy): domain Eukaryota; kingdom Metazoa; phylum Chordata; class Amphibia; order Anura; family Bombinatoridae; genus Bombina; species Bombina bombina. The sequence goes on along the minus strand of NC_069500.1, from coordinate 1,160,188,898 downwards.
GATGCCCTGTAATGTTAAATAGTTTGTTTCTTTAAGTTTGTTTATTTCTTGTTTGTTTCTATGTATCAACAAAGAAGGTATTAACACCATAATATTGTTAAACACATACACTATTTGACCTGGTAAATATCCAACATATCTGGACACTTGAATATAAAAACTAAAGACCCAGGTTGAAGAGAGGACTTGATCCTCTATACAGACTTTTCATTGAAGAAGACACTATCCCTAATCAAAAACAGCCAGCTTCATATGTTATTGTATTTGTATTGCTTGGAAACTATTGTTAACAATAAAAATAATAAATAATAAAAAAAATAGTATAGTGATATCACCACGTGTCTGCTTAGTGATGTCACCATGTGTATGCATAGTAATGTCACCACCTGCCTGCGTAGTGATGTCCCCATGTGCATGCATAGTGATGTGACCATGTGCCTGCATAATAATAGTATAGTGATGTCACCACATGCCTGCATAGTGATGTCACCATGTGTATGCATTGTGATGTCACTATGTGCCTGCATAATAATAGTATAGTGATGTCACCACATGCCTGCATAATAATAGTATAGTAATGTCACCACATGCCTGCGTAGTGATGTCACCATGTGTATGCATAGTGATGTCTACACGTGTCTGCATTATAATAGTATAGTGATGTCACCACATGTCTGCATAAAAATAGTATAATGATATCACCACGTTCCTGCATTGCGATTGTATAGTGATGTCACCACATGCCTGCGTAGTGATGTCACCATTGTATGCATAATAATAGTATAGTGATGTCAGCACATGCCTGCATAATAATAGTATAGTGATGTCTCCATATGCCTGCATAATAATGGTATAGTGATATCACCACGTGCCTGCATAGTGATTGTATAGTGATGTCACCACATGCCTGCATAATAATAGTATAGTGATGTCACCACATGCCTGCATAATAATAGTATAGTGATGTCACCACATGCATGCATAATAATAGTATAGTGATGTCACCACATGCCTACATAATAATAGTATAGTGATGTCACTACATGCCTGCATAATAATAGTATAGTGATGTCACTATGTGCCTACATAATAATAGTATAGTAATGTCACTACGTGCCTACATAATAATAGTATAGTGATGTCCCACGTGCCTGCATAATAATAGTATAGTGATTTCACCACATGCCTGCTTAGTGATGTCACCATGTGTATGCATAGTGATGTCACCACATGCCTGCATAATAATAGTATAGTAATGTTACCACATGCCTGCAAATGTGTGGGGATTAAGTTCAGATTACACAGGAATCACTGGAACTATAACGATTTCGGACAAATGTACATGACCTTTTTTTTTTTTAGTGAAAATATTTGCCAGAAAAGTCCCATATCTTTAATTCATAGGTACTTTCTTATGAAATAGAAATTCAAATGTTTGCTTGGTTTACAATTAGGATTCAAAAAAATTAGAGAAAAAAGGAAACAATGTAACCCAAAACTATTTTATTTAACATCATTTTAGATACTGGTGATTACTTTAGATTTTTTAAAAACGAACCCTTGGCATTGTGCATTTATTTAATAACACACTGCTGATTGCAAATTAAACCCTCTGCTTCAGACATTAAGGGAAGCCACATCACCTCATTTCCACTTGATGAGTTACGTATTTGGAAACAAAAACATTCAAAGTTTAAAAAGACAAAACTACGTTTGAATTATGTGAACCTCTAGTGTATAAGCTTTGGCTGGAACTTAAATGCTGCCAAAAAATGTAAAAGGAAAACAACATTGAATTTTGAAGATATAAGAATGTTTAAAGGTTATATGCACGTGTGCTTATGTATGTGTGCTTGTGTGTGTGTGTGTGTGTGTGTGCAAGTAAGCTCAATTACTAATTACTACCTCTTGTAATTTCTACTTTCAACTGAGTTAGTCAAATGTCCTTTAACTCAAACAGGAAAAACACATTTAAAAGTAAATTAACATGGGAGGTACATCAGCTAAGCAAGTGTTCAATTCCATCCATTACTTGACCTTATATAAATACAGAAATCAAGGGTTAAAACTCTGACTTAAAAGAAGGAAAACTGTTACATTTTTGGACAATGCATTTTTCAGCTACGTAAAAAGGATATACAGTATATATATATATTACAGTTGTAAATCTATATGTATATTTGTGTAGGTGCAACCAAATATGTAAAGCCTATGGATTGCAGATACAGTGTTGTTAACAATATACAAAAATTCTGCTTAAACAATGTTGTATAGGGTTCAAAGTTCTTAGACAAAGTTAGATAGGAAATTAAAATAAGTAGAATCGCTTTTTTTTGTAACAAATATATGTGAAAAAGGTGAATAATGTAATGTGTCCCACATTCGAATATATGGAGTTTATAATCCTAATTGTAGTTCATTTTTTACTTACTGGAAATTACCTCAATCCAATATGAGGTAAGTGCCACTTCTTATGGTGTCCTCAGTGGTTTTCTGCGTAGTGACTGCTGTGGTGCACCTGCCCGCTTGAGTATAACCAAATATGAAGCAAGGAAACAGAAGCAACGGATAGCGTAATACTGTTTAATTAAAAACAAGTACAATCCCCCAAGTAATTGTGTGTGTGTGTGTATATATGAATTTATGTACTTCAATAAATGTATTTAAACATATCTGTTTATATGTATTTAAAGAAATATATACACATATAAACAAATAATTACATATGAACACACATATAGACATATGTATATATAAGTGCATTGGATCCCTTTGCAGTCAAGTAGCTGAAAACATAAAAAATCATATTTATGCAATATTCATATTTAAATACGTGTTTAACTGTGTTTGTACAGTAAATATTTCACATTCCAATGTTCTTCAGATAGTGGAATATGTTCTAAGTATTTTTAAATAGATATTCCGATATATATAGCTGTATATATCTATACCTATAAATATATATATATATATATGAATAAATCTACAGAAAATGTTACCAGTGCAAGTAATGGCTTCAGTTGTTGAATATAGGGCAAATAATAGATGTGGATGTTGAGAACAATAATAATGAAGCAGTATTATTCCCCACCTACAGATATCAAAATAAGACAATAATAGAACAAAAATAATACAATAAAATCACAGTAGTTGACAAGATAAAAATTAAAATTAAAATTAAAATACTTAATAAAAACAAAAACTAAAAAAAAATTAAATGCATATACTGCATACTGATTGTATGTTACTGACTCCTTTGAGGACAAGTTATGTTGATCAGTTCCAGAAACAAATAATTCAAATAGTTAATCAGTTAATCCAAGAAATCCTCCAATTCCACTCTCCGCTAGGTGCTACCAAAACTCAGAGGTGTGTCACTTACACTCTCTGCAGCAAAACAAGAGAAAAAGGTGCATCCCCACATCAAGGTAGAATTACACTTTATTTGAAACTAAAATACGGTTAAAAACACTCAGAAGAGGTCAGAATAAAATCTGCAGTAACATAAGGAGAAACAGTCTGTAATCGCTATATCTACTGGCTCCAATACCGGACTACCAGAGTTCACCACAGCCAAGGAAAATTCTTATGGATCTAGCCTGTAGCAGTCCGCCACAGCTCCGCCCTCAATGCATTTTGTTTGCTCCTTAGCAAACTTTCTCAAGAGGAGTAATCCAAATGCTTACAATCAGCTGTTAATGGGGTCTATTTACATAAAATTGTATCCTCCCAGTTTTTAGATATTGGCCAATCCAGTGTCATAATAGGCATGCTTCTCTGCAGTAATGATACTTTCCCATATTGTCAGGCTTCTGTGTTCCTTGTTAACGAATACTGGCCAATCCAGTGTTGCTGATTATTGCAGCCCCTTTTCTGATATCATAGGGGGTGTGTTAGTTTGCCATAAGTCTTGCATACTATCAGGCTTGTATACGCCCTTACTGAATTCCTCCAATCGAAGGATAATTATTATCTTTTCTCTGCCCACTAGATAACCAATAAGTGACAGTTGCTCTGAGATTATAAGAAAAAAACAGAAAACATAATTTATGTAAGAATTTACCTGATAAATTAATTTCTCTCATGAGCTAGTGACGTATGGGATATACAATCCTACGGGGGGCAAAGTTTCCCAAACCTCAAAATGCCTATAAATACACCCCTCATCACACCCACAATTCAGTTTAAAGAATAGCCAAGTAGTGGGGTGATAAAGAAAGGAGTAAAAAGCATCAACAAAGGAATTTGGAAATAATTGTGCTTTATACAAAAAATCATAACCACCATAAAAAGGGTGGGTCTCATGGACTCTTGCCAATATGAAAGACATGAATTTATCAGGTAAGTTCTTACATAAATTATGTTTTCTTTCATGTAATTGGCAAGAGTCCATGAGCTAGTGACATATGGGATTGTAATACCCAAGATGTGAAACTCCATAGAAGAGTCACTAGAGAGGGAGGGATAAAATAATAACAGCCATTTTCCACTGAAAAAAAATAATAAACAACCCAAAATATAAGTTTATTCACATAATGAAAAAAGAAAAAACTTAAACATAAGCAGAGGAATCAAGCTGAAACAGCTGCCTGAAGAACTTTTTTACCAAAAACTGATCTTGTGAGCTGCTGGTGCAACGTCGCCCCCTGCAGATTCGCGGCCAATCGGCCTCCAGCAGGGAGGTGTCAATCAACCCGATTGTACTCAATCGGGTTGAATTGTGGCGATGTCTGTCTGTCTGCTCTTAACAGGCGGACAGGGTTATGGAGCAGCGGTCTTTAAACTGCTGCTTCAGAAACACAGCCCTCAAGCTCCATCCAGAGCTTGATAAATGGGCCCCTAGAAGTCTTTCTGAAATCTTTAGTAGCTTCAACATAATAATTCAAAGCTCTTACCACATCTAAAGAATGTAAGGATCTCTCCAAATGATTCTTAGGAATAGAACACAAAGAAGGGACAACAATTTCTCTATTAATGTTGTTAGAATTCCCAACCTTAGGTAGACATTTAAATGAAGTCCGCAAAACTGCCTTATCCTGATGGAAAATCAGAAAAAGAGATTCACAAGAAAGATTATTCTGAAACTCTTCTAGCAGAAGAGAAGGGCAAAAGGAACAACAATTTCCAAGAAAGTAGTTTCAAAACCAAATTAAGACTCCAAGGAGGAGAGATTGATTTAAATGGACAGTCTAGGCCAAAATAAACTTTCATGATTCAGATAGGGCATGTAATTTTAAACAATTTTCCAATTAATTTTTATCACCAATTTTGCTTTGTTCTCTTGGTATTCTTAGTTGAAAGCTTAACCTAGGAGGTTCATATGCTAATTTCTTAGACCTTGAAGGCCACCTCTTTTCAGAATGCATTTAACAGTTTTTTTACCACTAGAGGGTGTTAGTTCACGTATTTCATATAGATAACACTGTGCTCGCGCACGTGAAGTTATCTGGGAGCAGGCACTGATTGGCTAAACTGCAAGTCTGTCAAAAGAACTGAAATAAAGGGGCAGTTTGCAGAGGTTTAGATACAAGATAATCACAGAGGTTAAAAGTATATTAATATAACTGCGTTGGTTATGCAAAACTGGGGAATGGGTAATAAAGGGATTATCTATCTTTTAAAACAATAAAAATTCTGGTGTAGACTGTCCCTTAATTGACAGGCTCAATATGGACTAAAGCCTGTGCAAAACAGTGAATTTCAGGAAGTTTAGCAATCTTCCTGTGAAATAAAACAGAAAGAGCAGTGATTTGTTCCTTCAAGGAACTTGCAGACAAACCCTTATCCAAACCATCCTGAAGAAGCTGTAAAATTCTAGGAATTCTAAAAGAATGCCAGGAGAATTTATGAGAAGAACACCATGAAATATAAATCTTCCAAACTCGATTATAAATCTTCCTAGAAACGAGCCTGTAACATAGTATTAATCACTGAGTCAGAGAAGCCTCTATGACTAAGCACTAGGCGTTCAATTTCCATACCTTCAAATTTAATGATTTGAGATCCTGATGGAAAAACGGACCTTGAGACAGAAGGTCTGGCTTTAATGGAAGCGGCCAAGGTTGGCAACTGGACATTCGAACAAGAGGCCCCTTGAACTATACGATGGTGATCTAACCACCAAGTCAGAGAGAGTCGAACATCAGGATTTAAGGATATTAATTGTGATATCTTTGTATAATCCCTGCACCATTGGTTCAGCATACAAAGCTGGAGAGGTCTCATATGAAAATGAGCAAAGGGGATTGTGTCCGATGCTGCAGTCATGAGACCTAAAACTTCCATGCACATAGCTACTGAAGGGAATGATTGAGACTGAAGATTCCGACAAGCTGAAACCAATTTTAATCATCTCTTGTCTGTTAGAGACAGAGTCATGGACACTGAATCTATCTGGAAACCATGTCTTTGAAGAAACAACACTAGTTGATTCATGTGAGATTCTGCAGAGTGTAAAGACTGAGCTAGTACCAAGATATCGTCCAAATAAGGAAACACCGCAATACCCCGTTCTCTGATTACAGAGAGTAGGGCACCAAGAACTTTTGAAAAGATTCTTGGAGCTGTCACTAGGCCAAATGGAAGAGCGACAAATTGGTAATGCTTGTCTAGAAAAGAGAATCTCAGAAACTGATAGTGGTCTGGATGAATCGGAATATGAAGATATGCATCCTGTAAGTCTATTGTTGACATATAATGCCCTTATTGAACAAAAGGCAGAATAGTCCTTATAGTCACCATTTTGAAAGTTGGCACTCTTATGTAACTATTCAAAATTTTAGATCCAGAACTGGCCTGAATTAATTTTCTTTCTTTGGGACCATAAATAGATTAGAATAAAACCCCAGACCCTGAGGCGGAACTGGTATGATTACCCCTGAAAGCTCCAGGTCTAAAACACACTTCAGAAAAGCCTGAGCCTTTACTGGATTTGCTCTGATGTGTGAGAGAAAAAAATCTTCTCACAGGAGGTCTTACTCTGAATCCTATCCGGTACCCTTGAGAGACAATACTCTGAATCCATTGATTTTGGACAGAATCTGCCCAAATGTTTTGGAAGAATCTTAATCTGCCCCCTACCAGCTGAGCTGGAATGAAGGCCGCACTTTCATGCAGACTTGAGGCTGGCTTTGGTTTCTTAAATGGTTTGGATGTATTCCAACTTCAAGGAGGTTTCCAATTGGAACCAGATTCCTTGGGGGAAGGATTAGATTTCTGTTCCTTATTTTGTTGAAAGGAACGAAAACGGTTAGAAGCTTTAGATTTACCATTAGGTCTTTTATCCGGAGGCAAAAAAACTCACTTCCCCCCAGTGGCAGTTGAAATAATCGAATCCAACTGAGAACCAAATAACATTACCTTGGAAAGAAAGAGATAGTAATCTAGACTTAGATACCATGTCAGCAATCCAATATTTGAGCCACAAAGCTCTTCTAGCTAAAATAGCTAAAGACATAGAGGCCTATTTATCATATGTCTGTCGGACCTGATCTGACAGTGCGGATCAGGTCCGACAGACATCGCTGAATGCAGAGAGCAATATGCTCTTCGTATTCAGCATTGCACCAGCAGCTCTTGTGAGCTGCTGGTGCAACGCCACCCCCTGCAGACTCGCGGCCAATCAGCTGCCAGCAGGAGGGTATCAATCAATGTATGTAATAAGTCAGATTCAGGGAAGCTGTGGGGGAGAGTAACGATTGGCGTGGTGTGCTGGCACCAATTGTTTGCTCATGGACTGTATAGGTATGTTTAACCGACAAATGTGCAGTGCTCTTTTTGAGCGGTCCTGAGCTCTATTAATAGGAGGAGTGGGGTTCCGTCCGCTCCCTTATCAGACCGGTGCCCTTATCAACTATCACACCGCCATAAAGAGGTAAGTATATATACACACTAGAGTTCACAACGTTATTAACCAAATGCAGAGCTGTGGGATAAGGAGCAAATTGGTACCTTCGATCCTGCTGTTACCCACCGAGAACCGTCCTCTGTCTGCTGTCCGCTGACGTGTGACTTGTGCCTCCGCCAGTGCAGGTGCCGTATAGCTCCCAGTGCAGCTTCCTCCGTAAGTGCGGTGTGTGTCTCCTCCTCACCAAACGTCCCTAACAACGAGCAGGCTGTGCGGTCAGGATGTTGCGCTCACTTCCTGCCTGTGCTCACTCCGGGAGGCCAGTAGAAACTATGTGAAAGTAATTGAGGAGCACAGGTGCGAATGAGTTGTAACAAAAAGGTTTATTTCAAAACGACTGGCATAGTTACAACGCAAATGAGTGAAATAAATACACAAAGGTTAGTAATTTGACTAACCAAACAAACAAACAGTGTGAGGGGAGAATAAAAACAACTCCCCGGGGCTAATACATGACAGAAAAAATCTACTGTTAGGAAGCAGACTGCAAAAAAGACAGGTATACGCGTTTCAGCAGATTGCCTTACTCATTACCTGGTTAAGAATATGTGTATGTGCTCTTTAAAAAGACTAGTAGACGGCTTTCTATTGGTTGTTAGGGACCCACCCCCCTGTTGCTAAGTGCAAAAAACAAACCAATTTCGTAGTTCTGTAAGTACACAGAGAATCACTACTTATATTCACATTGAAACTCCTAAGGTGTTATTACAACTTAATAATAATAAACTAATGAACAAACAAACAAACTAACTAACCATTACTGCTAAATTACAGGGGCACTAATTTATCTGTGTTTAATCAACTACCTAGATATAAGTGACCAAACGCATGGAGGTACGGTTGAAAGTTTATAATCTAGCTATGTCTTGTGTTCCATGGATAATGCGCAGTTCATCAGTTCTCTTTAATTTTAGGTAGAACTTCTGCTTCCATGCTCTCTGAAATTATATGAGACATATTATAGAAGACATTGTTAAGCAAGATGCAGATTATTATAACGCTAGATGTAGAATAGTAATTAAGCGAATACACTGAATGCACAGATTGAAAACAACACTAATCAATCATAGATAAAATTACAAAAAAGGGGCTCAAAATTCTAGTTATTCCAGAATGGACATGTATCCATTGACACATAGTGGATACTGCTAGAGTGGCAATTCTGATCTAAATAACCTTGCTAATAGAGTGCCATATGGGTACACAGGGTTAAGAGGGTGATATAAACTTGTGGGCAATAAACCCTAGCTCCACTTACATTAGTCACAAGGTAAGAAAATTTCTTACTCAGATTTGGATAAGGAGGCAGGAGGGGAGGACAAAGACCTTAAGCTGAGGAAAGATAAGTACAAACAAGGGTGTGTATATTATCACCAAAAGTTTATTAGATCATATTCAGAGTTGAGACCTTCAGGAACCCTTGTCCTGAGTTTGAAGATCCAAAATACTTCTCTCTCCCCCAGCCTTCGGTCTCTGTCCTGTCCTCTCTTTCATGGGGGAACCTTTTCTATGATGGTCCAAGAAAAGGTAGAGGTATCCTTGGAGTGTGTACCCGCAAAGTGTTGTACAAGGGGGGTTGATAATACTCCAGCCCTGATATCCGCTAGATGTTCTTTTATACGGACCCTGGCTTCCCTGGTCGTGAGACCTACATACTGGAGGGAACAGTTCCTACAGCTGATGACATATTATAGAAGACATTGTTAAGCAAGATGCAGATTATTATAACGCTAGATGTAGAATAGTAATTAAGCGAATACACTGAATGCACAGATTGAAAACAACACTAATCAATCATAGATAAAATTACAAAAAAGGGGCTCAAAATTCTAGTTATTCCAGAATGGACATGTATCCATTGACACATAGTGGATACTGCTAGAGTGGCAATTCTGATCTAAATAACCTTGCTAATAGAGTGCCATATGGGTACACGGGGTTAAGAGGGTGATATAAACTTGTGGGCAATAAACCCTAGCTCCACTTACATTAGTCACAAGGTAAGAAAATTTCTTACTCAGATTTGGATAAGGAGGCAGGAGGGGAGGACAAAGACCTTAAGCTGAGGAAAGATAAGTACAAACAAGGGTGTGTATATTATCACCAAAAGTTTATTAGATCATATTCAGAGTTGAGACCTTCAGGAACCCTTGTCCTGAGTTTGAAGATCCAAAATACTTCTCTCTCCCCCAGCCTTCGGTCTCTGTCCTGTCCTCTCTTTAGTGGGGGAACCTTTTCTATGATGGTCCAAGAAAAGGTAGAGGTATCCTTGGAGTGTGTACCCGCAAAGTGTTGTACAAGGGGGGTTGATAATACTCCAGCCCTGATATCTGCTAGATGTTCTTTTATACGGTCCCTGGCTTCCCTGGTCGTGAGACCTACATACTGGAGGGAACAGTTCCTACAGCTGATGACATATACCACATAGGTAGATCTACAATTGAGACATGTATCTATTTCAAATACTTGGCCAGTTGTTAGCGAGTTGAACTGATTTCCTATTGTCACTTTCTCGCATGCCACACAAGTTCGATGGTGGCAGCGAAAAGTGCCCTTACAGCTCAACCATGATGACACATTTTGGCCTTGTTTTTTCAGCCTAGTGGGTGCTATTAGGTTACCTATAGTTTTATTCTTCTTGTAGGATACTCTCAGACCTCTCTCTACTACCTCCTTCAATTTGTCATCGGCCGATAACATACTGAAATTTCTTTTGAGAATTTGACAAATGTCATCATATTGTTTAGAGTACTCTGTTAGGAAAGTGATCTTATCATCTGTCCTCTGGTAAGGGCTCAATCTTCCCCTTGACGCTCTAGAGGGTCCAAGGAGTTTGTCCCTAGGTATACTCTCAACAACATTCCTTGCCTTAGCGATAACTGAATTCCTATAGCCCCTCTCCCTGAGCCTTCTCTCGAGGTCATCCGCCTGTTTACTGTAAACTGCTGCATCGCTGCAGTTTCTCTTCAGGCGGATGAACTGCCCTTTTGCTACTCCCTTAAATACTCCTTGCGGGTGACAACTTTTTGCGTGCAAAAGGGAATTTCCCGAGATTGGCTTCCGATAGGTTTCTGAGGCTATTGTCTGTCCTGGCTCGCCTATCAGCGTTACATCTAGAAAGTTGATACTCCTACTCTGTACTTCATGGACCCTCTAGAGCGTCAAGGGGAAGATTGAGCCCTTACCAGAGGACAGATGATAAGATCACTTTCCTAACAGAGTACTCTAAACAATATGATGACATTTGTCAAATTCTCAAAAGAAATTTCAGTATGTTATCGGCCGATGACAAATTGAAGGAGGTAGTAGAGAGAGGTCTGAGAGTATCCTACAAGAAGAATAAAACTATAGGTAACCTAATAGAACCCACTAGGCTGAAAAAAACAAGGCCAAAATGTGTCATCATGGTTGAGCTGTAAGGGCACTTTTCGCTGCCACCATCGAACTTGTGTGGCATGCGAGAAAGTGACAATAGGAAATCAGTTCAACTCGCTAACAACTGGCCAAGTATTTGAAATAGATACATGTCTCAATTGTAGATCTACCTATGTGGTATATGTCATCAGCTGTAGGAACTGTTCCCTCCAGTATGTAGGTCTCACGACCAGGGAAGCCAGGGTCCATATAAAAGAACATCTAGCGGATATCAGGGCTGGAGTATTATCAACCCCCCTTGTACAACACTTTGCGGGTACACACTCCAAGGATACCTCTACCTTTTCTTGGACCATCATAGAAAAGGTTCCCCCACTAAAGAGAGGACAGGACAGAGACCGAAGGCTGGGGGAGAGAGAAGTATTTTGGATCTTCAAACTCAGGACAAGGGTTCCTGAAGGTCTCAACTCTGAATATGATCTAATAAACTTTTGGTGATAATATACACACCCTTGTTTGTACTTATCTTTCCTCAGCTTGAGGTCTTTGTCCTCCCCTCCTGCCTCCTTATCCAAATCTGAGTAAGAAATTTTCTTACCTTGTGACTAATGTAAGTGGAGCTAGGGTTTATTGCCCACAAGTTTATATCACCCTCTTAACCCCGTGTACCCATATGGCACTCTATTAGCAAGGTTATTTAGATCAGAATTGCCACTCTAACAGTATCCAATATGTGTCAATGGATACATGTCCATTCTGGAATAACTAGAATTTTGAGCCCCTTTTTTGTAATTTTATCTATGATTGATTAGTGTTGTTTTCAATCTGTGCATTCAGTGTATTCGCTTAATTACTATTCTACATCTAGCGTTATAATAATCTGCATCTTGCTTAACAATGTCTTCTATAATATGTCTCATATAATTTTCCATATTATGTTTCAGAGAGCATGGAAGCAGAAGTTCTACCTAAAATTAAAGAGAACTGATGAACTGCACATTATCCATGGAACACAAGACATAGCTAGATTATAAACTTTCAACCGTACCTCCATGCGTTTGGTCACTTATATCTAGGTAGTTGATTAAACACAGATAAATTAGTGCCCCTGTAATTTAGCAGTAATGGTTAGTTAGTTTGTTTGTTTGTTCATTAGTTTATTATTATTAAGTTGTAATAACACCTTAGGAGTTTCAATGTGAATATAGGTAGTGATTCTCTGTGTACTTACAGAACTACGAAATTGGTTTGTTTTTTGCACTTAGCAACAGGGGGGTGGGTCCCTAACAACCAATAGGAAGCCGTCTACTAGTCTTTTTAAAGAGCACATACACATATTCTTAACCAGGTAATGAGTAAGGCAATCTGCTGAAACGCGTATACCTGTCTTTTTTGCAGTCTGCTTCCTAACAGTAGATTTTTTCTGTCATGTATTAGCCCCGGGGAGTTGTTTTTATTCTCCCCTCACACTGTTTGTTTGTTTGTTTGGTTAGTCAAATTACTAACCTTTGTGTATTTATTTCACTCATTTGCGTTGTAACTATGCCAGTCGTTTTGAAATAAACCTTTTTGTTACAACTCATTCGCACCTGTGCTCCTCAATTACTTTCACAGGGTATCAATCAACCCGATCGTACTCGGTCGAGTTGAATTCCGGCGATTCATGTCCGCCTCATCAGAGCAGACATACAGGGTTATGGACCAGGGGTCCCTAAGACTCTACTGTTCAGGGACGCATACAACCTACGCTAACTTTTCCTAATACCAGTTCCTCTCCTCCACTGCAATCCCCTGAACCCTCTTAGCATGTAAGCCTAATAGTCCAGCTGTTAGTAGATCACCTTCTTAAGAGCTGACTACAACAGTGCAACTATTGGCAGGGCCCTCTACCCTATAATTGTTTTGTTGTACTCCCCCTTTGTTAATAGCGCTGCAGAATCTGTTGGCGCTCTACAAATAACCGATAATAATAATAATAATTTAGAAAGCTCGCCAGAAACACAGGGCATCAAGCTCCAATCGGAGCTTGATAGATAGGCCCCATAGATTTAACATCAATTTTGATGATATCAAAAATGGCATCACAGATAAAATGATTAGCATGTTGAAGCAAGCGAACAATGCTAGACAAATCAGATCCATTTCCTGTTGCGCTAAACTTTCCAACCAAAAAGTTGATGCAGCTGCAACATCAGCCATAGAAATGGCGGGCATGAGAAGATAGCCAGAATATAAATAAGCTTTCCTTAGATAAGATTCAAGCTTCCTATCTAAAGGTTCTTTAAAAGAAGTACTATCTTCCATAGGAATAGTAGTATGTTTAGCAAGAGTAGAAATAGCCCCATGATCTTTGGGGATCTTTTCCCAAAACTCCAATCTAACTGCTGGCAAAGGATACAATTTTTTAAACCTTGAAGAAGGAATAAAAAAGTACCAGGCCTATTCCATTCCTTTAGAAATCATATCAGAAATAGCATCAGGAACTGGAAAAACCTCTGGAGTAATCACAGGAGGTTTATAAACAGAATTTAAACATTTACTAGTTTTAATATCAAGAGGACTAGTTTCCTCAATATCTAATGTAATCAACACCGAATATACTCCATTTTAAATACGTAGATTTGTCAGTGTCAATATCTGAGGAAGGATCTTCTAAATCAGATAGATCTTCATCAGAGGAAGATAATTCAGTATGCTGTCGCTCATTTGAAATTTCATCAACTTTATGAAAAGTTTTAAAAGACCTTTTACGTTTATTAGAAGGCGGGATGGCAGACAAAGCCTTCTGAATCGCATGAGCAATAAAATCTTTTATATTCACAGGTATATCAGGTACATTAGATGTTGAAAGAACAACAGGCATTGTACTATTACTGATGGACACATTCTCTGCATGTAAAAGCTTATCATGACAAATATTACATACCACAATTGGAGATATAATCTCCATAAATTTACAACAAATGCACTTAGCTTTGGTAGAACTGTTATCAGGCAGCAGGGTTCCAACAGTAATTTCTGAGACAGGATCAGATTGAGACATCTTGCAAATGTAAGAGAAAAAACAACATATCAAGCAAAATGATCAATTTCCTTATATAGCAGTTTCAGGAATGGAAAAAAAATGCAAACAGCATAGCCCTCTAAAATAGAAAAAGGCAAGAGGCATATAGGAATGGGGTTTTAAATAATGAAATTGTTTGGCACCAAGTATGACGCACAAAGTAAACTGAATTTTTTTTGGCACTAACAACATTCGTAAACGACACACTCGCGTCATTGTAGATGCAACCTTGTGCAAGGAACTCAGCGTCAACTAAGATGCCAGAAATGACGGACATACCTTCGCGCCAAAAAAATTCTCGCACCAAGAATGACGCAATAAACTTTGGCATTTTGTGCCCTCGTGAGCCTAATTTTGCCAGCGAAATTAAATGAAAAAGCAGTCAATTGAGAAAAGACAATACCCCAGGTAAGAAATATTTTTCCTAAATATGTTTTTTCCTAAATATGAAACTTATAGTCTGCAAAAGGAAATATACAGAAACCTGACTCATGGCAAATATAAGTACAATACATATATGTAGAACTTTATATTAATGCATAAAATGCCAAACCATTGCTGAGAGTGTCTTAAGTAATGAAAACATACTTACCGAAAGACACCCATCCACATATAGCAGATAGCCAAACCAGTACTGAAACAGTTATCAGTAGAGGTAATGGAATATGAGAGCATATCGTCAATCTGAATAAGGGAGGTAGGAGATGAATCTCTACGACCATTAACAGAGAACATATGAAATAGATCTCCCGCAAGGAAAACCATTGCATTCAATAGGTGATACTCCCTTCACATCCCTCTGACATTCACTGTACTCTGAGAGGAATCAGGCTTCAAAATGCTGAGAAGCGCATATCAACGTAGAATCTAAGCACAAACTTACTTCACCACCTCCATAGGAGGCAAAGTTTGTAAAACTGAATTGTGGGTGGGTTGATGGGTGTATTTATAGGCATTTAGAGGTTTGGGAAACTTTGCCCCTCCTGGTAAGATTGTATATCCCATACGTCACTAGCTCATGGACACTTGCCAATTACATAAAATAAATATTGTAATACATAATAGCTAAAACTGACTTGGGCAAGAAACAAGGATTCTTAAATGATTCCAGTATTTGATTATACCTAGTAATTCATTATAACATTTCATGGCAATATCTAAAATAGTGAACATAAATACAAAGTGAACATAGTGGAAAAATAAAACATTTTAGTAGGTTAAGAAACATTTTCATAGGCTAAAAAACATTTTGAACATGATTTCATACAAAATCAACATATATAAAAAGAATAATCTAAAACCCATTTCATAAAACTTGTTAGTTATTCTGACATTTGTAATAGAGAAACTTATTTATAACATAAATGCCCGCAAATCCATGTCTATGTTTAGCTATTCATTAAATGTATCCACTTCGTCTCACACTGTCTTAAACGCATCAGCCTCTGTTGGCTATTACCTACTGATGCTGGGATTACCTCCAATATCCTCACTGATAACCCTTTTTTTTTTTGTTATGCACATGTTTAAAATGTTTTCATACACTATGATTATCAAACCCATTTTTAATGTTTTCTATGTGTTCATATATATACAGCGTTTTACTTACCTCTTGGTTTCTCTGCTGCATGTGTGGGCTGGTCAAAAAGGGAGATACCATTAGTAATTTGAACAACACAAAGGAATATAAGTTAAAAAAGTGCTTTGTGTGTGTCCATATATGCGGTTTATAGTCTCACTTCCGAATGAGAGAAAATTTACGTTGGCAGAACCAAGAGGAAAGTCAAACCGTATATATGAACACATAGAAAACATTAAAAATGGGTTTGATAATCATAGTGTATTAGTACATTTTAAACGTGTGCATAACAAAAACCCCCAAGGGTTATAAGTGAGGATATTGGAGGTAATCCCAGCATCAGTAGGAAATAGCC
Source organism: Bombina bombina (assembly GCF_027579735.1). Taxonomy (NCBI): domain Eukaryota; kingdom Metazoa; phylum Chordata; class Amphibia; order Anura; family Bombinatoridae; genus Bombina; species Bombina bombina. The sequence goes on along the minus strand of NC_069500.1, from coordinate 1,160,172,619 downwards.
AACAGAGACTGATGCATTTAAGACAGTGTGAGACGAAGTGCATACATTTATTGGATAGCTTGTCCCCTAAAGGGTTAAACATAGACCTGGATTTGCGGGCATTTATGTTATAAATAAGTTTCTCTATTACAAATGTCAGAATCATCAACAAGTTTTATGAAATGGGTTTTAGATTTTTATATATATATATATATATATATGTTGATTTTGTATGAAACAATGTTCAAAATGTTATTTAGCCTATAAAAATGTTTCTTAACCTACTAGACTGTTTTTACTTTGCCATTATGTTTTCTTTGTATTTATGTCTACTATTTTAGATATCGCCATGAAATGTTATAATGAATTACTAGTTATAATCAAATACTGGAATTGTTTAAGAATCCTTGTTCTTTGCCCAAGTCAGTTTTAACTATTATGTATTACGATATTTCAGGTTTTTTTCTTATAATCTCAGAGTAACTGTCACTTATTGATTATCAAGTGGGCAGAGAAAAGATTATTATCCTTTGATTGGTGGAATTCAGTAAGGGCATATACAAGCCTGATAGTATGCAAGACTTACAGCAAACTAACACGCCCCCTACGACATCAGAAAAGAGGTTGCAATAATCGGCAACACTGGATTGGCCAGTATTTGTTAACAAGGAACACACAAGCCTGACAATATGGGAAAGTATCATTACGGTAGAGAAGCATGCCTATTATGATACTGGATTGGCCAATATCTAAAAACTGGCAGGATACAATTTGACGTAAATAGACCCCATTAACAGCTGATTGTAAGCATTTGAATTATTTCTCTTGAGAAAGTTTGCGAAGGAGCAAACAAAATGCGTTGAGGGCGGAGCTGTGGCGGACTGCTACAGGCTGGATCCATAAGAATTTTCCTTGGCTGTGGTGAACTCTAGTAGTCCGGTGTTGGAGCCAGTGGATGTAGCAATTACAGACACAGACTTAGTTTCTCCTTATGTTACTGCAGATTTTATTCTGACCTCTTGTGAGTGTTTTTAACCATATTTTAGCTCCAAATAACATGTAATTGTACCTTGATGTGGGGTTGCGCCATTTTCTCTTGTTTTGCTGCAGATATAAGAATAAATAGAAAACATACTGCTATTTGAAGAACATTGGAATGTGAAATATTCATATTTCATGTCAGGTTAGAAAACTTGGGAAAATACGGGTTTGTGATGCTCCACTGAAGACTAAGGGGAAATATGTTAATGTGGTTGCAATATTTTAATTTCTGCTTTTTGCACGAGTCGGGTTAGAGCACGTGCAAAAACTTTTACGTTTTAGCTTGTAGTACATGCAGTACCCGACGCATGCAAAAACCTTACTTCTAGCAGATTTAGCAATGGGAATGAGAAATAGTGTTCCACTCGTAATCAAGCCCAAAATATGGTCTGATCTTTATCTAAGTCACAACTTCAGACACACATACAAATGACTAAACTAATAATACAGAGACAGTTGTACTTTTAAAATTGTTGTTAAAAACATTAAGTAATCATTCACAGTGCAGGCTTGATTAACTTAGTGAACCCTTGAAATTAGTACCCCATAGATAATCCTTTAGCAGCAATAACCTCCATGAAAGATTTCCTGTAGCTGCTAATAAGACTTGCACATTGTTGAGGATGAATTTCGGACCATTGCTCCCTACAAATCTGTTTCGGTTCATCAATATTTCTGGGTTGTATTGATTTTACAGCCCTCTCTAGGTCATGCCACAGCATCTCAAGAGATTTAAGGCCAATAATTAGGCGTACTAAGATTTAGAAATAAAGTTGCAAATTTAAGGATATTTGGAGTGAGACTATCCTTAATGTTCATATGTGATTAGCGGAGTGGTTCCTGCTGCTTTGGCCAGCATCTCCAACAGCAGTGCCTTGACAGACAAGTGATTTTCCTTCTTAGAGGATCTGTAGCAACAAATTTGTCTGACTAGACAATTTGTCTTACTATGGATTGAGGAACACCCACCTCTTTAGCAGGGCTTGTGTAACCTTTTCCAGCTTTGTGCATCTCTATAATATATCTTCTAAGTTCCTGTCAAAGTTGGTGGGATGAAGGCATGGTTTGCACTAGCCAAAAACAGATTTGTTATTAACCAGGTTTTGTGTGCCTTTATTTAAAGGGCAGGGCACCTGTGCAATCAACATTTCTCCAATCTTATCTCCTAAATTGAAACACCTGACACTAAATAGCTTTTGGTCAAGTCATTAAAACAGAGATTCACTTACTTATTCCATCCTGGAATGTGAATGATTGCTCAATGTCTTCAATAAAAATTTCAAAACGTACAACTGTTTGTGTGTTATTAGTTTAGTTAGACTGGGCAAATAAATAGGATCTGACATTTAATATTACCAAGAGCAAAATTATGCATATAGTATCCAAAACCCAAAAGGCCAATATATATATATATATATATATATATATATATATATATATATAGTCTCAATGGTACATTACTGACTGTAATTAAAGAGGAATGTGATTTGGGAATAATTGTTTCAAGTGATTTAAAATTTGGTACACAATGCAGCAGTGCAGCCAATAAGGCCAGTCGACTATTTGGTTGCATTGGGATAGGTATTAGTAGCAGAAATAGCAAGGTTCTTATGCCACGTTACAGATCATTAGTTAGGACATATCTGAAATAAGGTATACAGTTCTGGAGACTATATCTTCAGAAGGATATAAATAAACTATAAACTGTTAAAAGGAGGGCTACTAAAATGGTACATGGTCTAACATATAAAATGTACAAAGAAAGACTCTATGACCTAAATATGTATAGTTTAGAGGAGAGAAGGGAAAGAGGTGACACAATAGAAACATTTAAATATATGAAGGGCCTTAAAAAAGTGGAAGCTGAAAGCATTATCCAAAAAAAAAAAAAATTCCAAAACAATGGGTCACAATCTTAAGTTAGAGGGTAGTAGATTCAGGAGAAATGTGAGGAAGCATTTTTTTACAGAAAGGGTGGTGGATTCTTGGAATAAACCTCCAATTGAGATAATAAAAACAAAAATTGTAAAGGAATTCAAAAATGCCCGGGACATGCATAAGGCTATCCTAAGAAAAAAAGTAACATGTAATATGGGTAGACTTGATGGGCCTTTTTGGTTCTTATCTACCGTTAAATTCTATGGCATCTATTTATCAAGCCGTCAACTTACTTGCATTCGACGGCACCAATACGCTCGTCTAAGATAGCCTAACATTGCTGCCGCGGACCTGAATACATTCTCCAAAATTATCAAAAAAAGCTGTCAAAAAGCCACGCACCAAGTACGGGGCGATGAGCAGCTGACTGTTGTTAACTAACAGTCATCGATCTCGCTGCTCTTCGGCTTTTTCCCAGCTTTATTGGTACACTGTCACTAAACACCCACACTATACTATACTGTTTACCCCCTATACCGCCGCTCCCGGAGCCCACCGCAACTCTAATAAATGTATTAACCCCTAAACCACTGCTCACGGACCCCGCCCCTACACCGCCGCCACCTACATTATGTTATTAACGCCTAACCTGCCCCCCCTACACCGCCGCCACCTACATTATACTTATTAACCCCTAATCTGCCTCCCCCTACACCGCCGCCACCTACATTATGTTATTAACCCCTAATCTGCCCCCCCTACACTGCCGACACCTACATAACACTTATTAACCCCTAATCTGACATCCCCAACGTCGCCGTCACTATATTAAATTTATTAACCCCTAAACCTAGGCCTAACCCTAACACCCCCTAACTTAAATCTAATTTAAATAAATATAAATAAAGTTACTATCATTAACTACATTATTCCTATTTAAAATTAAATACTTACCTATAAAATAAACCCTAAGCTAGCTACAATATAACTAATAGTTACATTGTAGCCATCTTAGGGTTTATTTTACAGGCAAGTTTGTATTTATTTTAACTAGGTAGAATAGTTATTAAATAGTTATTAACTATTTAATAAATACCTAGCTAAAATAAATACAAAAGTACATGTAAAATAAAACCTAACCTAAGTTACAATTACACCTAACACTACACTATAATTAAATAAATAACCTAAATTAAATTAAATTATCTAAAGTACAAAAATAAAACCACTAAATTACAGAAAATAATAAACAAATTACAGAAATGTAAACTAATTACACCTAATCTAATAGCCCTATCAAAATAAAAAAGCCCCCCAAAATAAAAAAACCCTAGCCTAAACAAAACTACCAATAGCCCTTAAAAGGGCCTTTTGCAGGACAGTGCCCCAAAGTAATCAGCTCTTTTACCTGTAAAAAAATACAAATAAAACCCCAACAGTAAAACAGAGGGTTGGTTTCTGTAATTTGTTTATTATTTTCTGTAATTTAGTGTTTGTTTTTTTTGTACTTTAGATAATTTAATTTAGGTTATTGTATTTAATTTAGTTAATTGTATTTAATTTATTTAATTTTTTTAATTATAGTGTAGTGTTAGGTGTAATTGTAACTTAGGTTAGGTTTTATTTTACAGGTACTTTTGTATTTATTTTAGCTAGGTAGTTAATAAATAGTTAATAACTATTTAATAACTATTCTACGTAGTTAAAATAAATACAAACTTGCCTGTAAAATAAAAATACACCCTAAGATGGCTACAATGTAACTATTAGTTATATTGCAGCTAGCTTAGGGTTTATTTTATAGGTAAGTATTTAAATGTAGTTAAAGATAGGAATTTTATTTATATTTATTTAAATTAGATTTAAGTTAGGGGGTGTTAGGGTTAGACTTAGGTTTAGGGGTTAATAAATTTAATACAGTGGCGGTGACGTTGGGGAAGGCAGATTAGGGGTTAATAAGTGTTATGTAGGTTGCGGGGGTGTAGGGGGGGCAGATTAGGTGTTAATAAGTGTTATGTAGGTGGCGGCGGTGTAGGGGGGCAGATTAGGGGTGTTTAGACTTGGGGTACATGTTAGGGTGTTAGGTGTAAACGTAACTTTATTCTCCCATAGGAATCATTGGGATATCGGGCAGCAGCAAACATAAGCTTTCGCTGCTTTTAGACTCCCATTGATTCCTATGGCATCCGCCACCTCCAGGGCCGGAATAGTGCCGAGCGTACCTGGTAGAAATTTGTTAACTTGCAAAAGTAGTCAGATAGTGCCGAATTTGCATTCGGAATATCTGTAATGAAGTAAACATCGATCTCTGTCGGACTTTGACTGGCGGATCGTATATTACATCACAAAATTCTACTTTTGCCGGTCTGTAGGGTTTGATAAATAAGGGGAATCAGGCTCGCCACAATTACGCTGCGGAATTCCAGCATATTTGCGGTTGATGGCTTGATAAATAGGCCCCAAGGATTCAACCAGTATCTCCTTTATTAACTTTCATAGTATCAATCAGAATAGGTGAGCCTTCTACATTTCTACTCCGTAAACTTGTTTGGACAAAATATTTTTGTAAAGCTAGTTTCTGGGTGAACATGTTTAGATCCACAAATAGTCCAAATACATTATGTTTATCAGAGGGACATAAAGAAAGTCCTTTTCCCAGGACTCTAATTTTGTCATCTGTATGAGTCCTTGAGGAAAGGTTAAAATTACCTTTCTTCCATTTTTGTAGTTTCTCCATTTGAATGTTTTCCCTTCTTCGTATGGTCTTTTTTTTTTTTAGTTGCTATGTTTGTCCTTTGACCTGGCAACATTCTTCCATAGGGGGGGTCAGATTGGAATTCCCTAAAAAAGGGAACTGTTTTGTAGCTGTATTATGGAAGTTGGAGGTGCGGTGCTGAAGTCCTGGTATACCAGATGGTGCCTTCATGACAGCATGCTGGACCGCTTTTAAAGGGACACTGAACCCAAATTTTTTTCTCTCGTGATTCAGATAGAGCATGACATTTTAAGCAACTTTCTAATTTACTCCTATTATCAAATTTTCTTCATTCTCTTGGTATCTTTATTTGAAATGCAAGAATGTAAGTTTATATGCCGGCCCATTTTTGGTGAACAACCTGGATTGTTCTTGCTGATTGGTGAATAAATTCATCCACCAATACAAAAAAAGCGCTGTCCAGAGTCTGACCCAAAATAAAAGCTTAGTTGCCTTCTTTTTAAAATAAAGATAGCAAGAGAACGAAGAAAAATTGATAATAGGAGTAAATTAGAAAGTTGTTTAAAATTGCATGCTCTATCTGAATCACAAAAGAAAAAAATTGGGTTCAGTGTCCCTTTAACTGTTCAGCCTGCGACTACTTGCACATGTGTGTGCTTACTTTCTTGTGAATATACTGACTGTTGATTACAGACATTGAATGATGTATGGTTCACCCAATCTGATGCATTCTTCCTTTTCACTTTTTAGGGCTTGATCTTAAGCGTATATATGTTGTAATGTATTATACCCTGTTTAATACGTGCTATCAAATACAAAAATGAACAGAAAAACCCCATGCCACATGTTAAATATATATAATCTATCTGCAGCCTTTGAATAATCCTAGACTATATAGTGAGTTATTCTATTATATTTGTAGCAGCCTTAAGCATAGAACATCTTTAAGGCCTCTTGATTGGCTGCACTAAACAAATGGGTTAGCACAATATATATTGGCCCAGATTAAAAGTGGAGCACTATTGGCACTATTGATAGATTTAAGAGAATGTTTAGCACGGCTGACATCTTTTTAGAGTGCCCTATACTTTTAAAGGATAGCACGGCTTTGCTAAACTTTGCTCATTTACAAGAGGTGAGTTACGTGTTGTGCTTGAGCTCAACACATTACATCGCCAAAAAGTTAGCACTTTTACTGCAGACCTGAAGTAAGTGTTAGGGCTAAAATAAATTACATTAACACATGTAAAACCTATTAACCCCTTACCCCAATCAGATATAGATCTATGTAGCTGAGCTGCTTCTTTTCCCCCCCTCTTCGAGACATCCACCAACACCTGACATTTCTCTGACAGTTGGAGACTCTATTCTCAACACCTCACCCCAGGTCCGCTGTCTTGGGGTCACACTAGACTTAGAGCTCACATTCAACCCACATATACAAGCACTCACCAAATTCTGCCGTTCACACCTACGCAACATTTCCAGAATTCATCCATTCCTTACTCAAAAAACTACAAAAATACTTATTAATTTCCTCATTTTGTCACACATTGATTATTGCAATCTACTCCTAAATGGCCTTCCAAAACACTGCCTCTCCTCCCTCCAATCTATTATGAGTGCTTCTGCTAGACTCATCCACCTAAGTCGCCGATCTACATCAGCTGCTCCGCTCTGCCAGTCTCTACACTGGCTCCTCATACACTCCAGAATACAATTTAAATATTAACCCTAACTTAAAAAGCACTCAACAGTCTAACTCCCAACTATATTTCCTCTATTATTGTGAAATATTCCCCATCCCGTCATCTTCGATCAACCTCTGACCTACGTCTTTCCACTCCTATTATCTCTACGTCCCACTCCAGCCTCCAAGACTTTGCACGTGCTGCTCCTGTCATCTGGAACTCTCTACCCCGCTCCATAAGACTGTCTCCAATCTTATATAGCTTCAGACGCTCCTTGAAAACCCACCTATTCAGAGAGGCTTATCATCTCTCCTCCATCCCTCATCCGAACCAAACTAATGCATGAACTGCCTGACTCACTACAACTGATGTGACAAGCTACCCCCAACCTTATGTCTCTGCACCCTAAACATGTAGACTGTGAGCTCTCCGGAGCAGGGCTCTCTTCCTGCTGTACTAGATTTGTTTAGTTTTGTTATGTTTTGTATTTTATCACAAATCCTTGTCATTGTATACCCCTATCATTGTACCCAGTGCTACGGAATTTGGCGGCGCTATACAAATAAATGATAATATTAACTAAGTCATATGGTACAAAGCCCAGGGTACTGCATAAAGTAGATCTACATTCGAAGCTAAAGCAGTGAATTTGCTGTTTGTAGGCTTCGGGGCACCTGCCTTCAAATGGGTCTTGAAAAATGCCCTATTCATGGCCAAAACATGTCGAATTTAGACTTTGAAGCTCAAGTTCTCCAGCAGTTCCTGTATTGTGGGAGTCCGCTAAGTCTAATTTACTATAGCGCAGGACTTTTATCACTGTGGTTTTGCACATGTTTGTTTATTTCTTTTATGTTTTTCAGGATCTGTACTACGAAATACGGATTACAATTCTATTTATTCTACTTGTGGGTATATTTTTTATTTACACTTATAAATAACATTTTTTATATATGTTATATATAGTAATTATCCATTTATTAATATGGTAATGAAGCACGTTTAGTTTCCTACACTACGGAAAGGACGTTTTAAAGGGAGAGAAAGGGATGCTACACTACAGAAAAAAGGGAAATCAGAGGAACGATTGATGAGAGGTGAGGAGGGTAAGGAGGGACCCTACACTACAGAAAAAACATTAATAAATAAATAAAAATAAAAATAAACTGGGGACTGGCAGACAGCTGCTAGTACCTAAGATGGCTGCTAATAGTTGAAGGGTTATGGAACTGTTTTGGAGGGATCATGGAGGCAGGAGGGTTGAGGAGGGATCCCTACACTGCAGAAAAAAAGAATTAAAAAAAGTAAAAAACATAATTTATGTAAGAACTTACCTGATAAATTCATTTCTTTCATATTAGCAAGAGTCCATGAGCTAGTGACGTATGGGATATACATTCCTACCAGGAGGGGCAAAGTTTCCCAAACCTTAAAATGCCTATAAATACACCCCTCACCACACCCACAATTCAGTTTAACGAATAGCCAAGAAGTGGGGTGATAAGAAAAAAGTGCGAAAGCATATAAAATAAGGAATTGGAATAATTGTGCTTTATACAAAAAAATCATAACCACCACAAAAAAGGGCGGGCCTCATGGACTCTTGCTAATATGAAAGAAATGAATTTATCAGGTAAGTTCTTACATAAATTATGTTTTCTTTCATGTAATTAGCAAGAGTCCATGAGCTAGTGACGTATGGGATAATGACTACCCAAGATGTGGATCTTTCCACGCAAGAGTCACTAGAGAGGGAGGGATAAAATAAAGACAGCCAATTCCTGCTGAAAATAATCCACACCCAAAATAAAGTTTAATGAAAAACATAAACAGAAGATTCAAACTGAAACCGCTGCCTGAAGTACTTTTCTACCAAAAACTGCTTCAGAAGAAGAAAATACATCAAAATGGTAGAATTTAGTAAAAGTATGCAAAGAGGACAAGGTTGCTGCTTTGCAAATCTGATCAACCGAAGCTTCATTCCTAAACGCCCAGGAAGTAGAAACTGACCTAGTAGAATGAGCTGTAATCCTTTGAGGCAGAGTTTTACCCGACTCGACATAGGCATGATGAATTAAAGATTTCAACCAAGATGCCAAAGAAATGGCAGAAGCTTTCTGGCCTTTTCTAGAACCGGAAAAGATAACAAATAGACTAGAAGTCTTTCAGAAAGACTTAGTAGCTTCAACATAATATTTCAAAGCTCTAACAACATCCAAAGAATGCAACGATTTCTCCTTAGAATTCTTAGGATTAGGACATAATGAAGGAACCACAATTTCTCTACTAATGTTGTTGGAATTCACAACCTTAGGTAAAAATTCAAAAGAAGTTCGCAACACCGCCTTATCCTGATGAAAAATCAGAAAAGGAGACTCACAAGAAGGAGCAGATAATTCAGAGACTCTTCTGGCAGAAGAGATCGCCAAAAGGAACAAAACTTTCCAAGAAAGTAATTTAATGTCCAATGAATGTATAGGTTCAAACGGAGGAGCTTGAAGAGCCCCCAGAACCAAATTCAAACTCCAAGGAGGAGAAATTGACTTAATGACAGGTTTTATACGAACCAAAGCTTGTACAAAACAATGAAAATCAGGAAGATTAGCAATCTTTCTGTGAAAAAGAACAGAAAGAGCAGAGATTTGTCCTTTCAAAGAACTTGCGGATAAACCTTTATCTAAACCATCCTGAAGAAACTGTAAAATTCTCGGAATTCTAAAAGAATGCCAAGAAAAATGATGAAAAAGACACCAAGAAATATAAGTCTTCCAGACTCTATAATATATCTCTCTGGATACAGATTTACGAGCCTGTAACATAGTATTAATCACAGAGTCAGAGAAACCTCTTTGACCAAGAATCAAGCGTTCAATCTCCATACCTTTAAATTTAAGGATTTGAGATCCTGATGGAAAAAAGGACCTTGCGACAGAAGGTCTGGTCTTAGCGGAAGAGTCCACGGATGGCAAGAGGCCATCCGGACAAGATCCGCATACCAAAACCTGTGAGGCCATGCCGGAGCTACCAGCAGAACAAACAAGCATTCCTTCAGCATCTTGGAGATTACTCTTGGAAGAAGAACTAGAGGCGGAAAGATATAGGCAGGATGATACTTCCAAGGAAGTGATAATGCATCCACTGCTTCCACCTGAGGATCCCGGGATCTGGACAGATACCTGGGAAGTTTCTTGTTTAGATGAGACGCCATCAGATCTATTTCTGGAAGCTCCCACATTTGAACAATCTGAAGAAATACCTCTGGGTGAAGAGACCATTCGCCCGGATGCAACGTTTGGCGACTGAGATAATCCGCTTTCCAATTGTCTATACCTGGGATATGAACCGCAGAGATTAGACAGGAGCTGGATTCCGCCCAAACCAGAATTCGAGATACTTCTTTCATAGCCAGAGGACTGTGAGTCCCTCCTTGATGATTGATGTATGCCACAGTTGTGACATTGTCTGTCTGAAAACAAATGAACGATTCTCTCTTCAGAAGAGGCCAAGACTGAAGAGCTCTGAAAATTGCACGGAGTTCCAAAATATTGATCGGTAATCTCACCTCCTGAGATTCCCAAACTCCTTGTGCCGTCAGAGATCCCCACACAGCTCCCCAACCTGTGAGACTTGCATCTGTTGAAATTACAGTCCAGGTCGGAAGAACAAAAGAAGCCCCCTGAATTAAACGATGGTGATCTGTCCACCACGTTAGAGAGTGTCGTACAATCGGTTTTAAAGATATTAATTGAGATATCTTTGTGTAATCCCTGCACCATTGATTCAGCATACAGAGCTGAAGAGGTCGCATGTGAAAACGAGCAAAGGGGATCGCGTCCGATGCAGCAGTCATAAGACCTAGAATTTCCATGCATAAGGCTACCGAAGGGAATGATTGTGACTGAAGGTTTTGACAAGCTGAAATCAACTTTAGACGTCTCTTGTCTGTCAAAGACAGAGTCATGGACACTGAATCTATCTGGAAACCCAGAAAGGTTACCCTTGTCTGAGGAATCAATGAACTTTTTAGTAAATTGATCCTCCAACCATGATCTTGAAGAAACAACACAAGTCGATTCGTATGAGATTCTGCTAAATGTAAAGACTGAGCAAGTACCAAGATATCGTCCAAATAAGGAAATACCACAATACCCTGTTCTCTGATTACAGACAGAAGGGCACCGAGAACCTTTGTAAAAATTCTTGGAGCTGTAGCTAGGCCAAACGGCAGAGCCACAAACTGGTAATGCTTGTCCAGAAAAGAGAATCTCAGGAACTGATAATGATCTGGATGAATCGGAATATGCAGATATGCATCCTGTAAATCTATTGTGGACATATAATGCCTTTGCTGAACAAAAGGCAAGATAGTCCTTACAGTTACCATTTTGAACGTTGGTATCCTTACATAACGATTCAATATTTTTAGATCCAGAACTGGTCCTTCTTTGGTACAATGAAGAGATTTGAATAAAACCCCATCCCCTGTTCCAGAACTGGAACTGGCATAATTAATCCAGCCAACTCTAGATCTGAAACACATTTCAGAAATGCTTGAGCTTTCACTGGATTTACTGGGACACGGGAAAGAAAAAATCTCTTTGCAGGAGGTCTTATCTTGAAACCAGTTCTGTACCCTTCTGAAACAATGTTCTGAATCCAAAGATTGTGAACAGAATTGATCCAAATTTCTTTGAAAAAACGTAACCTGCCCCCTACCAGCAGAGCTGGAATGAGGGCTGCACCTTCATGTGGACTTAGAAGCTGGCTTTGCTTTTCTAGAAGGCTTGGATTTATTCCAGACTGGAGATGGTTTCCAAACTGAAACTGCTCCTGAGGATGAAGGATCAGGCTTTTGTTCTTTGTTGAAACGAAAGGAACGAAAACGATTATTAGCCCTGTTTTTACCCTTAGATTTTTTATCCTGTGGTAAAAAAGTTCCTTTCCCACCAGTAACAGTTGAGATAATAGAATCCAACTGAGAACCAAATAATTTGTTACCCTGGAAAGAAATGGAAAGTAGACTTGATTTAGAAGCCATATCAGCATTCCAAGTTTTAAGCCATAAAGCTCTTCTAGCTAAAATAGCTAGAGACATAAACCTGACATCAACTCTGATAATATCAAAAATGGCATCACAGATAAAATTATTAGCATGTTGAAGAAGAAGAATAATATTATGAGAATCATGATCTGTTACTTGTTGCGCTAAAGTTTCCAACCAAAAAGTTGAAGCTGCAGCAACATCAGCCAATGATATAGCAGGTCTAAGAAGATTACCTGAACACAGATAAGCTTTTCTTAGAAAGGATTCAATTTTCCTATCTAAAGGATCCTTAAACGAAGTACCATCTGACGTAGGAATAGTAGTACGTTTAGCAAGGGTAGAAATAGCCCCATCAACTTTAGGGATTTTGGCCCAAAATTCTAATCTGTCAGACGGCACAGGATATAATTGCTTAAAACGTTTAGAAGGAGTAAATGAATTACCCAAATTATTCCATTCTCTGGAAATTACTTCAGAAATAGCACCAGGAACAGGAAAAACTTCTGGAATAACCACAGGAGATTTAAAGACCTTATCTACACGTTTAGATTTAGTATCAAGAGGACCAGAATCCTCAATTTCTAAAGCAATTAGTACTTCTTTAAGTAAAGAACGAATAAATTCCATTTTAAATAAATATGAAGATTTATCAGCATCAATCTCTGAGACAGAATCCTCTGAACCAGAAGAGTCATTAGAATCAGAATGATGATGTTCATTTAAAAATTCATCTGTATAAAGAGAAGTTTTAAAAGATTTTTTATGTTTTACTAGAAGGAGGAATAACAGACATAGCCTTCTTGATGGATTCAGAAACAAAATCTCTTATGTTATCAGGAACATTCTGAACATTAGATGTTGATGGAACTGCAACAGGTAATGGTACATTACTAAAGGAAATATTATCTGCATTAACAAGTTTGTCATGACAATTAATACAAACAACAGCTGGAGGAATAGCTACCAAAAGTTTACAGCAGATACACTTAGCTTTGGTAGTTCCAGCACCAGACAGCGATTTTCCTGAAGTATCTTCTGACTCAGATGCAACGTGAGACATCTTGCAATATGTAAGAGAAAAAACAACATATAAAGCAAAATTGATCAAATTCCTTAAATGACAGTTTCAGGAATGGGAAAAAATGCCAGTGAACAAGCTTCTAGCAACCAGAAGCAATAAATAATGAGACTTAAATAATGAGGAGACAAAAGCGACGCCCATATCTTTTAGCGCCAAATAAGACGCCCACATTATTTGGCGCCTAAATGCTTTTGGCGCCAAAAATGACGCCACGTCCGGAACGCCGAAATTTTTGGCGCAAAAGAATGTCAAAAAATGACGCAACTTCCGGCGACACGTATGACGCCGGAAACAGAAAAGATTTTTTGCGCCAAAAAAGTCCGCGCCAAGAATGACGCAATAAAATGAAGCATTTTCAGCCCCCGCGAGCCTAACAGCCCACAGGGAAAAAAGTCAAATCTTTAAGGTAAGAAAAATATTTGATTCAAATGCATTATCCCAAATATGAAACTGACTGTCTGAAAATAAGGAATGTTGAACATTCTGAGTCAAGGCAAATAAATGTTTGAATACATATATTTAGAACTTTATAAATAAAGTGCCCAACCATAGCTTAGAGTGTCACAGAAAATAAGACTTACTTACCCCAGGACACTCATCTACATGTTGTAGAAAGCCAAACCAGTACTGAAACGAAAATCAGCAGAGGTAATGGTATATAAATAAGAGTATATCGTCGATCTGAAAAGGGAGGTAAGAGATGAATCTCTACGACCGATAACAGAGAACCTATGAAATAGACCCCGTAGAAGGAGATCATTGAATTCAAACAGGCAATACTCTCCTCACATCCCTCTGACATTCACTACACTCTGAGAGGAAAACCGGGCTCCAACCTGCTGCGGAGCGCATATCAACGTAGAATCTAGCACAAACTTACTTCACCACCTCCATAGGAGGCAAAGTTTGTAAAACTGAATTGTGGGTGTGGTGAGGGGTGTATTTATAGGCATTTTAAGGTTTGGGAAACTTTGCCCCTCCTGGTAGGAATGTATATCCCATACGTCACTAGCTCATGGACTCTTGCTAATTACATGAAAGAAATAAAAAAGCCCTAAACTGCACACCAGCATACTTTCTGCCAGTACCTAAAATGGTGGTGAGGAGTGTAGGTGGTGGTGAAGAGCTGTTTGGGAGGGATCAGGACGGTGGAAGGTCTCAGTTGGGAAGGTAATCCCTACAGTACAATACTATTACACTTACCAGCTAAATAACTAACCCCATTCACTGCCCTATTGATGTCTATGGGGGAAAAAAAGTTACGTTTAAACCTAACACCCTAACATAAACCCCTGGTCTAAACACCCCTAATCTGCTGCTCCCGACATCGCCGACACCTACATAAAGTTATTAACCCCTAATCTGCCGCTCCCGATATTGCCGCCACCGAAATACATTTATTAACCCCTTATCTGCCGCTCCCGATATCGCTGCCACTATACTATAGTTATTAACCCCTATTTCCCCACACCCCAACATCGCCCACATTATAATAAAGATATTAACCCCCTTTCCGCCACTCCCTGACATCACTGCCACTAAATAAAGCTATTAACCCCTAAACCTCTGGCCTCCCACATCACTACCACTAAATAAACCTATTAACCCCTAAACCTAACCCTAACCCTTACCGTAACCCTAACCCTAAACCTAACACCCCCTAACTTTAACATAATTAAAATAGAGCTAAATTAAAGTTAACTAAATAATACCTACTTAAAACTAAATACAAACGTATCTGATAAATAAAATCTAAGCTAGCTACAATATAACTAATAGTTATATTGTAGCTAGCTTAGGTATTATATTTATTTCACAGGTAAGTTTGTATTTATTTTAACTAGGCAGTTAGTAAATAGTTATTACCTATTTACTAACTACCTAGGTAAAATAAATACAAACTTACCTGTGAAATAAAACCTGAGCTTACACTAAAACCTAACATTACAAAAAATAAAAAACCTACCATTAGAAAAAATAAAAAACACTAAAATTACAAAAAATAAAAAAATCTACCATTGCAAAAAATAACAAACGGAATTATCCAAAACAAAAAAATGATTCCTGTTCTAATACCCTTTAAAAAAAAAAACACCCCAAAATAAAAAACCCCTAATCTATAATAAACTACCAAGAGCCAACAGTATACAAACCCCAGCCCTCAAACCACGAAATAAAAATAAAGTAAGACCTAATCTACCCATTGCCCTGAAAAGGGCATTTGTATGGGCATTGCCTTTAAAAGGGCATTCAGCGCTTTTGCTTTCCATTAAAAATAAAAAATGGCTATTGTAATAAGAAAAACCCACCCCAAAACAAACAAAAAAAACATTACACAAAATAACAAACAAATTATCCAAAATAATAATAATTATTCCTATTCTAATACCCATTTAAAAAAAGAAAAAACACCCCAAAATAAAAGAAACCTAATCTATAATAAGCTACCAATAGCCCTTAAAAGGGCCTTTTGTAGGGTATTGCCCTTAAGAAATCAGCTCTTTTTCTAAAAAAAAATACAGAGACTCACTAACATTACAAACCCCCAACCCCAAACCCACAAAATAATAAAAACTATCTAAAAAAACTAATCTGCCCATTGCCCTGAAAAGGGCAGAAAAGGGCATTTGTATGGGCATTAAGCTCTTTTTCTTGCCCTTAAAAGGGAATTTAGCTCTTTTAAGAAATGCCTAACCCCTAATCTAAACAAAAAAACCCACCCAAAAAAAATTAAAAAAAACCTAACACTAACCCCTATTGGCTGTCCAAATCAGACAATAGGATGAGAGCTACTGAAATTCTATTTGCTGATTTGAACAGCCAATAGAATTTCAGAAGCTCTCATCCTATTGGCTGTTTTGAACAGTCAATAGGATTTCAGTAGCTCTCATCCTATTGGCTGATTTGAATTTCCAAAATCAAATCAGCCAATAGGAATGCAAGGGATGCCATTTTGAAAAGGCTCTCTTGCATTGAAGATTCAGTATACGGCGGCGACTGTATGAAGAAGATGCTCCGCAACGTATGTCTTCAGGATGGACCCGCTCCACGCCACTGGGATGAAAATAGAAGACACTGCCAGGATGAATTTAGGAGATTCCACCTGGATGAAGATAGAAGACAACGCTTGGATGGATGAAGACTTCTCCGCCTGGAGGAAGACTTCGCCGTCAGGAGTTCTGGACTTCAGAAACTGTAAGTGGATCATCGGGGGTTAGTGTTAGGATTTTTAAAACCTTTTTTGGGTGTTTTTTTTTTAAGTTTAGGGTTTGGGCTTTTCTTAAAAGAGCTAAATGCCTTTTTCAGGGCAATGCAAAAGAGCTAAATGCCCTTTTAAGGACAATGCCCATACAATTGCCCTTTTCAGGTCAATGGGTAGCTTAGGTTTTTGTTAGAGTTAGTTTTTTTTATTTTGGGGGGTTGGTTTGGTGGTGGGTTTACTGTTGGGGGGGGGGGTCTTTGTATTTGTTTTACAGGTAAAAGAGATGTTTAACTCAGGGCAATAAAGGTAGTTTATTGTAGGCTAGGTTTTTTTATTTTGGGTGGGCTTTTTTATTTTTATAGGGCAATTAAATTAGGTGCAATTCTTTTTTATTTTTGATCATTTAATTTGTTATTTTTTATAATTTAGTGTTTATTTTTTTGTAATTAGATACTTTGTAATTTTTATAGTAGTGTTAGGATTTTTTAATGTGTATTTTAGTTTTCTTTAATTTGTAGCTAGTTTAATTTTAGTTTAATTATATTAGTTTAATTGTTAGTTTAAACTTATTTTTTTTAATTTGACACGTAAATTTAATTTAATTTAAGATAGGGAAATTGTAACTTTAATATAAAGTTTGGGGGGGCATTAGGTTTAGGGGTTACTAGTTTAAATTAGTTTAATTTAGTATATTTCATTGTAGGGGGGCTTGCAGTTTAGGGGTTAATAGGTTTGTTATAGTGGCGGAGGTGTCAGGGAGCAGCGGAATAAAAATAACTTTAGTATAGTTGGGGCGATGTGGGCGGACGGCAGATTAGGGGTTAAAAATATTTAAATAGTGTTTACGATGCGGGATGGCAGCGGTTTAGGGGTTAATAACTTTAGAAAAGTGGTGACGATGTCGGGGAGCGGCGGAATAGGGGTAATAAATTGTATTAGTGGCAGCGATGTTGGGAGTGGCAGATTCGGGGTTAATAAGTTTAATTTAGTGTTTGTGATTCGGGAGGGCCTCGGTTTAGGGGTTAATAGGTAGTATATGGGTGTTAGTGTGCTTTGTAACACTTTAGTTAAGAGTTTTATGTAACAGTTTTGTTGTGTAAAACTTATAACTACTGCTCTCAGATGGCGGTACGGATCTTGTTGTTATAGGGTGCAACGCAAGCTTTTTAGCCTCACCGCAAAACTCTTAATGGCTGCGCTACGGAAGTCCCATTAAAAACGTAATTTGCATTACAGGCTAAAAGGCTTGTGGTACAGCTATACCGACAAGACTTGTAATGACTGCGTTGCTGTTTTAACACTGAAATGGCCATTTTTTCAGCGTTAAAACACAAACGCAAAACTCGTAATCTAGGTGACTGTGATTAAGAAGTACAAGTTTATTTGACTAAGTAGTATAGTTCTATTTCCTTTTATATTTCATTATATCAACTTATTATGGAAATTAGCCATGACAGCTACCATATGCGATTCCTTCTTCATCCCAGAAATGCTGTTAAATATATTTCCTGTTTTTCCTAATTCATACCTATGAATCACACAGTCTCTTTTAAAAGCTCTGACAATTATTTTAATGTTTTTAGGGCATTTGGCCTTGACAATGAGCATGCACTGAACGCTTCCAAATCTAAATAGAAAATGTAGTGGCAAATTACATAGACTTAAAAAATTAATACTGTGTGGGTTTTGCCTGAAGTGGTTCATCGGAGTGAAGAATATTTAATATGCAGGAATAAAGCAGCAAGAGGGAAATCATTATACAAACATGATGAGTAAAGTATCAATCATCCAATGCAAATATGCTTATGACTTGCACAGGATTTTGCAATAAAGTAACTGATCAGAGTGAATAATTATAGATAATTGGATACTTCATAGTTAATACATATATACATTAGTGGGTGGCACTCTAATTGTAGATCAATAAATTAGGTCAATGTGATTCAACTTATTTATTTCAACAATGCAAAATTGAACTAATTTTTTTTCATTGCTGAATATTTATGAGCAGCACATCAGAAACAGAAAAAAAAGAAAAATTAATTAGGTCACCTACTTTATTACTGTTTTCATTATTATTAATAATAATAATAATAATAATTAACAAAAAAACTATACAGAGAAAGCATTGCATAATAAATTTGTGCCTGCTGATAAAGACAGAAATTCCCATTTTCTTTATCTTTTCTATTTCCTAGAGAAAGCTTCTTAACAAGGTCTCACGGGTAAAAAGCAGGAAAGTATTACATTTGTTTAGATGTTTTACATTTTGTACTTTGTTTTTAAAATATTTTAATTAGACTTAAGAACATCAGGAAAAAAAAGACAAGAACATTTTATTATATACTAAGTATACTTAACCAGCACTGATAGATAAAACAGGGAAATTAGGGGGCTTGACCAAGCCGCAGCCATGATAAGACGCATAACTGTGTAGCTCCCATCTCAACTTGAAAAATTGTGGTTTTTCTCACTACATTTACAGCTTTCTGCATAATAATCCTCCCTACTACACAAAGAGTCAATCCTGATTCCAGAGATACTATTGTTATTGTGATCCATTCAAGCAGAAGATCTAACCCAAACCATTCAAAATGGAGCACTGCGGCCCACCTCACAGTACCATCTACCCCCCTCTTGGTTTGAGGACTAACCGGGCAGAGCGGTATCTATCTATTAAATCTTTTACAGGGTGAAGTAATTTCTAAATTCTAAATTGATATTATCCTATCTATCCACCCATGGAGGAGGACTTCTACCTACAGATAAGAGCGCTTCTTGACAAGCTAAAGCATCGAATGTGCTGTGACTATGAAGATCTCTCTAATATTCTAAGAGCTGTTAGAGAAAAGGGAAATAATGGCACAATCAAGATGGCGGATAGCAAGAGGGACGATTTACCACATGAAACTGCTATCGTTAGTGAAACTATACTCCTTCCAAGACGGATTCTAAAATTGAGATAAGAGAGCTACCGAAGCAGAAGGAAATCTCTTCCCCCTCTAGAGAATTTGTGCTTCCCTGGACTCTGCTTAGATGTCACACCTCTGCTGGGTTTAATGTTATGCATACAGAGTTCTTTTCAGCTGTAACCCGTGATGGAGCGGCCGGCCACCGGGTGCATGATGAGACTCCGGTTAGAGAATGGAGGTTCATTTAACAAACTCCTGACACACAGAGGAAGCGAAGAGACATTTACTGTCGCACAAAAAAAGCGGACGCCTCGATATCCACTTTATAGCCAATGGATCCTGCCTGACATTTTGCCTACTTACAGTGTTTCTGGCTCTCTATCCTGCCGTATTCCCAGCTTGGCTCAGCTCACCCACCTGTTGAGGACCTGTTATGCTAGCTTAAATATTGCCCTCTTCCAACTTCATATTGTACTGGGAACTTGGACTCTCTTCCTCTATCCCCTTTGTAATATTTTATTGGTTATATGTTTGCTCTTTCTTATGTTTGTACCTATTTTATTAAGTTTATTCTAAAGCTCCTATGATTGTCCAGATAATTATTTGTAGGCATCTAATAAGGATCTACTCAGGTCTACATATACTAGACATGCTCAACCTATACATTTCTTCTGCTAATAGAAACCTACTTACCCTGTTAACCTAACAACACAATATTGGTTCAGGACATTGATAGTGGATCACACAAATTACTTGACAATTTGATTCATTTTAAGAACAATGACATGGAACCATGGACTCTCTGCTTTTTTTCTTTTTGGTAATGTTTTAATGGTTATACTGTACACATGCCTTTTCTTATGTTCTTTTATTAAGTATGTTTAAATGCTCATACGATTGTCCACATAGTTATTTGTAGGCATCCAATAAGAACCTACCCAGGTTTACATATACTAGGCTATCCATTTCTACTGCTAATAGAGTCCTACCTACTCTGTTTAACTAATTAAGCAATATTCGTTCAAGATATTTATAGTCATACAGGTTGCTGGTGCTGACTGCTAATAGAACTATATGTTGAGGGATAGTCTGATTCATTTTGTGAAGGTCCTATATCCTATCTTACAATCCTTACGTATCCTTGTGATACTTACTCTGAGACAAACATATTTACTGACATCACTTCTCATTTTGCCAGCACAAGGTGTACCTTTCAATTATATTAAGCTATATATGTTAACCCTCTATTCCCAATAATATACTATCACATGTCACACAGTCACCCATTGCTCATTATAAATTAACAATAGGATACCCTCTAATAAAGCTGTATATCATACAATCCCTCATCATTACCCCTTCATTTGACAGTTCGATATGGCCGTCCTCTATCATTTGTCTATAAAAATATTCCCCTTTTTTCATCTGTGAGATCCTATAGGTCCTCCTCCAATCACTGAAGTTTACATCCAGATTTTGAAACCCCACCCCTTAAATTTAACTTTAAGCTATAATCATTAATTTATCAGCCCTTCCTTTATTCAACATTAAATATCAATTGCTACCCATTACTCTTTTTTTTATTTTTTAAATATCCCGGTCCAAAAGTGACCACCCCGAATGCTACTTTTGCTCTAGATTGCATAAGCCTTATCAGGTCCAAGAGTGGCCGTATGTGTCAAGTGAGGAAACAATACTAGAAAAAAAGAAAAAAAACAGAGGTTCTATTTGTCTACCTAATATAAATTCTTATGTTGCTTCAACATCTATCATCAACTATTGTCAAAATGAAACTACTATTATTTTTTCCATAGTAGTCCATACTTGTATTTTTCTGCTTAACCTCAATAAAAAACTATTTGAAAAATAAAAACCTGGAAATTAATAATAATATTGCCCAAAACATAATAATAATTATTATACATTCTGCTATTAAATTGAAATAAAAGAGAAATAATATAATGCTCTAATGTACTAGAGCAGTGCTCACCAAACCCAGGGAGTCACTGGCACCTTAAAATTCATCCATGGCATCCTGATTCAGAGTCCCCAAGACACCAATTGGTACCCCACACTTCCCCTTGCTGGCTGCCACCAGTCATGCCTGAATTTTTTTTAGTTTTATATACTTTACTTAGCCTGGACTCTGGATTTTTTCTTCTGGTTTATTATTTAAAGGGACTCTGTCATCAAAAAATATTTTTCTGATGCAAGCAGTAGAGCCAGGGGAGTTGCCTTCCTGTTTAGGAAGAATCTTAATTACAAGATCACCCAAACAATACTAGATCCACTAGGGAGATTTGTCCTCCTTAAAATTGTACTGGAAATGGACGCTGTAACTATATGGGAACATAATGCGCTGCTCTCACTAGATCGACATTACCAAGACCTCAGGCAGCATTTTTGTGTGTTTGTGGCTACTCTCCAAGCGGAACTATGTGAGCCGGAGGAAGATCTCCCTGTACCATCTGACATCAGCGGGGATTCTACTATCTACACCATCTCTATACGGGAGGCACAGAGGGACTCAGAAGACAACTCCCCTCTGGAAACCGCCAGGACTCCCGCAAATCCTGAGAACATCATTCATTCGGAGGAGGAATTATCTCAAGGCCTGGTGACTAAGACAAGGGATCTGAGAAAGCGGCTCCCTGCTAGCAAAAAATTACCTACTCACCCGGGTCGCGTGACTGCTGCTCCATACTATCTTAAAAGAGGAGCAAACTCCATTATGCAGGCAGATACCTCACTGAGCCTCACCACATATATTACCCCCAAAGGTAAAGAAGAAGCCAGTTTGCAGGGCGGAACACTTCCGTATGTCTTTCATGTCAGCTCTATTGAGGTCCCCTCCCCGACACTGACAATGGCGGCACTTCTACTACACAAGTCTGGTATAGGTTAGACTACGCATACCTGATGTAGCTCATGCCGAGAGCACTTGCCCTGGACTAATTCCACCTATTTCTCGCCCAAAGAACATGCTTAGATTTCAAGTTAGATTTTCAAGTTAGATTTCAAGTTAGCCACAGTTTTCTCCCACATCTATACACAAGCTGCTTATGCAATCCCCTCTGCCTTTAGATCCTCATCTGTAACTACGGACTGTTTTGGACTTTATTGACTCCCTGGTTTGAATGCCCATACCCCCTTTATATGCTATATAACCAGCTTTGCATAGGTAATAACAGAGCTACGTTATGCTGTGTGTTTGAATTTTGTCTAACAAGTTGTTGATCTGACAGAATCCAAAGTGACTGTCTCCCTTACTTGTTCATTATTATTATTGAAGGGGGCCACTTGAATGTTAAGTTTCCTAGATCTGAACTGTGGAGTTCTTTGACATTAAACTTATTCTATATCCACACTAAAAACTAATATACTAAAAAATAGAACCAGGGGTGTCAGCAGACATACTACTTTTAAGGAACCACCCATAACCCTAATCACTCCCTCATAGGTGTTATATCTATAGTCATATTAATGTATATATTTAGGCGCCAAGTAGCACTACATTACCACAAGAGATTATTCGGTTAAGAGATAATCACTGCGCACTCTCTAACAAAGTGTAATAATACATATAAAGGTCTAACCCATACATAGCTCCAGAACGCATATTTTAACTTTCCGTCTCACCCCTAATTTTTAAGCTTTCACTTGATTATCCCTGTTATTTTTACCCCTCTCTAACCTTAAACACCGGACACCCCTGTTATAACACTCATATACGCAGGGAGGCACCATTCTGCCTGACACAGAACTTATCTCTCAGGTCTGCATGTTAGTCATTTACACTAGTGATCTATGAGTTTCATTCTTTAGCTAAAAGCGTCTCATGTTCTGTAGCTTTTGGATAATGGGTTATTTGCTTTTAATATTTATGTCTCTCATACTGTAGGGGTACCTTCTTTACACCTCACGTACCTGTAGAATGCTTCACTCTGTACTAGATGTATTGTTATCTTATGTATCATTAATCAACCCTCACAGTCGCTGTCCACATCAGTATCATAGACTTCACCCATACTCACCCTTAATATAGCTACCTATTAGTAGACTGCATTGTGGAGTTAAAGCTATCAAAATAGATACTAGTGAGTTTAGTGTCAGGCTGGTTTATGCAGTGTCATGAAACATGCCCTGTTACAAGCTATCTTAACAGTACATGTCTGTGTTTTTTCTTTTTTCCTTTTCTTTTGTGTTACGCAGGGTATTCAATTTGTTCTTCATACAAACTTAGTATAAAGTTTCCAATGGGGTCATTTAGGCGTAGATGAGGTTTTCATTTCGGAGCTATAGCAACTAGCTTAGTATTATTCTCACATTTAAAACTCCACAACATATTATCATAAGTTTATACAGGTAGTATTTTGTCTGGTAGATGTTTGTATCCTAAAAGCTAGCTATGTACTGGTTATACTCGCTACTACATGCTGATTACTTATAGTATCCATATATTCTTCTCTCAAAATGTCCTAACATTTTAACCTCACAATTTTTTATTTTTTTTCTATATGGCTTTCACTAATACCTTTTATATGACCGTAAGTGTCCTGCACCTTATACTCTATTCAGCACTCTTAAACTGACTAATATCCATGTTTTATTAGTTTGATTCTTGTCCCCTTAGTATTGGTTCAGCTATATTAAAATAGTATCAATCCCTAGTGGCTAGCCTAGAGGCGCTTCTCCCAATTATACATGGGTACTGATCATTGTTCTCTTGACATTCAACCCCTTTCCTGGAGTTCTTTACCCTGTAAGGTTAAAGGGGCCTCAGTTTGTACTTTCTAGCATCCTTGATTGCTCCGTCCTCCCATTTTCCCCCACTACGAGCGGCTTTTGCCCGCTGAATTCCCCCCCCCCCCACATGCTTAGGCCTATGGGAGGCCAGACTAAAGCCAATTCCCTAACTCTCACTATTTTTAACTTACAGTATATTTGTTATCTCGGGGTAGGGATCATCAGTTAAGTGATATAAAAAATGAGGTTTAGTTGTTATATGTTCCAGACAACTGTGCTTTATATACACTATTATACTTTTTATATTCATGACGGCAAAGGTGGTGTGATGACTCGTATCATTTGTTATTGATCTAACTATATTGCATGACACTTGCTCCTATACCTATATAAACATTCTAACGCTTCCGGTTAGATACTGCGATATTTAATGTTATGTTAATGCACCAATATTCCAGCCCATATCTGTATCTTATGTGAGAGTTGTATAAGCATATTTATCACTTCTGTTCCATGTCTGGACATATTTTATGATTTATTGTTTGTTATTCAATACCTCAATAAAAAAATTATTTAAAAAAAAAAAAAAAAAAATATTTTTCTGACATTCAGTTTGTTATTAAAAATGTATTTCTATGAAGGTTACATGTCAAAGTGTTGTCTTGGGGGTATCCATTTATTAAGGTCTATTTGAAAAGATTTGTCAAATTCAAACTGCTAATATTAAGAGTTTTCCACCTTTCATTATCTTTGTCTTTATCCTCTATTGTTATATCTACTGTGGGCTGTGCTAACCATCAGGTTAAGCATACATACATATGTTAGGCTTCTAACTAGAGTTTTTATTTTGTGAAATGACTAAATTGTTTTATATATACCTGTATAAATATATATATATATATATATATATATATATATATATATAAAGAGAGAAAAAAAATCTGATTTATTTTTAAATTTATATAAAAAAGTTAAGGTGGAGCAGTTTCATGTGGTTTTCAGAGGGGGTGTACAGGGCCAGGGTATCTGATCTGATGCATAATGTAGGCATGTGACAGTGGGTCTGCCGGGCTACAGAGTCAGATCTGAGGTCTCATATGTGCATAGGGTTGCCACCTCAGCGATGTTTTCCTGGATACTTATGAGTTACACATGCTGCAGAGTATGCAGAGGGGGGCATGAATTGCACCACTGGATAGCACATGAATAGTGATCCTGGACAGCACTATTCATGTACCTCCCTGCATATGCTGCAGCATGTGTAACTCATAAGTGTCCAGGAAATCATGGTCGAGGTGGCAACCCTATATGTGCATATGACTAAAAGGAAATAGAGGGTCAGGAGTCTAAGCACTAGTCTAAGTCTAAGTCTAAGCACTAGTCTCATGTGTTTTGTGGATGTAAGTGGAGCCATAGGGACAAGGGGTCTCCATGTGGAGATGTGACTCAGAGTGGCTCCAGGCAAGGGAATATCATGTTTGTTTGTGGCTATAGGGCTGACAAAAAGAATGCATGGTAATTTGAGTATAATATGAGGTTTATTAGAAAGTGCAGAAATCGTACAGGTTCAGTTAGAGAATATCACCACTGAAAGCTAATGTACAATAACTGTGTCATCCTGACATAAAGTGTGCGCCTGCACTAGTCACATTTTAAAACTATAAAAATAAAACAAATGAATTAAAAGAGTACACATTAAACACTTGCTATTGCCATATTCTCCAGTCCCAGGAGCTTCATTCTTGCCCCTCAGAGTTTATTGCAGTGAGGCCATTAACGTGTGTGCCAATATATGTTTAAATCTAGCTTTAGCTGTATTGTGTTACCTGCATATGGTATATTTATTGGAGTATCTGTAGCATTGCTTAAAATATTAAAATAACAAACAAAACAAAAATAAAAGATTATTTTAGAAACAGTATAAACCTCAGTTAGTTAAAATTCATCTAAGCTCCTCTCATCTTCCTTTGAGTAAATAGATACGAGAAAGACGGTCATGCCTCTTCTCTTTTTTAGATATTGCATACATGAACTGCATCTCTTTTCTTTTCTTGAAAATAACTGCAGCAGGACAACTTGACCTAACAAAAGAATTTACTCAAGTATAACGGGCTGTTCAAAGACTGAATTCAATTTTTATAAATCAGAACATGAAGTACAGTTGTACATCTTCAATTTTTTTACTCTCTCTCTCTCTCTCTCTCTCTCTCTCTCTCTCCCGCACACACACATACACACAAGCACACACACATATACACACACACTTACACAAATACACACAAACACACACATACAAATACACAAGCATACACACAAACACACACAAACACACACACATATACACACACACATACACAAATACACACAAACACACACACACAAATACACAAGCATACACACAAACACACACACATATACACACATACACAAATACACACAAACACACACATATATCATACACACACGTACACAAATACACACAAACACACACATATCATTCACACACATACACAAATACACACAAACACACAAACATAAAAATACACACATATACATACACACAAACACACACACATGCGCCTAGATTTAGAGTGGTCCTAACGCTGGTTTTGGCCCGCCCGCTGGTATTTAGAGTCAGCCAGGAAAGGGTCTAACGCTTACTTTCCAGCCACGACTTTTCCATACCGCAGATCCCCCTACGCCAATTGCGTATCCTATCTTTTCAATGGGATCTTTCTAACGCTGGTATTTAGAGTCTTGGCTGAAGTGAGCGTTAGAAATCTAAAGACAAGACTCCAGCCGAAGAGAAAAGCCAGGAGTTAAGAGCTTTCTGGGCTAACGCCGGTTCATAAAGCTCTTAACTACTGTGCTCTAAAGTACACTAACACCCATAAACTACCTATGTACCCCTAAACCGCACACCGCCGCCACCTACATTATCCCTATGTACCCCTAATCTGCTGCCCCTAACACCGCTGACACCTACATAATATTTATTACCCCCTAATCTGCCCCCCAATGTCGCCGCTATCTGCCGACCGGACCTCACCGCTACTCTAATAAATGTATTAACCCCTAAAGCTAAGTCTAACCCTAACCCTAACACCCCCATAAGTTAAATATAATTTTATTCTAACGAAATAAAATAATTCTTATTAAATAAATTAATCCTATTTAAATATAAATATTTACCTGTAAAATAAACCCTAATATAGCTACAATATAAATAATAATTATATTGTAGCTATTTTAGGATTAATATTTATTTTACAGGCAACTTTGTATTTATTTTAACCAGGTACAATAGCTATTAAATAGTTAATAACTATTTAATAACTACCTAGCTAAAAGAAATACAACATTACCAGTAAAATAAATCCTAACCTAAGTTACAATTAAACCTAACACTACACTATCAATAAATTAAATACAAATACCTACAAATAAATACAAATAAATACACTAACTAAAGTACAAAAAATAAAAAAAGAACTAAGTTACAAAAAATAAAAAAAATAATTTACAAACATTATAAAAATATTACAACAATTTTAAGCTAATTACACCTACTCTAAGCCCCCTAATAAAATAACAAAGCCCCCCAAAATAAAAAAATGCCCATACTCTATTCTACAATAAAAATTGTAAAGCTCTTTTACCTTACCAGCCCTTAAAAGGGCCTTTTGCGGAGCATGCCCCAGAGAATTCTGCTCTTTTGCCTGTAAAAAAAAACATACACTACCCCCCCCCAACATTACAAGCCACCACCCACATACCCCTAATCTAACCCAAACCCCCTTAAATAAACCTAACACTAAGCCCCTGAAGATCTCCCTACCTTGTCTTCACCATGCCGGGTATCACCGATCCGTCCAGAAGAGGGTCTGAAGTCTTCATCCAAGCGGGGGCTGAAGAGGACCATCATCCGGCTGAAGTCTTCTATCAAGCGGCATCTTCAATCTTCTTTCTTCCGGCTCCATCTTCATCCCACCGATGCCGAACATCCTTCCTTCACGACGAACTCCCGACGAATGAAGGTTCCTTTAAGGGACGAATTCCGATTGGCTGATAGGATTCTATCAGCCAATCGGAATTAAGGTAGGAAAATTCTGATTGGCTGATTGAATCAGTCAATCAGATTCAAGTTCAATCCGATTGGCTGATCCAATCAGCCAATCAGATTGAGCTTGCATTCTATTGGCTGTTCCGATCAGCCAATAGAATGCGAGCTCAATCCGATTGGCTGATCCAATGACGTCTGATCTTGGATGACGTCCCTTAAAGGAGTTTGTCGTGGAGGAAGGATGTTCCGCGTTGGTAGGATGAAGATGGAGCCGGAAGAAAGAAGATTGAAGATGCCGCTTGATAGAAGACTTCAGCCAGATGATGGACCTCTTCAACCTCCGCTTGGATGAAGACTTCCGCCGGATGATGGACCTCTTCAGCCCCCACTTGGATGAAGACATCGCCCGGATTGGATGAAGACTTCGGACCCTCTTCTGGACGGATCGGTGATACCCGGTGGTGAAGACAAGGTAGGGAGATCTTCAGGGGCTTAGTGTTAGGTTTATTTAAGGGGGGTTTGGGTTAGATTAGGGGTATGTGGGTGGTGTAATGTTGGGGGGGTAGTGTATGTTTTTTTTTACAGGCAAAAGAGCAGAATTCTCTGGGGCATGCTCCGCAAAAGGCCCTTTTAAGGGCTGGTAAGGTAAAAGAGCTTTACAATTTTTATTGTAGAATAGGGTAGGGCATTTTTTTATTTTGGGGGGCTTTGTTATTTTTTTAGGGGGCTTAGAGTAGGTGTAATTAGTTTAAAATTCTTGTAATCTTTTTTTATTTTTTGTAATTTAGTGTTTGTTTTTGTAATTTAGTGTTAGTTTTTTTTTGTAATTTAGTTTAGTTGATTTAATTGTAGAAAATTGTAGGTAGTTTATTTAATTAATTTATTGATAGTGTAGTGTTAGGTTTAATTGTAACTTAGGTTAGTATTTATTTTAAAGGTAATTTGTAATTATCTTAACTAGGTAGCTATTAAATAGTTATTAACTATTTAATAGCTATTGTACCTGGTTAAAATAAATACAAAGTTGCCTGTAAAATAAATATAAATCCTAAAATAGCTACAATATAATTATTATTTATATTGTAGCTATATTAGGGTTTATTTTACAGGTAAGTATTTAGCTTTAAATAGGAATAATTTATTTATAAAGATTTATTTTATTTCGTTAGATAAAAATTATATTTAACTTAGGGGGGTGTTAGTGTTAGGGTTAGACTTAGCTTTAGGAGTTAATACATTTATTAGAGTAGCGGTGAGGTCCGGTCGGCAGATTAGGGGTTAATAATTGTAGGTAGGTAGCGGCGACGTTGGGGGGGGGGGGCAGATTAGGGGTTAATAAATATAATATAGGGGTCGGCGGGGGTTAGGGGCAGCAGCTTTTGGGTTCATAGGGATAACGTAGGTTGCAGCAGTGTGCGGAGCGGAAGATTAGGGGTTAAAAATAATATGCAGGGGTCAGCGATAGCGGGGGCGGCAGATTAGGGGTTAATAAGTGTAAGGCTAGGGGTGTTTAGACTCGGGGTACATGTTAGGGTGTTAGGTGCAGACATAGGAAGTGTTTCCCCATAGGAAACAATAGGGCTGCGTTAGGAGCTGAACGCTGCTTTTTTGCAGGTGTTAGGTTTTTTTTTCAGCTCAAACTGCCCCATTGTTTCCTATGGGGGAATCATGCACGAGCACGTTTTTGAAGCTGGCCGTGTCCGTAAGCACCGCTGGTATTCAGAGTTGCAGTGGCGGTAAATTATGCTATACGCTCCCTTTTTGGAGCCTAACGCAGCCCTTCTGTGAACTCTAAATACCAGCGGTATTTAAAAGGTGCAGGGGAAAAAATACACGCTTAGCTAACGCACCCCTTTGGCCGCAGAACTCTAAATCTAGCCGATAGCTATTTTTACATTAATTTTTACAGTTTTCATATTAAAACTATTTTACAAATGCTCAATTACCTAATTTCACTTATAATATAATATATTCATGGCCTCAATAGCTGTCCCTCCCAACTCCTTGCTTATCCTTGCTTATCAAGTGTTTTTTTCACAGGGTTTTTTAATTAAAGATTATTCCAATCTGTTTGTTAAATGCAAGATAAAACACGCATCTACTAGCTCTAAAATGTATTATGCCCACACAAAACCTCTTATACCTTGCATGGTAAAATGTGATAATGCCCATTCAGTCATTAAAGGGACATTAAACCCATATTTTTCTTTCATGATTTTGAAAGAGCTTGCAATTTTAAACAATTTTCTAATTTACTTCTATTATCTAATATGCTTTATTCTCTTGATATACTTTGTCGAAAAGCATATCTAAATAGGCACAGTAGCTGCTGATTGGTGGCTGCGCATAGATGCCTCGTGTGATTGGCTCACCCATGTGCATTGCTATTTCTTCAACAAAAGATAGCTGAAAAATAAAACAAATTGAGTAATAGAAGTAAATTGGAAAGTTGTTTAAAATTGTATTCTCTACCTGAATCAAGAAATATTTTTTTTGTGTTTATTGTCCATTTAAAATAACTTACAGGTGTTTCTCCAAGTTTTCTTTTTGCTAGTTCATAAACATTTGTTTAATAAAAAATCAAATTTTTAAACTGTCGAGCTCTAAAAAATCACTTTACTTTTACAATTGTTAATGTAAAATTCCTTCAGCATGCTCAGCTAATAAATAACAGCTAGATTACGAGTTGTGCGTTAAGACTCAAATTGTAGCGTTATGGGCCATAACGCATCATTTTCCTTAACACAACCATTCCAAGTTTCAAAAAACCTCCATAGCCCAACAAAAATCTCCATGTATGCACAAATCCAAAACGCTATCCAAGACCAGTAGTTATAGATATATCGCAACCAAAAACCTTCACAAATCACTTAAAAAATATTATAAAAAATACACTTACACTCATACAAACACTGTACAATAAATATATATTTTTTTTTTTAACACAAAAATATAACGGATCAAAGATAAGAGATCTCGGTGTTAGAAAAAAAAATGCCCACAAACCCATTTTACATTGACTTACATAGACATACATGAACATACACTCATTTAGCTATATCTACGTACAAATATCATCACATACATACTGAATGCACTACAATCAAACAATATACAGCACATTACGTACACAAAACATTTTTTAAATATGAAATTATCACAATTTCAGGTACTTTTTCACAGAATGACATGACGTCACTCACTTAGCAAATAGGTGAAGAACAAAACGGCAGGAGCAGTCACTCACTTCGTGCACGCGACCGGCCTCTTTCCGTAATGCACACAATAATTTTCTCTTTCTAAACTCATAATTGCAGCGTTATAGTTGCTGCGCTAATTAATTCATTCTTGCGTAGGTCCCGTAATGACAAATAGATCACAAAATATACAATTTGGCACTGTAGTAATGTGTTTTACATGTGTGAACATCAGTACGAGATCAAAATCATTTAGGAAATTACATTACATCAACTATAAATCACGATCAATTGTATCATCACAAATAAGAAATCAGTTTCAAGAATTAACACATATTTAAACGGACATAAAAATACATTTTTAGATTTTATTATTCAGAAACAGTAGGCAATTTTAAACAGTTGTCTCATTTACGTCTATTATATAATTTGATTTATTCTCTTCATATCCTTTGATGAACAGCATATCTAGATAGACTCAGCAGATGATGATTGGTGGCTGCACATAGATGCCTTCTGTGATTCCCTCACCCATGTGCAATGCTATAACTTAAACAAATGATATATACAAACAATTAACATATTTACATCATAGAAGTACATTGGAAGGTTGTTTAAAATTGGATTCTCTCTATGAATCATGAAAGATAAATTAAAGCTTTAGTGTCCCTTTAATATCAGGATTTCAATATAATATAACATTAGGAATTCCATATAATTATAATATATCATTAGAAAATATAATGGTTGTCGCTATTTTGGAAGGAACAACAATGCTATACTGCTTTATATAAATGAACATATGTGGGAGAGGATCACAATACATACATATATGTACATAACACACAATAAGAATGTTGCCAAAAAAACAACAGTAGCACCAAAATTAGTAGCGATCTCACCGAAAATGAGCAAGGAGAGAAGGTATGTAGTATAAAAATGATCCTTTATTTCATCTGTTTAAAACCAACGTAAAGGATCAGCACAGCACAGGACACAGCTGACGCGTTTCCTGCCTCAGAGGCAGTTCATCAGAGCTAACAAACAAGCGTCACTTACAGCTGTTAAATAATCAAGGTAAGAGGTATTTCAGCCAATTGCAACTTGTTCAACACTTTTTCAAGTTTAACACATTCAGTACCTCCATTGCAATAATCACTATACTTTATACAAAAATATACACAATCCTATAACAACTATTAAGAAAGCTCATTTAAAATGTGAAACATTCAGAAAGAGAATAGAAAAAACTCAATGCAAAACGATTTTTTTCCATACATTATGAATTTAAATGATGATGGGAAAAAAGAACATACAAAGGTTGCACATATTTCATATGAATGCAATATAAAAGTCAAATGCCATATAATAATTGATAACTGTCCAATTTCTGAGTATTTATTCCCCAACATCATATCACATTTCTACAAAGAACATTATACTATATGGGATATCGGTTATTGTATAATCACATGTGTCACATAGACACTAAGCAAAATCCAAAATGCAGAATCTAGAAGAAAAAGCATAGACATGTCAGATTTAATTTATATATAAACAATGTGTAATCCAACATAGACTGGAATAATTATATCTAATTCCTATCTATAAACAATTTGACATCGCTAATCTTATTCATACCATTAGGGGATCCAGTTCTTAATGTATAGATCCAGAACACTTCCTTTCTAAAGCTTGATATCTGTCTCCTCCACGTATTCCCAAGGAAACATGTTCTATTCCTTGGAAACTAAAATAGCCTAAACTACTATCATGGAGTGCAAAGTGTTTAGCCACTGGTGTTTTGGGTATTTCTGCCTCTATTGATAGTAAATGTTCCCTTATCCTGTCTTTTAGTAATCTCGAGGTGAGTCCTACGTATTGAAAATTACAATGTAGACAAGTGATGAGGTAAACAACATATGTAGAGTTACAATCTATAACATCCCTGATTTTAAATGATTTACCTGTGTTGGTTGAAATAAAACTGTCACTTGTTTTTGCAAATTCACAGCATTTACAAGGCCTGCCACCACATCTATAGAAACCAGCTTTTCTGGATAGCCAATTTTTATTTGTGTTCGTCTCATTTTGATATATATTTGGAACTGAAATTCTTCATTACTTTTTCACCAATAGTTTCAGACTTCCTAGAGACAAAATTACACATGGCAGAAATAGATAATTGTAAATCTTTGTCATTTTCTAATATCGGCAACCTTTTTCTTATAATGTTGCAAATATCATTCTAATGTTTACTGAATTCTGTTACAAAGTTTATACCATTATTATCTGAACTTTTTTGATATTATCTTTCAATAAATTATCCCTATTGTAATGGGAAACCTGTTTAGATATTTTCTTTAGTTCACAAGGATTATATCCCCTATCTATAAGTCGTGATG
This sequence comes from Bombina bombina, assembly GCF_027579735.1. NCBI lineage: Eukaryota > Metazoa > Chordata > Amphibia > Anura > Bombinatoridae > Bombina > Bombina bombina. The sequence continues at coordinate 1,160,138,667 of NC_069500.1, read as the reverse complement.
TTAAATCATTAGTATGTTTCCAATAGTTTTCAAGATTAGTACAATTGCATCTTAGCCTTATATATTGACCTTTGGGTATGCCCTTTTTTAAATGTGATGGATGCAATGAGTCTGCTCTCAGTATGGTGTTACCTGTTATATCTTTTCTGTAAACCTCTGTGGTTACTTTATCTTCAGAATGACAAATTAGCACATCTAAGTATGGTATATTGTTCTCTGAGGTCTCAAATGTAAATCTTAGGTTTCCCACATTATTGTTCAGATAATCAAGAAATTTTTCTAAAGCTTGGTTGGAGCCATCCCACACTATCAATATATCATCAATGTATCTAGTGTACATTTTGATGTTATCTCTAAACTCATTCTGTTCATTAAATATTGTCTCAGTTTCAAAGTTTGCAAGGTAAAGATTTGCATATGATGGGGCAAATTTTGCCCCCATCGCAGTGCCTCTTAATTGTAGAAAAAATTCTCCATTAAAGATAAAAAAACTTGTGTTCCAATAAGAAAGAAATGGCTTGTAGAATGAAATTAATTAGATTGGTGTCATATTCTGAATATTTTTCTAACATTCTCTTGACTGCACCAATCCCTAACTCATGAGGAATACATGAGTATAGGGATATAGCAATGATGGTTACAAATTTGTAACCATCTCTCCATGTGAAATTTTGTAATAATCTCAACAAATGTTTTGTGTCTCTGAGGAAACCTGGTAAAGATTGTACAACTGGGTGAAGTTGTGCATCAACCCATTGTCCCAATCTCTCTCCCAGGGAGCCAATAGCAGAGATAATTGTCCTCCCTGGGGGATTTTCCAAGGATTTGTTTATTTTTGGTGGATGGATGAGTACAAAGCGTACACGTCTATGGTCAGCCAGCTAGACTGTTTAGTCCATTTAACATCATTGATAATATTTAAAACATGCTTTGTGTCATGCAAAAAACTTGGTGAATTCTTAACAAGGGGTTGTAAAACCTCGTCCAGCCATAGTGATAAATGCTCAAAAAGAGAGCCTATACCACTCCCTATGGGCCTCCCCTGTATATTAACAAGGGATTTATGGACTTTTAGTAAGTGATGGAAGATAGGCACTCTAGGGTGCTGTACAAATAGAAAATCCATATTCTGTTTGTCAAGAATTCCCAGTTCATATCCCTGATCCAAAAGGTGTTTCAATTCTCTCTGAAACTTTGTAGTTGGATCACCACTCAATTTGACATAATTGTCCGTATTTTCTAATTACCTCATGGCTTCAGAGACGTACTGGGTTCTATTCAAAAGGACCATGGAACCACCCTTGTCTGCATGTCGTATCACTAAATTCTCATTAGATTGTAATTCTTTTAATGCCTGCTTTTCAATCCTAGACAGATTCTGTTGTACCGGATAAGGGTACTCTTTTAGAGAAACTAAATCTTGTTCTATTCTTTTGAAAAAAGTCTCAAGAATGGGACCCCTGCTTTGAATTGGATAAAAACTAGAGGGATTCCTGAAGTATTTTATACAATGGATACCCTCTTCAGTGTGTGTGACCTGATTACATTCCATCTCTAGTTGATCTAATGCAAACATGTCAATGGTCTCTTTAAATGATAAACCTGGATTCTGGTCTATATTTACCAGCTGGGAATTTCCCACTTCAATAGGATTCTTGGACCCTTGAAAATGTTTGCATAATGTGACATTCCTTATAAGCTTATTGACATCTATGATTGTACGAAAAATGTCAAAATCAGAGGAAGGGGCAAAATTTAAACCTTTAGACAAAACATTTATTTGTATATCCGATAATTCAAACCCTGACAGGTTAATTATACCACTGTCTGTGGTTTGCTGCCCCTCAGTTGATATCTCTCTTGTGTTTGTACCTGTGTCCCTCCCCCTTCTGGGTTCACTGCCTCTATGGGAAAAACTTGATTCAAAATGTTTTTATCGCTCTGTAAGCGAGGAGCCATATTTGACACCATAGATTGTATCTGATTGGATTGATATTTACTTGCTGATAAATTAGTGTTCCCAGAGGTATTATGTGAAAAGGAGGTAGGGCCTTTAGATTTGTTTTTGTCAATTTGTTTAACTTGTTTAGCTTTGGGTCTAACTGATTGTTCAGTTATCATCACCGGTTGCATATAATTAGATTTTAAAATTCCAACCGGAGCAGGTACACTCTTATCCCCACTAGATACATATGTATCATCTGATGTTGCACCCTCACTGTCAAAAAAAGGAAATTGTTTTTGTTGACCTCTATGTCTAGATCTGTTTCTGTGGGCATTTCTATTCTTATAATATTGTTTGTTATTTTGTCTTTGATTTTTGTTCCATATATAGGCTGTGTTACTATTATAATCAGATTTTTCCCTTATAAATTTAGTATGTTTGATTTCTATGATCTGTTTTTTGACATCTGCCACAGATCCATGCAGGATTATATCAAAGGAAGCAAATTCAAGATTACCACTATGATTATTTATTTCACTCTGCAATTCATCAACTTAATTTCTTACAGAATTAAGCAAAGAATTCTTATACTACATTAACAATTGCATTAAACGTAGTGAACAATCTGATAAAATGGAATTCCAAGTAACAATGAAATCATTATCAGCAACATCAAAAGTTGGAAATTTCGAGATTCTTAGACCCCTTTGGATCATTTTGGAATCTATATAACGTTCCATGTTACAAATGTCCCAATGTAACTTAAATTCTTTAATCAACAGTTTTTCCATATTGTCAAATAATTCAGGTAGAGAGAAGTTGGCTTTTTCCTCTGAAAATATTTTGTCCATATCATGGATAACACAATCCCTGGCAGTCACAGGTAGAAGTGAATAATATTGTTGTACTGAGCCCTCCATAATAAATATGGTAATTATAAAGATGGAGAAAGTTAATACTGAATGGGCAAAGGGTTAACAGTTCTACCCCCTTAAGGCTTAATGGCAAATGTAGTGCTATGCACCAACAAAGAATACTTGTATAATTTGTTTAAGTTGTATGAGTGAAGACAGCAAAAGATAGGCGTTACAATTGATCACCACACCCGTAGCCACATACGAATCCCTTCATTGCAGTATATAACGCTGTTATCCTGGAGCCTACAAGCATTCCCAGGCGACAATCTCTGATGAGCTCTTCACTGCTCGCTTCTATGTGTAGCATGTAAGCGTGTCAGCATGTAGTCGGCGTTCAGCCGATGACTTCATCTGTGATGATTCCAGGGAAACCACATGTCCACAAAACAGCCAATGGGGGTAAAGCCGGCCAAACAGTAAATCCCAGGACCGGATTGATGGCAGTAGTAGATGCAACAAAGAAGTGGAAGATCCGTCCGGGGTTAAAAAATATCTCTTTATTCATCATTAAAAACAGGAGACAAGGAGTGCCCAAAACATTAGCAAAAACAGAGGTGCTGTGAACAGAAACGGCTTACGCGTTTCGGCAGAAGCCATAATCATAGCCTGTGGTAGCTCTCTTTTGAGAGCAAATAGTTGCCATCCTAATCAGGTGGCGCATGCAGTGGCCAAGGGGCAATTTTCCAGAATAAAGAGGAACTGCTCCAATTAAGTTATTTATAAAGAGGAGGCAGACATACTCAGTTCAAGGTTGTCAGAGAGGAGTTACAAACACGTTGTTATTAAGAGAGCTAGACAGGAAGTAGAAGGGGTGAACAGGTCTGACCTTTGAAGTGATAGAACTGGTTCAAAGAAACCCTTTGAGGGAGTTACTTTTGTTACAGGCTACAGTTACCAATATGAGAGTATTTGCAAGATTGTATGTAAACACTTTTCCCTTTTGGTAGCAGACAATCTATTGGTTCCTGTGGTCTCTAACGGCATTAGATGATCATATAGAAAGGCAAAAACAATAGCCAATTATGTGGCACTTTCACAAATCAATACTAGGAATAGTAATGAATCCAACAGTAGTTATTTGTCTTCCTGGTTAACAAACAAGGGTATGTTTAAGTGCGGTAGATCTAGATGTAGACCTTGTGACTACATAGAAATACATATTCCATCCCTAGTTGTTTAAATTGAAAATGTGATTTTGTCATCTATTTGATAACCTGCTTGTTATGTTTGGTGCAGTATGTTGGCCTAACGATGAGGGATGCCAATACAAGAATAAGAGAGCATCTATCAAAGATATCAGACGGAAAAGCAAAAACTCCATTGATACAACATTTTGCATCCAAACATGAAATCAAAGCAGACTGGATACGTTTTCCTGGCTGATCATTGAAAGGGTAACATTACCTAAGAGAGGAGGGGATAGACTCAGGCTACTCAAGAGACAGGAGATGTTTTGGATCTTTAAGTTAAAAACTTGAGTACCACTTGGGTTGAACTCAGAGTATGATCGAATCAACCACTGCAAATGATTTACACTCCTGAGTCTCTCTAGTGGCCTGGTTCTTGCTTTCCTTCTTCTAGTTGACCACTTTTTGATCAACTATTACCTCCCTTCTCTTAATATATTAATATTGAATTTACATTTAATATTTATTATCTAATATTCACCTATTACCATTAAATATATATACACAACTGAGCATTGCTCAGGTAGCTCTACATGTAATATGAATTGACTACTTTGACTATACAGGGAGTGCAGAATTATTAGGCAAATGAGTATTTTGACCACATCATCCTCTTTATGCATGTTGTCTTACTCCAAGCTGTATAGGCTCGAAAGCCTACTACCAATTAAGCATATTAGGTGATGTGCATCTCTGTAATGAGAAGGGGTGTGGTCTAATGACATCAACACCCTATATCAGGTGTGCATAATTATTAGGCAACTTCCTTTCCTTTGGCAAAATGGGTCAAAAGAAGGACTTGACAGGCTCAGAAAAGTCAAAAATAGTGAGATATCTTGCAGAGGGATGCAGCACTCTTAAAATTGCAAAGCTTCTGAAGCGTGATCATCGAACAATCAAGCGTTTCATTCAAAATAGTCAACAGGGTCGCAAGAAGCGTGTGGAAAAACCAAGGCGCAAAATAACTGCCCATGAACTGAGAAAAGTCAAGCGTGCAGCTGCCAAGATGCCACTTGCCACCAGTTTGGCCATATTTCAGAGCTGCAACATCACTGGAGTGCCCAAAAGCACAAGGTGTGCAATACTCAGAGACATGGCCAAGGTAAGAAAGGCTGAAAGACGACCACCACTGAACAAGACACACAAGCTGAAACGTCAAGACTGGGCCAAGAAATATCTCAAGACTGATTTTTCTAAGGTTTTATGGACTGATGAAATGAGAGTGAGTCTTGATGGGCCAGATGGATGAGCCCGTGGCTAGATTGGTAAAGGGCAGAGAGCTCCAGTCCGACTCAGACGCCAGCAAGGATGGAGTCAAGCTCAACTCCCAGTCCTACTGCCAGTTTCTGGAAGACACCTTATTCAAGCAGTGGTACAGGAAGAAGTCTGCATCCTTCAAGAAAAACATGATTTTCATGCAGGACAATGCTCCATCACACGCGTCCAAGTACTCCACAGCGTGGCTGGCAAGAAAGGGTATAAAAGAAGAAAATCTAATGACATGGCCTCCTTGTTCACCTGATCTGAACCCCATTGAGAACCTGTGGTCCATCATCAAATGTGAGATTTACAAGGAGGGAAAACAGTACACCTCTCTGAACAATGTCTGGGAGGCTGTGGTTGCTGCTGCAGGCAATGTTGATGGTGAACAGATCAAAACACTGACAGAATCCATGGATGGCAGGCTTTTGAGTGTCCTTGCAAAGAAAGGTGGCTATATTGGTCAATGATTTGTTTTTGTTTTGTTTTTGAATGTCAGAAATGTATATTTGTGAATGTTGAGATGTTATATTGGTTTCACTGGTAAAAATAAATAATTGAAATGGGTATATATTTGTTTTTTGTTAAGTTGCCTAATAATTATGCACAGTAATAGTCACCTGCACACACAGATATCCCCCTAAAATAGCTATAACTAAAAACAAACTAAAAACTACTTCCAAAACTATTCAGCTTTGATATTAATGAGTTTTTTGGGTTCATTGAGAACATGGTTGTTGTTCAATAATAAAATTAATCCTCAAAAATACAACTTGCCTAATAATTCTGCACTCCCTGTATGTGTGTCTCACTATTTAGAGTGACAATTTGTGTATAACCATTATGGACATTGGTCGTTTTTAGATTTTATAAATGATTAAGTGTAAATGATGATGTTTTATACATTCATTTTTATGCATTCATTTTTTACATTAATTTGCTTTGTCACATTCATAGAGTCTATGGTTATATTTTTATATTTGGTATATTAGGTTTATATATTTACATAGCAGTGTGAATGTTATTGTTGTATTTATTTGTCAGCTTAATGGAGCTATACATATTCCCCTTTTAGGTTCTATTAGTTTAAATGGAGATGTGCTTTTTTCAATTTTCTTTTAACCAATCACATTATTAATACAGTATGGGTTTATAAGGGTACTGTGAAACAGAAACCACAGGCTATGATTAAGGCTTCTGCTGAAATGCGTAAGCCATTTCTGTTCACAGCACCTCTGTTTTTGCTGATGTTTTGGGCACTTCTTGTCTCCTGTTTTTAATGACGAATAAAGAGATATTTTTTTAACCCTGGATGGATCTTCCACTTCTTTTGTTGCATCTACTAATGCCAGCGATCTGGTCCTGGGATTTACTGTTTGGCCGGCTTTACCCCCATTGGCTGCATTGTGGACATGTAGTTTCCCTGGAGTCATCACAGATGACGTCATCGGCTGAACGCCGACTACACACTGCACATAGAAGTGCTCATCAGAGATTGCCGCCTGGGAAGTCTTTTAGGCTCCGGAATAACAGCGTTATATATAGCAATGAAGGGATCCGCATGTGGCTACGGATGTGGTGAGCAATTGTAACATCTATCTTTTGCTGTCCACACTCATACAACTTATACAAATTATACAAGTATTCTTTGTCGGTGCATAGCACTACATTTGCCATTAAGCCTTATGGGGGTAGAGCTGTTAACTCTATGGTGGCGTTAACATACGCCAGGGTATCAGATGTTTTTGGATATTCTTTTGACTCTCCTGTTTCTAGTTTTAGCTCCAAACAGATATGTAGCAGGTCATAGCCTTGACAATACGTTTAAAGGATGGTGTAGCTCTTTAAACATAACTGATGTAGAAGACAGTTTAGCAGTTAGCTGATTTTAGAATCTTTCAAAGTCACTAGCATAGCAAATAAAGTGTATTACACAGACATTTTAGCTAGGTTCTGTAAAGATTTAACCCTTATTTTAATTGCATGGAGTTTATGCAATATTCATACTCACAAATGCATTGTATCATTTTCTTCTTTTTTTAAATGTATTATCTCATTTATCAGATATTTGTAATATTGACATTTTGAAATGTTCATTATTTATAGGTGATTCGGGTTACATGAGCCGTAATTGGCTCATTACGCCATTGCGTAACCCAGCTGACGAGGCACAGGTGCGCTACAATTGGGCGCACAAGTGGACTAGGGCTGGAACACATGTTTGGGCTCCTCAAAATGTGCTTTAGATGCCTGGATGGGTCTGGAGGAGCCCTCCAATACAGCCCTAGCAAGGTGGCAAAGATCATCATAGCCTGCAGAGTCCTTCATAACATTGCTCAGCAGGTTAGGATGCTGCAGGACGTCCAGGTGCCCCTCACCCTCCAACGAGATGAGAAGGATGACAAAGAGGGGCCATTCCGGGATGAGGGGGTCAATGTCAGAGACAACATCATCAACCGCCACTTTAGATGGTAAATACTATAAGTTATATAGGAGCATTGTGAAAATGTAAGACTTTTATTAAAATGAAAGTAGAATGTTTAAAAAATGACTATATCCTATTCTAAAATATATTTTTTCATCATAGGTAATTTATACATCATATGTTTCTGTCATTGGCTCCTGTGATGACTTTGCCACCTGATTTTTAAAGACAACATCAGATGGTAAGTATACACAATGTATGGACCAAGAAGGGGGATTAAAAAATATTTTACATGTAGTATTTAGTATATGAGAAGTCTGTATTATCTAAGGGACTTGGTTTCTCTCCTGCAAGAGACTTCAGTTTATTTGATACTATATTGGACATTAACAAGTTCATTCGTAAAATAACCTTGAAGAAGCATTTTTCCAATAGTGTTGAAACTCAGGATTTTGTTGATGAAGATATGAGAGACACGATTGCCATTAGTGGCAATTGTAATTTCAAGGAACTGTGTGATGTTGCAACACTTTGTGAGTTACAAAGTGTTGATTCTTGTTCAGGAGTTGTTTTTAAACAACAACCAATGTTGAAACCTAAGTCTAGTACTTTTTATCCTGTACAGGCTCGCAATGATGTGATTGAGCTGTTTCATTCAATTCTTGAACAAGATTTAGTAGAATTATCTTTGAAACTAAGTAATGACACAACTAAAAATACCTCCAAGTTCAGTAATCTGAATAAAAAATAATTTTTTGCATTGAACCAATTGAGTTCTAATTCGAATCTGATGATAGTCAATTCAGATAAGGGGGGTTCTATAGTTGTGCTAGATAAGGTAGACTACAATAATGAAGTATATCGCCAGTTAAGTGATGTTGAAACCTACAAGAAACTCACTTTTAATCCTACCATTAAATTTCAAAGAGAGCTTGAACATTTATTGGATTTAGGAATAGAAAATGCTGTGTTCACTGGTAAAATAGCTGACTCAATTTTTGTTGAACACCCGAGAGTACCAGTGTTCAAGTACTTACCCAAAATACATAAGTCATTAGTCAATCCCCCAGGGAGACCAATAATTTCAGCGATTGGCTCCCTGGGGGAGAGATTGGGTCAATGGGTAGATGCACAGTTACAGCCAATAGTTCAATCACTACCTGGGTTTCTGAGAGATACTAAACATTTACTTAGATCCATACAACAGTTTGAATGGAAGGAGGGTTATGTTTTTTCTACAATAGATGCAGTTTCTTTATATTCATGCATACCGCATGAACAAGGATTAAGTGCTATACAGAGAATGCTTGTCAGATATTCTGGGTATGATGACAGATTAATTGATTTTATATTAGAAGCTATCTCATTCTTACTACATCATAACTACTTTATGTATAATGGTGAGTTCTATCTGCAACTTAGAGGGACAGCGATGGGGGCAAAATTTGCCCCCTCGTATGCCAATTTATATCTAGCAGATTTTGAAACCAGAAAGATCTTTGGAAATGAGAACTTTTATAAAGATAATATCAAGTTATATACCAGATATATCGATGATATTTTGATAATTTGGGGAGGTGAAGAAAATAATTTGAAGAAATTTGTTGATGATCTTAATTCAAATGACAACAACTTAAGTTTCACTTACAATGCTTCTAGAGATAATATACCATATCTAGATGTACTAATAGGACACAAAGATGAATCTATTATCACTGAAGTATATAGGAAAGATATCTCTGGGAATACTATTCTCAGAGCAGATTCATCACATCCCAGACATCTAAAAAAGGGGATCCCTAATGGACAGTACATTAGGTTAATGCGTAACTGTAGCTCTTTGGATATGTATTGGAAACATGCTAGAGATTTGACTTCACGTTTGGTAGATAGAGGTTATAATGTAAGAGAGCTAAATGATATTGCTGCTTTGGTGTCTGGCTTTGATAGAAGTAAATTACTTAAGGATAAACAAAAAACAAGAAACAATACCAGAAATCAGAGTAGTAATAGTGTTAACTTCATAACCAAATATAGCAATCAATATGATGCTATATGTAATATTATTAAGAAAAGGTTACCCCTTCTAGATATGGATGATGATTTAAGGTTGTTGTCAAAAAACTGTAATTTTATCTCCTATAGATCAGACACTATAGGTGATAGAATAAACAAGAATTTAAGTTCACACTCCAATACCAATGCCACTATACTGACAGGTAAAACTAGCAACTGGCTTTCTAAAAAATGTGGCTTTTATAAGTGTGGTGTGAGGCCATGTAAAAGTTGCGATTTAGCTTTGGTAGGAGACACTTTCCAGTCTACAAATACTAGAAAAGTATATAATATTCAGGGACGCATCAATTGTAGTTCAAACTTTGTTGTTTACCTTATCACCTGTTTACACTGTAATTTTCAATATGTAGGTCTCACCTCTAGGGGCTTAAAGGATAGGATTCGGGAACATCTTTTGTCCCTAGAGGCGGAGGTACCTAAAACTCCAGTGGCCAAGCATTTTTTTGAACATATTGATAAATTCAGGTATTTTCGGTTTTAAGGTATTGAACAGGTCAAAACTAACATCAGAGGAGGTGATAGATATAAGATCTTAAGCAAAAGAGAAATTTATTGGATTTATACCCTCAAACGGGTTCCCCACTAGGAATAAATAAAATCAGTGACATTAAATTATTTATAGATGCTTAGTTTCATGTCTAGTTATGAATGTCTCCATTTAATTTAGTAATTACTACATAAGGACTGATCGTTTACAATTGAGATTAGTTCAATATGTTTTTTCTCCTTATTTTCCTTTTGCTAAGTTGTAACATTATGTCATGTGTTCACAGTTGCCGTAATATAACTTAGTTTGCATTTAACTTTTATATCCTTTTGGCTACTTCTATGTGAAACATGTTATTTAATTGTAACAGCTTTTGCTTAACATTTTGTTTTCAGGGTTCCGATATTCCTAACTTTGATTTAACTCATTTTAGTAGAGGTGTTCTATTTAGTCTTAACTTGTAATATTATTATGTGATGCTTATAGTGATTTTGTAACATTTTTTATGTTGCTGTAAGAAAGTTAATACTTGGAAGTTCATGGAGTGTAAAAGGTTAGGTCAGAGGTGAGACTTCTGTCTGCTGATTGGCTATTCAGATTTGTTACCTGAGATTTAACAGCTGCCTATAACACTTCTTTCCCAGCTCTGATGAACCGCTTGTGAAGCGGGAAACGTGTCAGCGGGGTTTGTTTGCTGTGCCTGAAATATTGTATGTACGCTTTGTAATATGTATTAAATTACGTTTTTACCTGCATATCTCTCTGCCATATTTTTACTACACTGTTGCGATACCTGTTTTCTCTTTGTGACTTTGCCTAAATAGGGGTGTGGAGATCCCCCAGCAACAGTGTTAGTATTAGCAGCCTGACCGGAATCACACAGATATTCTGTGAGGCCCTGGACTTAAGCCCTGTATGCATACTAATGCCCGGTGGATACATGTTTGCTTTGAATACCTGCAAAACGACACAAGGAACTTATACCGCACTGAGAGGGTTACAATCGGGTGAGTCCTCTTTTGATTAACTTCACTTGGATATTCTATAGTATTTAGGTGACATCCGCATTAGTGGGACTCTTGGACAGAGTCGGTTTCACCTCTGAATTTTCATTCTACACTAATTTACAGCATTAAGACTGAGCAGTCTTTTTCTCTTTAAATGATGTATTTAGTTTTGACACTATTAGATTTTCAATATTCTGAAAGGGATGCATGCCACAGATAGCAGATAAGGGGTACTCTGAAACACATAGTATTGTCAAAGTCATACATCAGAGGTTAAGTATGCACAATGTATGTGATTCAGCTTCACACTTGATTGTTAGAACATAACACAAAGGAGGCTACATACGGTTAGTAAGCTATTGCTATAAACATTTTAAGAAATTGGTAGTGTTAGGGGAGGTATGCAGAACTATATACCATTTTATTAGATATTTGATTTACACTTTATTTTCAATTAGGGAGATTGACTTCATCTACAGACTGAAAGTGAAGAATACCAATTTGATCATGTCTGTGGCACCTTCACATTGTAAGTATACACATTGTATGGAACCAGACTGGGGAGGGGGGGTTGGCCCCTAAACCATCATATGGCACACAATTATTTTACGTCTTACTCAGTTTAGACATTATTAGATTTTAGATATTCTGAAATGGATTAATGTGACAGAGAGCAGATAAAGGTATACTCTGAAGCACATAGAATTGACAGTAATACATCAGAGGTTGAGTATGCACAATTTATGTGACTCAGCTTCACACTTACTTGTTAGAACATAACACAAAAGAGGCTACATATGCTTAGTAAGCTATTGCTATAAACATTTTAGGAAATAGGTAGTGTTAGGGGAGGGATGCAGAACTATGTACCATTTTATTAGATATTTGATTTACACTTTATTTTCGATTAGGGAGATTGACTTCATCTACAGACTGAAATGGAAGAATACCAATGTGGTCATGTCTGTGACATTGTCTTTCAACTGTGCTGACTTCTGCAACATATAAAGACACCTTCACATGGTAAGTTTACACAATGTCTGGAACAAGACTCGGGGGATGCAGGATACATCCTCTGGGAAAAATGTATGTTTCCTCTCATTTCTTTTAGTTGGTATTTCACAATCCTCTATTTTGAAAGTGATGAATGTGACACATAATGCAGAAAAAATATTTGGAATAGAATCAACTTTTAAAGATCATACATCAGGTTAGTTTGCACAATGCATTCTTTAAGAATCATAGGAGGAATGATTGGTGACATTATTGATTAATATATAGAATGTGTCTAACAATTAGTCTGCCCAATATCCTCTTTTTATATAATTTATTTCATATACATTCCCACTACTTTGTGCTAGAAAGGACTCAGATTGTGACCAATCACACAGATAAAGGGTTACAGTTCATATGAAATAATTTCATAGGACACATTTAGGTATTTTACTTTTTGAAGGGACATGAAATATTACATTCAACTATGTCCCTGATACAATTGAATATTTAGTAATATATTTTTTTTCAAATATGATATTAGGTATTTGTCTAATTTTAAATGTTAATAATTAATGGCTAGATTTGGAGTTTTGTCGGTAACGACCCGAAAAAACTAACGCCGGCTTTTTTCTGGCCGCACCATAAAAATAACTCTGGTATTGAGAGTCCACATAAAGGCTGCGTTAGGCTCCAAAAAAGGAGCGTAGAGCATTTTTAACGCAGCTTCAACTCTCAATACCAGAGTTGCTTACGCAAGCGGCCAGCCTCAAAAACGTGCTTGTGCACAATTCCCCCATAGGAAACAATGGGGCTGTTTGAGCTGAAAAAAAACCTAACACCTGCAAAAAAGCTGCGTTCAGCTCTTAACGCAGCCCCATTGTTTGCTATGGGGAAACACTTCCTACGTCTGCACCTAACACTCTAACATGTACCCCGAGTCTAAAACACCCCTAACCTTACACTTATTAACCCCTAATCTGCCGCCACCCGCTATCGCTGACACCTGCATTTTATTTTTAACCCCTAATCTGCCGCTCCGTAAACCGCCGCTACTTACATTATCCCTATGTACCCCTAATCTGCTGCCCCTAACACCGCCGACCCCTATATTATATTTATTAACCCCTAATCTGCCCCCCTCAACGTCGCCTCCACCTGCCTACACTTATTAACCCCTAATCTGCCGAGCGGACCGCACCGCTATTATAATAAAGTTATTAACCCCTAATCCGCCTCACTAACCCTATAATAAATAGTATTAACCCCTAATCTGCCCTCCCTAACATCGCCGACACCTAACTTCAATTATTAACCCCTAATCTGCCGACCGGAGCTCACCGCTATTCTAATAAATGTATTAACCCCTAAAGCTAAGTCTAACCCTAACACTAACACCCACCTAAATTAAATATAATTTTAATCTAACGAAATTAATTAACTCTTATTAAATAAATTATTCCTATTTAAAGCTAAATACTTACCTGTAAAATAAATCCTAATATAGCTACAATATAAATTATAATTACATTGTAGCTATTTAGGATTAATATTTATTTTACAGGCAACTTTGTAATTATTTTAAACCAGGTACAATAGCTATTAAATAGTTAAGAACTATTTAATAGTTACATAGTTAAAATAATTACAAAATTACCTGTCAAATAAATCCTAACCTAAGTTACAATTAAACCTAACACTATACTATCATTAAATTAATTAAATAAAATACCTACAATTACCTACAATTAAACCTAACACTACACTATCAATACATTAATTAAATACAATATCTACAAATAACTACAATGAAATAAACTAACTAAAGTACAAAAAATAAAAAAGAACTAAGTTACAAAAAATAAAAAAATATCTACAAACATAAGAAAAATATTACAACAATTTTAAACTAATTACACTACTCTAAGCCCCCTAATAAAACAACAAAGCCCCCCAAAATAAAAAATGCCCTACCCTATTCTAAATTACTAAGTTAAAAGCTCTTTTACCGTACCAGCCCTGAACAGGGCCCTTTGCGGGGCATGCCCCAAGAAGTTCAGCTCTTTTGCCTGTAAAAAAAAACATACAATACCCCCCCCCAACATTACAACCCACCACCCACATACCCCTAATCTAACCCAAACCCCCCTTAAATAAACCTAACACTAAGCCCCTGAAGATCATCCTACCTTGTCTCACCTCACCAGGTATCACCGATCCGTCCTGGCTCCAAAATCTTCATCCAACCGAAGCGGGGGTTGGCGATCCATCATCCGGTGGCTGAAGAGGTCCAGAAGAGGCTCCAAAGTCTTCATCCTATCCGGGAAGAAGAGGCGATCCGGACCGGCAACCATCTTGATCCAAGCGGCATCTTCTATCTTCATCCGATGACGACCGGCTCCATCCTGAAGACCTCCACCGCGGACCCATCTTCTTCCGGGACGCCATCTTGGATGACGTCCCTTAAAGGAACCGTCATTCTTCAGTTGGACGTCGCCGGAAGAAGATGGGTCCGCGGTGGAGGTCTTCAGGATGGAGCCGGTCGTCATCGGATGAAGATAGAAGATGCCGCTTGGATCAAGATGGTTGCCGGTCCGGATCGCCTCTTCTTCCCGGATAGGATGAAGACTTTGGAGCCTCTTCTGAACCTCTTCAGCCACCGGATGATGGATCGCCAACCCCCGCTTGGGTTTGGATGAAGATTTTGGAGCCAGGACGGATCGGTGATACCTGGTGAGGTGAAGACAAGGTAGGATGATCTTCAGGGGCTTAGTGTTAGGTTTATTTAAGGGGGGTTTGGGTTAGATTAGGGGTATGTGGGTGGTGGGTTGTAATGTTGGGGGGGGTTATGTATGTTTTTTTTTTACAGGCAAAAGAGCTGAACTTCTTGGGCATGCCCCGCAAAGGGGCCCTGTTCAGGGCTGGTAAGGTAAAAGAACTTTTAACTTTAGTAATTTAGAATAGGGTAGGGCATTTTTTATTTTGAGGGGCTTTGTTGTTTTATTAGGGGGGCTTAGAGTAGGTGTAATTAGTTTAAAATTGTTGTATTATTTTTCTATATGTTTGTAAATATTTTTTATTTTTTGTAACTTAGTTCCTTTTTTTTTTTTTTTGTACTTAGCTAGTTTATTTAATGTATTTATTTGTAGGAAATGTATTTAATTTAATTTATTGATAGTGTAGTGTTAGGTTAATTGTAGTTAATTGTAGGTAGTTTATTTAATTAATTTATTGTTAGTGTAGTGTTAGGTTAATTGTAGTTAATTGTAGGGTAGTTTATTTAATTAATTTATTGATAGTGTAGTGTTAGGTTTAATTGTAACTTAGGTTAGTATTTATTTTACAGGTATTTTGTAATTATTTTTACTATTTTAGCTATTAAATAGTTCTTAACTATTTAATAGCTATTGTACCTGGTTAAAATAAATACAAAGTTACCTGTAAAATAAATATAAATCCTAAAATAGCTGTAATATAATTATAATTTAATATTGTAGCTATATTAGGATTTATTTTACAGGTAAGTATTTATCTTTAAATAGGAATAATTTATTTATTAAGAGTTAATTAATTTCGTTAGATGTAAATTATATTTAACTTAGGGGGGTGTTAGGGTTAGGGTTAGACTTAGCTTTAGGGTTAATACATTTATTAGAGTAGCGGTGAGCTCCAGTCGGGCAGATTAGGGGTTAATAATTGAAGTTAGGTGTCAGCGGATGTTAGGGAGGGCAGATTAGGGGTTAATACTATTTATTATAGGGGTTAGTGATGCGGATTAGGGGTTAATAACTTTATTATAGTAGCGCTCATGTCCGCTCGGCAGATTAGGGGTTAATAAGTGTAGGTAGCTGGCGGCGACGTTTGTGGGGGCAGATTAGGGGTTAATAAATATAATATAGGGGGTCGCGGTGTTAGGGGCAGCAGATTAGGGGCACATAAGGATAACGTAGGTGGCGGCGCTTTGCGGTCGGCAGATTAGGGGTTAATAAGTGTAGGCAGATGGAGGCGACGTTGAGGGGGCAGATTAGGGGTTAATAAATATAATACAGGGGTCGGCGGTGTTAGGGGGAGCAGATTAGGGGTACATAAGGATAACGTAGGGTGGCGGTCGGCAGATTTAGGGGTTAAAAAAATTTATTCGAGTGTCGGCGATGTGGGGGGACCTCGGTTTAGGGGTACATAGGTAGTTTATGGGTGTTAGTGTACTTTAGAGTACAGTAGTTAAGAGCTTTAGAAACCTGCGTTAGCCCAGAAAGCTCTTAACTACTGACTTTTTTCCTGCGGCTGGAGTTTGTCTTTAGATGTCTAACGCTCACTTCAGAAACGACTCTAAATACCGGAGTTAGAAAAATCCCATTGAAAAGATAGGATACGCAATTGACGTAAGGGGATCTGCGGTATGGAAAAGTTGTGGCTGAAAAGTGAGCGTTAGACCCTATTTTGAGTGGACTCCAAATACCGGCGGTAGCCTAAAACCAGCGTTAGGAGCCTCTAACGCTGGTTTTCACGGCTAACGCCAAACTCCAAATCTAGGTCTAGGTAAGTTAACTTTTGATTACACAATTTAATGTGATTAATTTAAAACTATGTATATATAGATATCCAGTCTTAACCTGCTTTAATATCAGAACAAACCCTAAAGTTTAGAGCATAGACAGAAGATGACTTTACAATTGTTATACTTACAGATTTTTCTGATTTAGTAATGTGTTATAAAATAACATTATTGCTTTCATATTATTATTATTTTTATTCTTTTTTCTTTCAGATTTTCAAATTTGCTGAATCACAAAAAAAATATTATTTTTTTAAATATATATTCTTTTATTTAAAAAAAAATATTTTAAAATCAGAATATAATATATATACATATATATATTATATATATATATATATATATATATATATATATTATATACATACACATATACACATCCTTCTAATATTAGGACATAGAAAGAAAAGAATAGTCCCATGACTGTTTGTTAAATGATCTATTTTTCAAGCACATGCCTGCTATTATACATCATTTTTGAAATATCAACACAGCTCCAGCAGATAATGAGTGTTAAGTCTTGTATTTTAACAAAGTGAGGGTGGAGTTAGATACAGCCATATAATTATTTTTCTTTGTGATTTAGAGATGTACAAATCATAAAATGTGAATTAAGGTTAATGACGAGTCTAGGCAGTATAATTTAGAATTTAACTAATATTTGTACATATTATTATATGTTGTGACTGTGACAAAACAAAAAATAAAATTGTGGTGCTGCACAAATGATCAATTGCATAGAGCAACTATGCTAGCAGTCCCAGAAAATAATATGAACCATGGTTAACAACAAGAGAGGAGGATTGAATATAATATGTATCAATCAAAGGAAGGACCAAGGCTGCACAGTGTTCAACTTGCTTTATTACTAAAAAATACACATGGAATGACTCCCAAGAGTGGGGCGGTCTATGCTCCACACCAAATCCCAACAACACAAAACACACTACTAAAAACTATTAGAGCCTAAGAGTGGCTAAACAAAAAGAACCCCTAACTATGATATTGCTGTATGCTAATACAGTACTAAATGTGATTGCCCGTACAGGCACAAAGAATACAACTAAATAGCACACAATGTATCAAACTCTCAAGTAACCGGTTAATGCTGTGAAATATAGCAAGCGGGGCCCCAAAAAAATACTGACAAGATGTCAATGAATATCTGTGAATAATAATGTCCAGTCCCCAGGCCCTAGTGCTGATTGCACGCTCTGGTAAATATCACAGTTCTACTAGTATTAGCAGTTCATTTGTTACAATTGCAACGATGCTGAAATCGCCTGGCACATAAGTGTATAACAACACGCACAGGCTTAGATCTTGAATATCCACATCAGTATATGCAAATGTTGCTGCTTGTTTTTCATCTGTTAACCATTCACAGTGTAAAACTTATTCAAACACAAGTTGCATCAACGTGTCAGATAGCTGATACAAATTTTCAAAAAGCAGTTGTGTTGAATGCTTGATCTCTTAACAACTTTATTATCGTTGCGGTAAGCAAGACTTAATCCGTCGCCTAATCTCACCTTCATATCCATCTGCGCTCACCACTGAAAAGCTGGCAAGTATACATAGACATACCCGATTCACTGGAATTCATCAAGGGGTGTGAGCTGGTGTCTTAACTTGCATTAACCGTGGAGGAGATCTTGAGAAAGTTTGGCGGTTTGTTTGATTCACCTGCTCCAGGCTCATACATCAGCAGTGTCTCCTGCATAACTCGTTTCGCCCCTCCCAAAAAAGGTTAGAGACAGGGCTTCATCAGATGTGCTAGAGAGAGACTGATCCCTACTTTTATCGGGTTTCTTTTCTCCAGGTAAACGCTCCTTTGCACTGAGGTATTATTAAAAAAGCTGATTGAGCTACCTTACTTGACATTTACCACCTTAGTGTGTGCCGTGCTTGAATCGGGACAGGCTGAGAAAATACCTATTACCACTTGTTTCTTTTGCTGCCTTATCCAAAAGACACAAACATAATAAATTAAACAAATATTTATTTACAATGTAACCATCATCCTGTTACGTTTAAACATGAAAGTGACACGCTTATAATGCTGTCTATGCATTTTTTAAGATGCTGCAGACATCAGTGAATTTAGAGAAGAGAGAGATATCTCCCTGTATTGCCATGTCATACAAACGTCTGACCATATGTACCTCTAAAGCCTACTACATACAATATATATATTTTAGAAATTATTTAAAAATTTTTTAAAACACTCATATTTATATATCAGTCTCCGGTTAACTCCGGAAAATTAGTCTTAAATGCTATGGCCTCCCTATGCTGATTTTTAACCTTTTCATCATGGCTGCTTGCTATTTACAGATAAAGTATCACACTTATAATACTAATCTTGACAGACTGAGGGGAATCAGTCAGGGCCATTTTACCTCATTATAAGCAAATGAATGTCTATTCTCTTTAAGTAATTCTATACCCATCATCTGAAGTTTACTAAAATCAGAGTTGTGGAATGCCTTGAAATGTCTTGCCACTGGGCTGTTCTTTTTCATTATTTTTAATATCGTCCCTATGATCACGTGCTCGTACCTTTAGCTCCCTAGTGGTTTTTGCCCACATAAAATTTCGGGGCATGGGCAGTTCAACAAATAAATACGTTTGTTGAAGTGCAAGAGATTCTGTCTCTCACAGAATGCACTTTTTTACGAGTTGGTGTGCAAAAACTGTTTGACCTTGTTTATGTACACACAATAGACACAATGTCCACAGGGAACGGATCCCACTTGGTTTCCGTGCAGATGTAAGCCCAGTTAGTGTTTGATTCTCACTTATACTCACTATGCACCAACTTATCCCTTATGTTTGGTGCTCTCTTTGCTGTTAGTAAGGGATATTCGAGAACGCTCCTGTTAAGGAAGCATCATTAGTTAGAATATGCCAATAAGAGTTCAAGATACTTCGTAGCTTACCCCAATGATAGTTATATCTTGTCACTAATCTGGCATGATTCGGCATTTATTTGTCCCTTACATATTGCCAATATAAAAGGTCACTCCTAGCTGTATATAGTGCTCTGACCCAGGCTTTCTTAACCTGTCTCTTTTGAATAGCTTCTAGAGATAAATCTTTCAGCATTTCTTTAGCCTGCTTTCCAAAGGCTACTTGAGATGAACAACATCTCTTAAGTCTGAGAATTGTCCCACTGGAAACTCCCTTTTTTTGGGATTGTGGGTGGTGCTTTGGGCATGGTAACAGGCTATTTGTTGCTCTCTTCTTGTGATGGACGTCGGTATGAATCTCGTTCCCACTTTGCATATATTCAATTCTAAAAATGTGGCTTCATTTTTGCTTACACTGAATGTAAGGAACAAATTTAATTCA
Organism: Bombina bombina; assembly: GCF_027579735.1. NCBI lineage: Eukaryota > Metazoa > Chordata > Amphibia > Anura > Bombinatoridae > Bombina > Bombina bombina. The sequence goes on along the minus strand of NC_069500.1, from coordinate 1,160,118,461 downwards.
TTCTCATTGAGGATTTTAACAAATTCAATAACCGATTTTTCATCCCCTTTCCAGAGGATGAATAGATCGTCCACAAACCTAAGCCATACAATTACATGTTTCTCAACCCATTCTGCCAATTCACTGAAGACAACCCTATTTTTCCCAAAAACCTAAATGTAGACACGCGTAAGTGGTGTGCGCATGTTGCCCCATTGCGGGTGCCCCTCAGTTGTCTATACAGCTTGCCATCAAAACAAAAGATATTGTTTTTAAGAATGAAATTAAAAAAATCAAGTACCAGGGTGATGTTCTTCTCATATTCCTTTCCTCTAAGTCTAAAAAGTACTTAGCTGCTTCAAACCTACTGTGTGGGGTGATATAGGAATAGAGAGATTCAACATCCATGGTAACTAGTAGCATATCCTCATCTACTGTGATTTTGTCATAATTTCATTCAAAACATCTCTAGTGTAACGACAAAGGAGGATAGAGAATTCCAGGAAGGTACATAAAAAATAATCCACATATTTACTAATCCTCCGTTGGGCCACCGATTCCCGAAATTATCGGGCATCCAGGTGGGTTGGTCAAGTGCTTATGTACTTTTGGGATACAATAGAAAGTAGGTAATACTGGATGGGGGTTATTTAGAGATTGATGGTTCTTTTACAGTAAGAAGACCTTCATCCCTAGCCCAATTGAGCATGAATAACAATTCATTGCATGACATTTCATAAGTGCTGTAGGGAACCTTTTCAATAATTGTTCAGTGACATTGAGTTGTCTCCTGAATTCACGCACATAAAGCATCTTGGTTTAAAATCACAATATTTCCGCCTTTATCGGACCAGCTTAAAAATTAGATCTTTTCTTTTTGTGAGTTCCTCTAGAGCTACTCGTTCTCTGGTTGCTCAAGTTTGTCACTGACTATCCTTGGATCCCTATTTTATTGACATCATCTTCTACACACTTAACACAAGTGTAAATACTAGATGACAATGATAGTTGGGGCATATATTTGGATTTAGATTTAAACCCTGATCTCATAGGGAGTAAGTACTGTGCCTCACCTAAATCATGGTCATCTAGTAAAGAGACTAGGGGCACGATCCGATATACGCGTAGTTTGCGGCGCAAGCGAGGGAACCGCGTCGCCCGCAGTTTCAGCTTGCATTCTCGAGCTATCCAATATACGGCGCTGTCAGGTGCTAACGTGCCGTAAGTCGGATAAACCAGCGATGTGCAGAAATCTGCGTAATTACAAATTTCTGGCGTCGCCAGTGACTTGCGCACGTTAGAAACTGCCGGCGCCTACAAAACCTGACTAAAGTATGAAATCACCAGCGCTGTCTAACACGCCTCCCTAACATAGCCGACAAGTCGTAACACGCCTCCCTAACATAGCCCGACATGTCTAACCCTCTATCCGCTATCCCCCCCTCACTAGCTAACAATAAAATTGTCTTAACCCCTAAACCGCCGCTCCCAAATCCCCGCCCGCAACATAATAAAGTTATTAACCCCTAAACCGCCCGCCAGCTATATTAAATCTATAAGCCCCCTAAAGTGAGCCCCTAACACCGCCGCCATCTACCTTACCTACCCCCTAAAGTGAGCCCCTACCCCGCCGCAATCTATTTTAAAATTATTAACCCCTAATCTAATCCCCCTACCCCGCCGCCATCTATATTAAATTATTTAACCCCTAAAATACTAAACTATCCCTACCACTAAACCTAAGTCTAACCCTACAAATAGCCCTGAAAAGGGCTTTTTGCGTGGCATTGCCCCAAAGTAACAGCTCTTTTGCCAGCGCTATAAAAGGGGCTTTTTGCGGGGCATGCCCCAAAGAATTCAGCTCTTTTGCCAGCCCTTAAAAAGGGCTTTTGGCGGGGCTTTGTCACAAAGGTATACTGCTCTTTGGCCTACAATCTACATCCCCCTACACCGCGGCCACCTATAATAAATGTATTAACCCCCTAACTAATCCCCCTACACCGCCGCCAGCTATATTAACTATATTAACCCTAATTATATTAGGGTTAATATAGTTAATATCGTTATTATATTATATATGTATATTAAGTATAATAACCCTATCTAACTCTAACATCCTAACGAAACTCTTATTAAAATAAATCTAATATTAATATTATTAATTAAAATATTCCTATTTAAATCTAAATACTTACCTATAAAATAAACCTAAGATAGCTACAATATAATTAATAATTACATTGTAGCTATGTTAGGGTTTATATTTATTTTACAGGTAAAATTGTTAATTATTTTATAACTAGGTATAATTGCTATTAAATAGTTATTAACTATTTAATAGCTACCTAGTTAAAATAATTACCCAATTACCTTAAAATAAATCCTAACCTAAAGTTTAACAATACACCTACACTATCAATAAATTAAATAAACTACAAATATCTATCTAAAAATACAATTAAATAAACTAAACTAAATTACAAAAAAAACCAAACACTAAATTACAAAAAATAAAAAAAAGAGTATGAGATTTTTAAGCTAATTACACCTATTCTAAGCCCCCTAATAAAATAATAAAGCACCCCCCCCAAAAAAAATTCCCTACCCTATTCTAATAAGTTCAAAGCTCTTTTACCTTGCCAGCCCTTAAAAGGGCCTTTTGTGGGGGCATGCCCCAAAGAAAACTGCTCTTTTGCCTGAAAAAAACACACAATACCACCCCCCCAACATTACAACCCACCACCCACATACCCCTAATCTAACCCAAACCCCCCTTAAATAAACCTTAACACTACCCCCCTGAAGATCTCCCTACCTTATCTTCACCACGCCGGGCCAAACTCCTCATCCGATCCGGGTGATGTCTATCCAAGCGGTAAAGAAGAAATCTTCATCCCGGCGATGTTTTTATCCAAGCGGCCGCAAAGTCTTCTTCCATCCGCCAGCATCTTCATCAAGCGGCATCCTCAATCTTCTCTCCACCGACGGGGAGCATCCATCCCGGCCGACGACTGAACGCACGAATGAGGAACCTTTAAATGACGTCAATTCAAGATGGCGTCCGTCGAATTCCGATTGGCTGATAGGATTCTATCAGGCAATCAGAATTAAGGTAGAAAAATCTGATTGGCTGAATTGAATCAGCAATCAAATTTAAGTTCAATCCGATTGGCTGAACCAATCAGCAATCAGATTGAGCTCGCATTCTATTGGCCAATCAGATTTTTTCTACCTTAATTCCGATTGGCTGATAGAATCCTATCAGCCAATCGGAATTTGACGGACGCCATCTTGGATGACGTCATTTAAAGGTACCTCATTCGTCGTTCAGTCATCGGCCGGGATGGATGCTCCGCGTCAGTGGAGAGAAGATTGTAGATGCCGCTTGATGGAAGATGCTGGCGGATGGAAGAAGACTTTGCTGCCGCTTGGATAAAAACATCGCCGGGATGAAGATTTCTTCTTTACCGCTTGGATAGACATCACCCGGATCGATGAGGAGTTCGGGCCCGGCGTGGTGAAGATAAGGTAGGGAGATCTTCAGGGGGGGTAGTGTTAGGTTTATTTAAGGGGGGTTTGGGTTAGATTAGGGGTATGTGGGTGGTGGGATTGTAATGTTGGGGGGTGGTATTGTGTTTTTTTTCAGGCAAAAGAGCAGTTTTCTTTGGGGCATGCCCCGCAAAAAAGCCCTTTTAAGGGCTGGTAAGGTAAAAGAGCTTTGAAACTTTTTTTAATTTAGAATAGGGTAGGGAAATTTTTTTTATTTTGGGGGGCTTTATTATTTTATTAGGGGGGCTTAGAATAGGTGTAATTAGCTTAAAAATCTTGTAATCTTTTTTTTATTTTTTGTAATTTAGTGTTTGGTTTTTTTTTGTAATTTAGTTTAGTTTATTTAATTGTATTTTTTAGATAGATATTTGTAGTTTATTTAATTTGTTGATAGTGTAGGTGTATTTGTAACTTAGGTTAGGATTTATTTTTACAGGTAATTGGGTATTTTTTAACTAGGTATGTATTAAATAGTTAATAACCTATTTAATAGCTATTATACCTAGTTATAATAATTAACAATTTACCTGTAAAATAAATATAAACCCTAACATCAGCTACAAGTAATTATTAATTATATTGTAGCTATCTTAGGGTTTTATTTTATTTTATAGGTAAGTATTAGATTTAAATAGGAATATTTTAGTTTATAATATGAATTAGATTTATTTAATAAGAATTTAGTTAGGGGTGTTAGGGTTAGATAGAGTTAATATAGTTAATATAAATACTATAGTAACTATATTAACTATATTAACCCTAATATAATTAGGGTTAATATAGTTAATATATATAATGTAATAACTATATTAACTATAATATACTTAGGGTTAATATAGATAATATAGCTGGCGGCAGGATAGGTAGATAAATTTAGGGGTTAATAATTTTAATATAGATGGCGCGGTGTAAGGGGCTTACATTAGAGGTTAATACTATTAATATAGGTGGCGGCGGTGTAGGGATGGCAGGTTATAGGGCAAAAGAGCTGTTTACTTTGGGGCAAAGCCCGCAAAAGGCCCTTTTAAGGGCTGGTAATAGAGATAATATATTTTAGGGGGATTAGAATTAGGGGTTAATAATATTAATATAGCTGGCGGCGTAATAGGGGGATTAGATTATGGGGGTTAATAATTTTTTATATAGGTGGCGGCGGTGTAAGGGGTCAGATAGGGGATAGATAAGGTAGATGGCGGGCGGTTGTAAGGGGTTCACATTAGGGGATAGATCAGTTAAGATGGTGGCGGTTTTTAGGGGCTCACAGTAGGAGGTCGGTTAGCTTATGTAGATCGCGGCGGTTTAGGGGTTAAATACTTTATTAGGGATTGCGACGGGGGGATCGCGGTTGACAGGGAGATAGACATTGCGCATGCGTAGGTGTTAGGGTTTTATTTAGCAGATCGCGGTTGACAGGTTAGATAGACTTGCACATGCGTTAGGTGTTAGGTTTATTTAGCAGCCAGTTTAGGAGTTACGGGGCTCCAATAGTCAGCGTAAGGCTTCTTACGGCTGGCTTTTTGTGGCGAGGTGAAAATGGAGTAAGATTTCTCCATTTTCGCACACATAAGTCCTACGCTGTATATTGGATACCAAACTGCGCTGGTTTGGTATACCTGCCTATGGCCCAAAAAACTAGGGCGATGGCAGAAATATACGCGCGTAACTTCTAGGTTACGCCGTATATAGGATACCAAACCCGCGCAAATATTGGCGTCGCCGGCTTTTGCGGCGACGATTTTTAATCGGATCGACCCCCTAAGTCTTCTACTGGCTGCACAATCTGAGGCTGAGATGTAGGATCATTGGTAGCTTTATTCTTCCACATTTTTTTAAGCAAAATTTTCCTTGCATACAAATTGAGATCTTTAACAAACTCAAAAGTATCCAAATAATTTGTGGGGCAGAAAGAGAGGCCTTTTTTAAGCAATTTGATGTGAGATTGGTTTAAATTTGCTGAAGAGAGATTGATCACTGTCATTTTATCATCTTTTTTACATGGATACTCTTCAACTATCTCCAATATTTCAATCAAATTTGCTGATTCCTTGTTGCCATACGGGTCATTTGATTGTATCTGAACCATCCCTCCTCGGCCCCTCTGTCTTGATCTCCTGCGTGAAAGATCATCTCCCCCTCTTCCTCCTTCTCCCCCCCTCTCCTTGTCCTCCTCCAAAAGGGAGTTGGGCTTTGAGTGTTTCTCTAATATTAGGTGTTTGAGTATAAACTCACTGTCTGAATTATCTGTCCCAGAATCATAGGAAGCTCTTGTGAGCTTGTTATTCTGTAGATATAAATTTTCCCTCTCTTGAAATCATCCTATCTCTCATCATTTTGCGCCTCTTTCTGAATTTGATTTCACTCTGTAATTTCTCTAAGCTTTTCTGCATATCTTTGTTAAGTTTTTCAAATGCTATTTCAAATATTATTATATTATTGACTACATAATAACTTCTGTTATGTCACTTTTTAATAAATGTGTAGGGGTGAACTTTCTAGATTAAAGTGACAGTCTAGCTTAATGTTCTATTTCCATCTAATATCTTTCATGCACGTTTTAGTAACGTTTCAAATATATTCTTAAAACAAATATAGCTTAGTTATTATGGTATCGTTAGTTACAATATCACATAGGTAGATTAAATGATTTTAAAAATAAGACATGATAGCTAAGTTTATTGTCACTTTTAGACAGAGCTATTATTATTGTTATTGTATGCCATATTGATGAGTTTCCACTCTAGTGGAGTCATTTGAAGGGAAAGTTAACTCATATTTGTTTCAAATTCAATTTGTTCACAATTATACACTTTACCTGCTGGAGTGTTAAAATAGTTTACAAGTATAACCGTTATCCTTATTTATTTATTTAAAAGAGTTTATTTCTCTTGTGGTATTTCAAACTATTCTGAAGGTTTTTGGCCTTAAAGGGACAGTCAAACCCAAATAGCGTTTTCATTTATACTTGCCCTGGATCATCATTCTCAATGTAGCCCATTTTTCAATATATAGAGTTTTTCAGTAAAATCATTTACTTTTCACGCTGCAGCCATTTCAAAATGTCTGTTAAGCCCTTTTACGTCAGCAGTGACATCAGCAGGTTCTTGTAACTTGTGTACGTGTTCTATCTTGCTCGTAACCTGATTTTTGCGCATCAGCGCAGTGCGCCTCTGGTATTGTTACTGGAGGGGAACGTTTTGAACACATGCTCATTATCTGTGCGGTTTACAGTGGAAGCGTACCAGTGTCCTGTTTCTTCAACCCTCCAGGCCGGCAGAAGTTATCAGCAGTTAGCAGCTTGTATTCTTCTTTGTAGCATTGCAACATATATAGTATGTCACTGGTTTTTTGGCGTATACATTTCATGCTGGTATTTAGCAAAAATGACTTTCATTTCAGGTCCTTTTTTTTTCCAGGTAGTACAGTGTGTGTGAGCTCACACATATATGTGTTATGTATACTATATATGCTGTTTTAACATCTATGTCTGGAATGTCTGTATATCAGGGGACTGGCTATTATAAAGAGCTACAAAATAGATTCCAAAAATAAAAGGTTTTATTCAAATATATAAGGCTTTGCTTAGAATTGCAAACAACAGAAATGGTGAAATTTCACATAACAGTGTTGAGTATGCCAAAATTGTGGAATGGGTATTAAAGTAAATCTATTTTTGGTTGACTGTCCTTTAAATGTATATAACTTTTCCCGGGGTTACACTCATCTATTTAAATGTATTTATTATATTTAGACATGACTGCATCTAAATTAATTCTTAAAAACATTACCATTGCATATTTACTATTATAATAGTCGTGTATTACTGCATTCATCAATGATAATGAGCAATATTGTAAAAGTAAATATGGCAACTATTTTGTTATTGATGTTAATCGCTTGTGATGGCTACTTACTTTGTAGTGAAAGGGAAAAATGCAACCCAAAGTTAAAGGGACATAATACTCATATGCTAAATCATTTGAAAACTGATGCAGTATAACTGTAAAAAAAGCTGACAGGAAAATATCACCTGAGCATCTCTATGTAAAAAAGGAAAATATTTTACCTCACAATCTCCTCAGCTCAGCAGAGTAGTTCTGTGTAAAAAGTTATACTCAGCTGCTCCCAGCTGCAGGTAAAAATAAAAAAAAAAATGAAGAAAATGAACAGCAGCCAATCAGCATCAGCAGTGCTGAGGTCATGAACTCTTACTGTGATTCATGAGATTTGACTTAACTCTCATGAGATTTCATAGTAAGCTTCCTTTACCTGATTGGTGAAATATATGAGAGTTCACTAGGCTCATCCCCTAAGCTGTCCTAGGACAGACACACTAAAATGCTGCTTAGAAATCCTTTTAATGGGGAGTGGCTACTGAGGACTTTTGAGGTAAAATATCTTTCTTTTTTACATAGAGATGTTCTGGAGATATTTTCTAGTCAGCTTTTTACACTATGCTGCATCACTTTCAAGTGTTTAAACATTTGGGTATTATGGCCCTTTAATCTTCCATGATTCCGACAGAGCATATTTTAATAGAAAATACCATTTTAATAAGATAATCACATATTGGTTTCATTCTCTTGTTATCCAAAGTTTAAAAAAAGATATACATGAGGCTTAGGAGCATTCCTGGGAATTTGCTTATTTGTGGGGTGGGCCAACAATGCATAGTTGCAATGGTTAGCCAGATGTCTTCAGATACTTCACAGTATTGCATATCTGCTCTTTAAAGGGACACTGAACTCAATTTTTTTAAGTTTTTCTTCATTCTCTTGCTTGCTATCTTTATTTTAAAAGCTGGATGCAAATCTTAGCAGCCGACCCCATTTTAGGTTCAGCACCATGGATAGCGCTTGCTTATTGGAGCTTACATTTACCCACCAATAAGCAAGCATAACACAGGTTCTCAACCAAAAATGGCTGACTCCTATGCATCACATCTGCTTTTTAAATAAAGATTGTAAGAGAACAAAGAAAAATTGATAATAGGAGTAAATTAGAAATCTGCTTAAAATTGCATGCTCTATATGAATCATGAAAGAAAAAATTTGGGTTTTAGTGCCCCTTTAACGCACCATGAGAATGAAATTAAATAATTTTTTTAATGTGAAATATTCAGACAAATACGATGCTCGTATTTTATCCTTTGAGAATAATGAACAAAAGTTATTTTATATAAAAAAAAATATGTTCCTTTATTTTCTCAAAGTAACGTCATTATAAATACGAAGAACGCATTTCACCATTATTAAAATATAGCGTTGTAAAACGTATCTTTCAACACGAGATTCGCATTTATGAAAAGTCAAATATAATTTCACACACTGTCACTTGTTGGGATTGTAGAATACATTTAAAATAGAAGCACTGTCAATACTTCACAAGGAGCATGATATTCATTTAAGAACCAAGGAATACATACAATATTAACATTCTGGATTCGAAAATATTATAAAACATATTTTGTAAAAATTAAACTTTGAGTTGTTTCATAAACATTTAATAATGTGTCTGGATTATATTTACTATTGTGATAAAAAATAAAATATAGTTCAAATGTCAACAAAATAGATTATAATTTTATGGATTAGGTTATATTATATATGCATCACATACGCATTACATTTCCAGCAATTCAAAATAAAAGTCTACATGCTAAATGTAGTAACAGCACCCCTAGGAGGTATGTGTATGGAAGTTCCAAAATATGAATCCATGAACCATTAAGTAAAGCCAATCAGAGTTCATCAAACAAACATGACTTGAGTCAGTATGGCCTCACAGACATCATAACAAAATTACAGTATTTTATCCAATCAGATGTAAAGATACCATGGCCCATGATGTATATCATGTTTACTTCCCATATAAAAGTCCATTACACGTAGTCATTTTGTCAGTTCTCTAATGCCTGTAGTCAGGATTCTACTCCCAGGTTCACCAGAGAAGAAGTTCTGCACTGGTGTACATGGTTGAGGAGTTTTTATCCGCAGCTTTATGGAGCTGAGAGGAGGATGATGACTGGGCCGGTCAATAAAGGTCATCTGGGTATCTGTCACCCTCTATGTTAATTGGGTGGCAGATGTCCAGAGGGCCCCCAAGCAAATGCTCCGGAGATTCAGGGATATGAGATTGTGGCTGCAGAATAAAGTCTGCCTCATGAGGGAGTGGACTCATGCCCATCGGAGCGGTGCGGATCCGGGCCCACCCCCATGGGAACTTGTCCTCAAACCTCATGAGGAGGCTTTATGCACCCTCCTCAATCTTCATTTCGACCAGAGATTTGCAGCCCCCCAGTCCTTGGCCCCCTCCCAGCTCCCAGCTGCTGGCCATGAAATTCCTGACCCAGAGACCAGTGCAGCTCCAATCAGTGACCTGGGAGGAAGCAGGACAGAGGCTGTACCAGGTAAACATCAGACTTCATATAATATTTTAATATTTGATTATACATTTAAGCAATGTGTATACAATCATATTTTCAACATATATAGATTTCACAACAGACATTACCTAGGATGGTATACATCTGAATTTAGATTCATCAGACATCAAATAGGAATAATGCTATTTTTTGCGCAATCACGAATATGCATCACAGAGCTAAAATAGAAGTGTGCATCCATGAAATCCCTATCCTCCGCCATTTTATACATTAAATATCGATTCATACAAATATTTGAAATATTATTTTTTATCATTAAATATTTACAATGATCATATTTAAATTTCGTGATACACACAATTGTAAATATATGTGAAATATTTTTAAAATATATTCATCACACTACTAGATCAAAATAAATTCATAGTCACGGATGCACAATTATGCTTTTAATTATTGCGCAATGCTCATAGAAGATATAATTGCGCAGAGACATGAACATGGATTTTCTGTTACAGTGGCATTACTTTAGACATGTTGATCAAATGTATACATTATTTGTATAAATGTTAAGAATACAGTATCATGAGTTTCAATATTATAAATAAAGTGATCTATACTATCAATATACATTTTTAAATGAAAGATCAATGTATAACAATTGATGACAATGCAACAATACATAATATGACTCAAAGGGGCAGTCAACAACATAAAAGCTTTTAAATAAACATACATGATCTCTTTATTTATAAACACATTTTAAAAAACAATGATCTCACATGAAGAATTAAAATATGTTTTACTTTGTCAAATTCAAAAACAATGTATGATTGTTCATGTCAAAGTTATGATTGGTATTAATGATATCCAATCCTGATTTAATATTTTACAGATATGAATGTTGGTGCTGGACCCTCAACCTCGGGTTTGTCCCAGTCTGGTATGTCTCATTATGCTTCACTTTTGGCTTTCACATTTGGACATAACATTGCCTTATACATTTCCATTGATCGATATTAGAGTTATAAAAAAAAATAGTTGAGTGGAGCGCTAGACTCAGCCCACTTAGCCAACCTCTGATACTACCTCCTTCCTAGGTAGTTTAAAATTAAAGAGTCTAAATGTGTGGAATATAGGTGGCGCTAAAAATACACTAAGTATACCTAGCCGTGGGTTGCTAAACCAACTATACAATGTATCAGCAAAATATATATCTTAGGGCAGTTTCATATAAATCTTCATATAAACTTTCATATAAACTTTCATAAACTTTCTGATTCAATAATTGGAGGTAACAAGTGCTTGGATTAGGAATAAGTACAATTTTTATTCTTAAGTAAAATAATGCAAAAATAGTAAAAACACAATATAAAAAACGCAATATAAATAATCAAAATAGTCTCTCATACAACTGGCCCACACTCTTCACTCGCAACCGCTTCTAAATTAAATCGCTATTACAAAAGAAGTTGGCGGTTCTAAAACAATATATTGCTAAAATGAAAATGATAATAAACATCAAGGTTAGTGGTAAAAGGATGAGACACACTTCTAAGATCAATATGTAAACATAAAATGGTATTGATAGTATGACTATCTGGCTGGGGTTCTACTTCCCATTACCAAGCCTCTGTATTTATGGCACTTTCTTCTATTGCCTGTGACAATCAGACGTTTGACTGCCTGTCTCCAATGGGCTATAGCAACCCGTGGTTTTAAAATAGTCCCTTGTTATGTGCCCTGTTACAAAGGGAAATCCCTGCTTTCAATGCTTGTAGGATTGGGGAAGTTCACCAGGAAAAATCTTTTGCAGTCTTTTGCAAATAGGGGCAGATCCTCACTCAAAACAACAGTCTTTTGAAGATTTCAAACAGAAACACCGGAGTCTGTATTACTGAAAGAATCCCACAGACAAAAGACTGCAAAAGATTTTTCCTGGTGACACATAACAAGGACTATTTTAAACCACGGGTTGCTATAGCCCATTGGAGACAGGCAGTCAAACGTCTGATTGTCACGGCAATAGAAGAAAGTGCCATATAATACAGAGGCTTGTAATGGGAAGTAGAACCCCAGCCAGATAGTCATACTATCAATACCATTTTATGTTACATATTGATCTTAGAAGTGTGTCTCATCCTTTTACCACTAACCTTGATGTTTATTATGATTTTCATTTTAGCAATATATTGTTTTAGAACCGCCAACTTCTTTTGTAATAGCGATTTAATTTAGAAGCGGTTGCGAGTGAAGAGTGTGGGCCAGTTGTATGAGAGACTATTTTGATTATTTATATTGCGTTTTTTATATTGTGTTTTTACTATTTTTGCATTATTTTACTTAAGAATAAAAATTGTACTTATTCCTAATCCAAGCACTTGTTACCTCCAATTATTGAATCAGAAAGTTTATGAAAGTTTATATGAAAGTTTATATGAAACTGCCCTAAGATATATATTTTGCTGATACATTGTATAGTTGGTTTAGCAACCCACGGCTAGGTATACTTAGTGTATTTTTAGCGCCACCTATATTCCACACATTTAGACTCATTGATCGATATTAACATGGATCCTCTAATTAAATTCAAAGTGTTTTTAAAAAGAAATTTTATGATTCAGAGATTGAATTCCATTGTAATCAAAATCTGAATTTAATTGTATTCGAAGATATTCCTCAGAATCTTGCTATCTATAGTTGAATGTAATCTTATGGTCTGGCACATTTTGGATTCAGCACCTGGGTAGTGCTCGACAGTTGGTGGCTACAATTAAACAACAATAAAAAATATTCAAACAGGTGCTGAATATCAAAAGAAACATCTCATATGCTTAGATATTTTATTCTTATAATTAAGATAGAAGGAGAATTAAATATTCATTATGATAGGAGAAAATTATATATTCAATTGAAATTGCATGCTCTATCCGATTCATTACATTAACATATGCAATAGACTATTCCTTTAGAGGGACAGTCTCAAAATATCTTTCTTACCCATTACACTGTTTTGATGAAACAATACTGTGATTTAAATAACATCTTTCCCTCTCAGATTACCTTTATATATAAGCATATTCTAACAGCACCATGATTACATATTTTTTAATATATCTTATGTCTTGCATTGTGATCAATATGTGTTGTGTCAAAAACCACATTACTGTACATTGCACAAACTTATCTATATGTGCCACATGTATTATGCTCTAGTTGTCACCAGTTGTTATTCAAAGTGTTAATTGTCTGTCTGGATTTATTTTGAAACAGGGACCAATAGATATGTTCAGATTTGCAATAGATGAATATGATAAGAATTGGATGTCTAATCTTTTTTTTTTTAAATATTTTTAGGATAGATTACTTTCAGATACAAATACAACAAAACAAAAAAGAAGAATTAGGAATTGTGCTTAGAGCATGCAGGCTCCTCCATAGCATACACATAAACACTCTAAACAATTCAGACATTTGAAGTTAGTATTTTTTGCAAATTATATAATATAAGTTTAATTTAATACTCTTACAAATGAGTATGATGGTCAGGGAAGGTGGAGGGAGGGAACGTCGGGGGGAGGGGGAAGGTTTAGCGAAGCGTAGGGGGTAGAGAAAAAGTTTGCATCATAGTGATAGTTAATGTAAGAATGTCTAATTTACGTTTGTCACAGTGTTCGGGGACCAATTAGTATTGTAACGAGTTTGCCAGTCTGCCCACACTAGTTCGAACAGGTCTGAGTTGTTTAAAGTGTAGAAGACATTTTTCTCCATATTATAGATGTATGACATATAGTTTAAAATATAGGACCATCTTGGGGGAGTTGTGTTTTTCCAGGATTTGGCTATTGCCGCTTTAGTAGCTGTTAGTAAATAAATGCATAGATATGCTTGGTGTTTGGGTAGGTCACGGATACCGATATGGAGAAGGGCATTTGCAGGGGTTTTGGGGAGGATTATACCCAAACTGGCTAGTGTTAGAAAGCAAGTATTCCGAAAGGGTCTAAGCGTAGGGCATTCCCACCATATGTGTAGAGAGTCTCCTTTTTTCCCGCAATTACGCCAACATAAAGGCGAAGTAGATCCATAGATTTTGTTCAGTCTAGTGGGGGTAAGGTACCAGTGCGTTAGGATTATTTAGTATGTTTCAAAGAGGGTGACGCAGTGTAGGGCTTTCTTGGTAAGGGATATGACGTGTTGCCATGTCTGTGGGGATATGGTCATGTTCAGGGATGATTCCCATTTAAGTAGGTGGGGGAGCTTATTCTCAGAGTCTGAGTTTCCTAATAGGGAGTAATGAATTGAGAGGGGTCTGTGTAGCTTGTTACCTTGTTGCCAAGTTATTTCCCAAAGTGTACGAGGTCTATGTTGTTCGGGTTTAAATCCCCAACTTAGGAGGAAACTTCTCAACCTTGTGTATTCATAAGTCATGTGTCTGGGGAGAGCAAGCTCAGCTTGTAGTTCTGTAAGTGATAGTAAGCGCGGGGTTGGAAAGGTAATCCAGAGGTCTGCAACTGTCTGGATTCCCACCTGAGCCCAACTGTGCGGGTGGGAGTCAGGTAGGCCTCGGAGAAAGTGAGGGGTGTGGGGCAATATGCGAGTAATGCCTTAATCTGTCCCACATAGCGAGACATTCTTGTATTATAGGATTACTAATGCCCGAGGTTCGCCGTACATGGGGGGGATCCAGATCAAGTCTGGTAGATATATGGAGTTCGGTAGAGAGACTTGTTCAATAGTTTTCCATTTACTAGGGGTCTCCGCACCCCACTGTGCTATATGCGTGAGCATCGCACCTTTATAATAACGTAGAATCGAAGGGGAAGCAATCCCTCCCTTGTGGAGGGGGCTTTGGAGGATTTTATGTGCTACTCTAGGGGGTTTTTGTTGCCAAATGTATTTTGTGAATTCGCTTTGAAATTGGTGTAGAATGTATCCTGGGATTCTAAAAGGGAGGCACCTAAGTAGATACGTAATTTTGGGCAAGAATTACATTTTAAGGGCCGTTAGTCTGCCTATCCATGATATATAGGTGTAGTCCCATTTATCTTTTAGAGCGCACAGTTCAGATAATAACGGTAGACAATTTTCTTTAATCATCTGCGGGATGTTGCTGGATATCTTAACTCCTAAGTGTGATATGTAGTTTTTGGTACAGTGGACTCTAAATTGGGCTTTAAGGATATTAGCTGTGTCTTGGGAGAATCCCCAGGTGAAGATTTCTGTTTCATCGAAGTTTAATTTATATAGAGACATGTGTCCAAAAGACTCCAGGATTTCCTTCAGTCTCGGAAAAGAGGAAAGGGGGTCTGAAGAGAATATTGTTATATCGTCTGCAAATAACGCTATTTTGTGAATAGTGCCATGTAAGCGGACGCCGTCTACTTTCTTGTCTTGTCTGATTTGTTCAGCTAGTGGTTCAATCGCAAGGGCAAAGAGCAGAGGTGAAGAGGACACCCCTGTCTGGTGCCATTGGAGATTAGGAAGGGGGAGGAAAGGAAACATAGACCCTTAACTATCGCCAAGGGAGCGGAATAAAGTGCTTGGATTGCTTTAACGATATGGTCTGGAAATCCAAAGGGCCTGAGGACTTCCCATAAGTAAGACCACCTTACCCAATCAAAAGCCTTCTCTTCATCTAACGAGATTACAGAGAATGGCTTGTTAAGTCTAGCAGATTCAGTGCAAATGTTTAGTAGACATCTAGTGTTGTCAGGTCCTCATGGTTTGGGATGAACCCAACTTGGTCTAAGTTTATGAGTTGCGGGTAATAATTTAGATATGCGGATAGCGAACAATTTAGCGTAGATTTTAACGTCCAAATTTATTAAAGATATTGGTCTGTAATTGGAGCAATAAGATGGGTCTTTTTGTGGTTTGGGGATAGTTATTACCGTGGCTTCTAAATATTCTCTGGCAAAGTTCCCTTCTTCTCTAGCCTGATTGAAAAATTTAAGGAGTAGTGAGGCTAGTTCATTAATGTATGCTTTATAGAAAGATGCCGTGTAACCATCAGGGCCCGGGGTTTTAAAGGTTTTCATATGTGTTACTACATATTTGATTTCTGTAAGTGTAAAAGGGGATGAGAGCGCTTCTTGGTCATCTAATGACAGTGTAGGGAGTTTTAAGTTGTCTAAGAAAGAACGGATATTAGTGGTAGAGGCTAGTGAATAATCCTGAGTGTTTTCTAAATTATATAGTTTTGAGTAAAAATTTTCAAAGCATGTACCTATCTCCGAGTGTTTTCGATAAATCTGATTTTCAGACTGAATATGGTGGATTCTGGATGAGCTCGCTCTGTTTTTAAGTTTATTAGCTAAAAATGTATCAGCCTTATTACTCTTGTGATAGGAGATCTGTTTTAATTTATATAAATTGGCTTGGGTGCGCTTCAGTTCCAACTGATTAATATGATTTTTAATCTTCGTGATTTGGTCTATGGTATCGTCCGAAGGTGTGTTTCTGTTAAGGAGTTCTAATCTGCGTAGCTCCATATGAGATCTAGAGAGGGGAAGGTCAGAGAGTTTTTTTAGATGAGCTTGTCTCTTGATTATAAGGCCCCGAATAGTGGCTTTTGCCGCGCCCCAGAGGGTATCATCCCTAACTTGCCCATTGTCATTAGATTGAGAATAGAATATTATATCTTTTCTGATAGTTTCTTTAAAAGAAACATCCTGAAGGATGTGGTGTGGCAGGCACCAGGAGGGCCTTGTGTTATTATTTTCTACTGACCGGAAAGTAACTGTAACTAGGTCATGGTCAGACCATGGACATAAGGAAATATTAGAGTGTTTTACCTGGTCAAGGGTTTCTGCTGAGCAAAATACATAATCAAGTCTAGAATAAGTTTTATGAGGGTAAGAGAAATGAGTGTAATCTTTGTCCCTAGGGTGAAGTGATCTCCATACGTCGTAATATTGGAAATGGGCGATAATTTGTCTAAAT
Source organism: Bombina bombina (assembly GCF_027579735.1). Classification (NCBI taxonomy): domain Eukaryota; kingdom Metazoa; phylum Chordata; class Amphibia; order Anura; family Bombinatoridae; genus Bombina; species Bombina bombina. The sequence continues at coordinate 1,160,101,609 of NC_069500.1, read as the reverse complement.
TTATGGGAGAGTTGTGTGGAGGGAGTAGGCAGTTTTGCATGGATAGCTTTTTTCCTGTCTAGTGTTGGGTCCCAGGTCATATTGAAGTCTCCTGCCAAAAAGACACTGCCTATTTCACCCGGCTCTACTGTGAGTAGAACTCGTTTAAGATATCTGGGTTTGATGTGAGTTAGAAGATAAATAGAGACTAGAGTATGGTCCATATGGTCTATCTTGCATGTTAGGATTAGGAATCTAGATTGAGAGTCTTTTAGGACTTGAATTTGTTCATAAGCTATTCTTTTATGGATTAGAATTGCTGTACCTCTGGCCTTCTTCTGGAAGGAAGTATATTCAAGAACGGTGTAATCTTTGGATATTGAGTATGGAGGGTTGTCTAGGGACCAATGTGTCTCCTGAAGGAAGGACACATCAGGATTATGGAATTTTAGTGATCTAGCTAAGAGGCTTTGCTTGTGTGGGGAGTTTAGACCTCTGACGTTGTGGTCAAAATTTTAAGGGGGGGGCATAGGGGTTGTAAGAGGGTAGTCCAAGTCAGTCACAAAGCATTGGGTAGGAGGGGGTAGGTGGTAGGGAGAATCAGGTAGTAGAGAAAGGGAGGGGGTTAGCGAACATAGTCTGCTTTGATGGAGCCCTAACGTGGGCTACCTATGGGGGGGGAGAGAACAGTGAACAGAAGCAGAAGTTAGCAGGGCTAACCCTGGTCCGCAGTAACAACTCAACCTAAATTATAACTTCAATAGTGCAATATATATACAAAAGAATTAACTTTGAACATGGTGAGCACAGATACAATATAACTTTCAGGTTACTTACAAAATTCTAAGCTTTAACCTAAATGTCATTTATACACTACTAAGATCAGGCTAATTGTCCCAGTCGCTTGGTAGCGACTTGTTAAGGGTGGGTTAGTTTTAGGTCTCTTCGCTCTTTGCTCCTTAATGGACCATTTGGGAGCTGAAGCTCTCAATTTTGGGTAAGTAGGCTGAATTGCAGGAGGTAGGGCCGAGTGGAGGCCACAAGTGGGTGAGAGGGCCATGCCCTGAGGGATGGTGGATATTATATGACTTTGATTATTTCTTGTGACCACCAGGTTCGTGGGGTGCCCCCATCGGTACTTGATATTAGCTTTTCTGAGAGCCCAAGGTGATTGGTTGGAAAGTTTTGCGGTACTGAAGTGTATGAGCTGACAGGTCAGGCAAGAGTTGTATGTCTTTGAATTTCTCTGACAAGTTTGGTCTTTTAAAAGCTGCTTGCATCAGTTTATCTTTATAAATGTAGCTATGGAAGCAGACAATTACATCCCGTGGTTTTGTCGGCAGGACAGATCGCGATCTTAAAGCTCTGTGGGCTCTTTCCATTGTATCAGTTAACCCTTCCGGAGAGACCACAAGTTGCTTGCAAATAATTCCCTTAGAAAAGACTGTAGGTCAGTGTTCTCCACAGTCTCCGGGATGCCTCTAAACCTGACGTTATTTTCTGCGGGATCTATCTTCAATGTCTGCCATTTTAAATTCAAGTTGAGTCATCTGGTCTGCTAGAGTTTCAGAATAAGTTAGCAGGTTCGTCTGATCTACTGCTAGATCATCTTGTTTTTGCTCAAGTGCTTCAAATCTTACACCAATCTCCGAGATATCCTTTTCAGTTCCGCAGAGTTGAATTTCCTGAGTAATAGAGCGTGTCTGGTTGGCCAACATCTGTTGTAGAGTAGTGATGTCGCGAACCTAAAATTTTCGGGTTCGCGAACGGCGGACTCGAAACTTCCGGTATTGTTCGCGAACCCGCCATTGACTTTAACAGGCAAGCGAACTTTAAAACCTACAAGGAACTCTTTCTGGCCACAAAAGTGATGGAAAAGTTGTTTCAAGGGTACTAACACCTGACTGTGGCATGCTGGAGGGGGATCCATGCAAAACTCCCATGGAAAATTACATAGTTTATGCAGAGTCTGCTTTTAACCCATAATGGGCCTAAATCAACTAACATTCCCAAATTGTTTGCAATAACGTGCTTTAAAACATCAGTTATGATGTCGTATCTATCAGGTAGTGTAAGGGTTACGGCCGCATCATAGTGACAGAGCAAACTCCAAGTGTTACGCACCGCAATCAACCGCAAACAGTCCACTTGCACAACCACGAGATAGATAGATTTGATAGATAGATACATAGATTACATAGCTCAATCGATGCAAGGACACTAGGAGACTGAATACTGACAGTCAAAACAGTGATGATTGACAATTTTTGCAATACTGTTAAAAGAAATATGATTGCTGGGAATAATTGGCTAGGTGGGCCTGGCACACAGCAGGCTGCAAGGCAGGAGGAAAGTGCAATTCAATGGCACGAGCAAACTGAGGATTCAGAACAACTATTACCAAAAATTTTAATTTTTAATTATTAAGAATACTGTGACAACAAATATGATTGGTGTAAATATTTTGAAAGTAGGCCTGGCACACAGGCTTGGAAGGCAGTAGAAAAGTGCAATTCAATGGCACGAGCAAACTGAGGATTAAGATCAACAATCAAAATTTTTTTAATTTTAATTAGTAACAATACTGTGACAACAATTATGATTGGTGTAAATAGTTGGCAAGACAGCCTGGCACACAGGCTGGCAGGCAGGAGGTAAATGCAATTCAATGGCACTAGGAGACTGAATATTTGCAGTCCAAAAAATTATGATTTTTATTTTTTTATATACTGTTACAAGAATTATGATTGGTTCCACTAATTGGCTAGTTGGGCCTGGAAAACACGCTGGCAGTCAGTAGGAAAGTGCAATTCAATGGCACGAGCAAACTGAGGAATCACAAGCGATCAATTTGGAATTTTAAAGATTAACAATACTTTTACAACAACTAGGATTGGTGTACTAATTGGCTAGTTTGTGCCTGGCACACAGGCTGCCAGGCAGGAGGAAACTGCAATTCAATGGCAGTAGTAGACTGAATATTTGCAGTACAAAAAATTATGATTTTTAATTTTTTTGATACAAGAATTATGATTGGTGCCACTAATTGGCTAGTTGGGCCTGGCACACAGGCTGGCAGATATGAGTCGTGGATGGTAGGTAGGGCAGCAATTTAACACAGTATGCTGTGTAAGTGACAAAAACACAGGCCTGATAGAAAATTAAATTAGATTACACTAGCAAAATATTTAAAATTTTAGATTTTAATATTAAATTTATGTTAAGAAGTGCAATGCACATATGAGTGGTCGCACTGGCTGGCTGCTACGTAGGGCAGCAATTAACAACAGTATGCTGTGTAAGTCAGATAGACAGTTAGACACAGGCCTGATAGAAAATACAATTAGATTACACTAGCATAATGATTTAAATACTTTTTTTTGGGAATTTTAAGAAAAAGGTTAAGCACATACATATGAGTCGTGGCTGATAGCCTTGGAAGGGCAGCTATTAAAAACAGTAGGCTCTGTAAGTCAGATAAACACACGCCTGATAGAAAATACTATTAGATTACACTAGAAAAATGATTTAAATTATTTTTTTTGGGAGGGAATTAAAAAAAGGTTAAACACATATGAGTCGTGGCTCATAGACTAGGGAGGGCAGCAAGTAAACACAGTAGGCTCTGTATGTCAGCAAAACACACAGGCCTGATAGAAAATTATATTAGATTACACTATCAAACAAATTTAAACTTTTTTATATTTAAATTAAGGTGAAGAAGATATGAGTGGTGGGTGGCTGCCTGGCACAGACCAATTAACCAAAAGACTGAAAGAAAATGAGGTATATTAATGCTGAGTGAGCCTGACAGACACAGGCCTGATAGTAAATGTAATTAGATTACACTAGAAAAATGATTTAAATAAAAAAAAAAAATTTAAAATAATGTTATAAACGGATATTAACACTGGTGGCTGGCACAGAGCAATGAACCAGAGTATATGCTGTGTGACACAGGCCTGATAGAAAATGAAAAAAAATTACACTAGCAAAATAATTAAAATTTTTGGTTAGTTAAATTTAAACTAATGTTGTTAGGGAGATATCAGTGGTGGCAGTAATCACAGCATATGCTGTGAGCCTTAAACACAAAGGCTGAAAGCCAGGCAAATGCTAATAAAAAAATACGAAAAAAAAAAAAATAACGGCACGAAATATAAGGGCACCTTTTTGGGGTGCTGTGCTTGCAGCAGAGATGAGTGGAGTCCTTCTGGACTGTAGTGGACACTAAATACACTAGCCTAGCTATGTTTTTCCTATTAATGTCAGGAGCAAAAACACAACACGTCCTCTCATTAAGAAAGCAAGGTCGTTATGAGTCTAAAATGGTGGATTCCGAGTAGCTGGGAGGGTCTGTGAGGGAGTGTCTGATGTTGATTGGCTCTAATGTGTCAGACGGCTGTGACATACAGGGTCAAAGTTTCCTCAATGATGACACATAGGGGCGGATCGAACATCGCCATGTGTTCGCCCACAAACGCAAACAAGCTATGTTCACTGTGAACCGTTCGCGGGCGAACAGTTCGGGACATCACTATTGTAGAGTTGACTTTATAATGTAATGGTTTGATGGCACTTCTGAGCGCATACTTGAGTGAGATTCAGCATCAAGTGATTCAGGGTCACTCAACTCCTCATTAGGAACTAGATTGGGTTCTTTACTGGATTGAGTGACATGATCATAAACAGTCTTTTTGGTGACTGTGGGGGTCTTCCCCTGTCTCCTGGATCCATGAGGCATGGCGGAGAGATTATAAAGTTAAGTTGTAAATCAAAAGTTAGTTGCAGGCGGAACACAACAAGTTAACCTAAAAGAGTGAGATACTTAATGTTAAGGTTTGCTAACTCTTCTTACATTTGTTCAAGCTGCGGAGCAGGGTTGGTTGTCACCCCACAAGAACTAAGGCATTCCTGTTAGGCCATCTTTCAAGATACACAAAAATTACAGATCTCAACCTCTAGAGGTGAGCTTAATTTGTGGGTCCCCTCGCACCTCGGGAAGGGGAAAAGGAGAGGGGAAGTGACCAGTCCAAACTAATTGGACCGGAAAGGAGGAGGTACAAGGGGATCTTCTAGAACCTGAGTGGATTACAAGTTATGTAGTGCAGGGGGTATAGTAAGTAGCAGATGTACTAGTAGTGCATAGGACACCAAGGACAGTGCTAAAATTTAGAAGTTATTGGATAAAAGGGAAGACCTCTAGTTCACATCAATTATGTAGCTGCGCACTATAGATGGGGCACAAAGCACTTTCAAGCTTTGGGGGGAATAGAGTCAGTCTAAGGGCGCTATGTCAAAAGCTAGTATAATATAATCAGAATAAAGGCATTAAATTGAAAATAGTGCACAAATTAAAAGAGGAATTTCACATTCGAGCCAAATACGTCTCTTTAACTATTAAGTAATTTAAATCCTTAGGGGCTATTAGCGAGTACCAATAATTCAATTTTTTTTTTTCCCCTTTATTTTTGGGGTTTAATCCAAATGGGCACCACTGGTTTACTTGGGAGGAATATCACCCTAAAGTAAGATTCAAACAGGGGGGGGGTGAAAAAGGAAGATGTACAGCTAAGGGGCGTAAATGTTTCCTGAGTCCAGGAGCCACCCGACAGGGGATTTGGGCCTTATCTTATAGGTTATAACTATGAAAAATAGGGGCTAATAATTATCAGTGTGCATCTGTACTCATATTCCTGTAGGGAAAAAAAATACAGTTAGAAAAAGACACTACACCCTGAAAAATAAATCTCAGGGACACCTGAGCTGATGCAGCAGCCTTAAGAAGCTTATATAGATATATAGTTATATCGCGTACAGGATATGCTAAGTTCAGTTCCCCAAAAGGCTCAGTGGCTAGCTGGGCAGTGTGTGAGTCTATGATAGTCCTGTCAATATTTCTCCTTTATCTGGGGTAATGGGGGAAACTTGAATCCTGTGTGCTGAAACAAATTAGTGACTAGGTCCACTTGGGGAGAGTACCCAGAGCAGTCTTCTAACCCTGGGCTTCCTCTTGTGTGATCTGCTTCCCTAATAGATTGTTAATATTTGAATACACCACTATACAATATACCTATTATTATGGGAATAGGGGAACGTTCATTATTTAACGTTATTTTTGAGTAGTGCCATTGTTTCTCCTTTCTTCCTCTTGTGTGGTAAGGACAATAAGCCAAAAAGCACAATATAGGATCAGGTAGGACCTGGTCTCAGGGAACCGGTATTATTATCTTTAGTGGCTCTGGTTTTAGATAGCAACAAAAAAACAAAGTTCCTGAAGAGTGTGTGTAATAGAAATTATGTAGGGCAGTACTCTATACTGCTGTCTGGCTGCCGATACTAGGTGATCCCTTAGCGCTCCGTTTACATAGATCCCCAGCGGAGAAGAAATAAGCCTCCCAAACAAAAGACAGGAGCAGTCTCCAATTAGGGTATACCTCACAGAGTGGTCAAAGAGGGACCCGCTAAAATTTTAAGTAAGAGGTTGCTGATAAGAAGCCCCATGTGGGTTTACCTTAGGCCTCCGGGCGTCTCACACAGCTTCACTCAGGAGAGAGAGGTGGCCAAGATGTCCTTGATGCCGATAGTCTCCCACAGCTGTCAACTCTAAGAAAGAAGAGTAGACCTAGCACCCGCTCCCGCACAGATGGTCTGCAGGGATCTCGGTCTTCAGTGTGCAGGGCTGGCTGGGTGGCGGTCCAAGATGGCGGCTTTTTCGTGCCTCACCAAAACTTGCTCCGTGAGAAGTGGTCTCTGGCCCGGGTAAGATTCTTCGCTTCTGACTCAAGAGCTCCGGCTCCCTAGATGTGAGTTAGGCTCGGGGTTCAAAGAAGGGAGCTGTCAGGTGGCAGATGGTTGCCCGGTCAGGACCTTTGGCTGTATCACACAATTCTGCAGCTGTAGCCCTCACTCACCTCCGGTGTTTTTCCTAATCGGTCAAACAGGGTCCTCTCTTGTAGTTAGTGAGTAGGTTTGCTCTCCGGAGAGGAGCCCCGACCCTCCGGAGAACAGGAACCCCCACCGGCCTCTTCAGATACCGCTCTTAGGTAATCAGCGCAGTAAGCAACCGCAGGTATGATGTTAGAAGTTCTTGTTGTCAAAAAGTATGTCCAGCAGCTCTACAGTATATGGGGATATTTAGTTTAGCCGCAAAATAGGTTAAGGGCTGATATTTTAACCTTTGAAATACTTTTATTTATCTTTTTTAGAGCAGAGCTCCTCACACGCACATCTGATCAGATCAGCGGTTAGCTCCGCCCCCGATGTCTAATCTTTTAAGAGATAGTACATCTATGAAAGACATAATTTTCTTTCCACTCACCTTGATGAACTAATGAATAGAATTTTCATATTAGTGGTCTACTCTTCACATTTGGAAATATATTATTTTAAATAGTTTAGAATATGTTTCTATTCATGCCAAAGATGTTTTTTTTTAAAGCAGATGTACAAATTGTGTTAAATAAGTTTTTATTTACATCATTAATAGTTGAAGTTAATGTGCGTTTTTATTCATGCTAAAGATTTTTTTTTAAAGCAGATGTACAAATTGTGTTAAATAAGTTTTTATTTATATCATTAATAGTTGAAGTTAATGTGACAAGCCCAGAGGGATTCAGCAGTCCATTTACTCATTCATACGTCATGAAATGTGTATTAACAAAAAAAATTCAGATCATGATTATGATGGAGCAGTCCATTTGAATAAACTTTATAATGTATTCCTCTAATTATGAATATTGTTTGGATTAGTTTAATATTACAATCTCAAAGCGTCTTAGTCTACACCTATGTGCTTCAGAACATGGATAGCACATGGTGATATTTTGTATAAATGTAGACAACAAGAATTTCATGATATTCCAAATTACATTTAAATCTTAATCATCGAGAAATATATATTTGATTTCAATTGCATGCTTCATATAAATTGTGAAATGCATTACTTTTGTTCAGTATTTCTTTAATGCAACATTGCTATGTTTCCTTGAGCACCAGTATCAAGTTTTAAGATTTTATTTTAACGTGTACACAACATATTATGTTTTACAGATCTGGATGTTATATGTGTGATGGAGGAGAAGGATGTTCCTTTGGAGTCTGATGGTAAGTCAAATATATCTAACAACAAGTATATAACGTGTATTTGTTCAAAATCATATTTTGGAATCCAAAGAAAGTCTACAGCTTGGTCCTGTTCAAAAATATTCCCCCATTATGTTTCCAATACACTACTGCCCCCCTTTCTATATCATGCAGCATGAACATATAAATTAAGAATATATTTGCTTATTTATGTATAAATTGTCATGAATGACATCATGATATCACATGCATATTACATCCAATCACACAATAATCATCTTATAATTGTACCGACAGTCATTGCTAATCTTCTGAGTGCCTAGATGCAGACCATCTCGTTATGTCATCATTGTTCTGAGCTTATCAGCCATTTCTAAGTATACATAAAACATAATCATGTTGACATTCCACAATTTAATTTCATGATGTAAACATTAATATTCCTCTAACCTAAACAGTTCAATTATGAATGTGTCTATTAATATTGTGATGACATACATTTAATCCTAATGTAAAAGATAGATTCATAAAACATACTCTTAAAAAGTAATGTCAGATACCATTCTATTCTTAATATTTAATGTGAAAGGTAGTATCTACTGTGTATATATTTAGAATAGTAATTGATTGAACAGTTAATATTTTTTAAAATATATTTAAGATTACCAAGGCAATCATCTTAATCTATTTTGATATCAGTGATTACCTTTTTTCAAAGCCTATGTGGAGTGGCCATTTATATTAATTCATATTACACACTCCCATATTATCCAAATGGTGGACTCTCCAAAGTCAATCCACAGGCATGTGTCTAAAATAACTGTATGATGTTCACATGTAATAATGCACTTGAGATGTGATCCAATGACAAGTACATCACATAAGAGACGGATCTCTATGTCTTTTCAATATCAAATGCATCCATGTGTACTGATATATATTATCAAAAATACAAATGTCATATTGTAAAATCATAAAGATTAGCACATAATGTTGACTTTGAAACATGCTTTTAAATGTATTTATCAAACGTTACATAACAAATACCAATGAGCAAACAGAGTTTCAAGAATCAATTACAAAATATTCAAAATTAGACTTGATTTAAATCAATTAATACCTTTAAACATATTCATTATTGTGACTTTTGTATTAAATATTGGGAAGCATCAAAATTTACAGATTTTAAATAATACTGAATATTAATGTTACATTTAAATAGATTTTTTCATGTAATATATGTATTTAAACAATTGTATTATATTTTTCAGTTGGACCTTACACTTCTGGGCATCACCCTGCCCCAACTTCCCAAACTCCCCCCCTGACCCCCCCCTCGCTGCTCCCGTCATTCCCGTCCTGCGCCTTCCAAAACCCACACCCCTGCCCCACCTCACGACTCTCCCCATCTTGTTCATCCTGCTCCACCTGCCCAAGCCCCACCCACCCCACCGTCCCAACCTGAGCAGGCCCCACCAGAGCAGGACCCCGTGAACCACCACCACCACCTGAGCTGGAACCCAGCTTCCCCACCTGCACAGGTCACCCCACCTCGCCACATCCCTTTGCCCCATCCACACCTTTTCCCTGATCCCCACCTTCCTTGTCCTGGGTTTCTTGTGCTCCTTCCCAGTCACCAATGTAAGTATCATTACAAATCAACATTAGAACATACATTCTTAAAGGGACATTATACTGATCTAATTATAAATGAATGTTTTTTGAATATAAAATGTTATTCATGACGATTTTCTTTATTTTATGAAAAATGTTTACATTCTTTTAAATTATCATCCTCATTTTTTATGATCTAAATGATATTGGCTAGATGTTTGATATCAATTATGTAAATATGCTTATTTATGTTTTAATTTTAATCACAGCCCCTTTCCCTGTGTGTCAAAAACCAAATAAATAATGATTTGTCGTTAGGGTTTTTATTTTATTTCATATCTTAATGGTTTATCTATGAAGAACATATTTCATGTGTAATTATTCTTCTATATAGCATATTTTATTATAATCCTTATTTGTATTTAAATTAGTACAATGTCCCTTTGCTATATTTTTATTATGTTCTGTAATTAATATTCATTTTGAATGAATAATTTTATTTTAGGTTGTGACTCAGCATAGTTGATGCTAGAGGCTCCAGCGCGATTGGAGTGAACCATGCTGGGTTGCCATTAGTTGCTGGCATGGATGCAGAACTCCATGGTTTTGCAGCTGAGGCTTAATCGCCTCATGCTGATGCACATCATCTGTATGGCGGCTTAATCGCCTCATGCTGACGCACATCATCCGTATGGATGCAAGGCATCAAGCCGCAGCTTCAGAACCTCAGGCCGAAGAAGGTGAGGAGGGTGCCCCAGGAAGTGGAGGGTCTGGAGATGACCCAAAGGAGCAGGAATAACTCCTCCATCCCTATAACATTTTCGTTTTGTTGCCCATTGGCGTTTTTTTTGTTACGATTATTGTTGTGCCTGTTGCACTTTGTTTGCCCTTGTCAGATGTCCCCAAAGGGGCTTTCTTGGGCTTTGTTTACCCTTGCCAACTCCCTGCATAGGGGGCTGCTGCTGCACGGTGGGCTGGTGCAGGGATATCTTCTGCAGGGGGGCTGGTGCAGGGATATCTTATGCAGGGTTATCCTCTGCAAGGTTATCCTCCAGTTCTCCCTGAGGTGGCGTGTCATCTTCTGCACCACTCTAATGCCTTGGTGAAGGAGGAGCATGTGCCTGCTGTGTTTCCTCCTCACTGGCCTCAGACTCTGTATATTTGAAAATTAAACAAGTAAGAGATATTAGCACAGTTCCAAATAAAGATGTAAATGTTATATTTTAAAGTGTATTAATGAGGCTCCCTTCGTAATTTAATTCTAACCATAAGCAATCAATACGATTTACGTATTTGCAAACCCGTCATTTGGATATCTAGATGATCAATATGAATGTATTTTTGTGTGCGTCCTAAATATGATTAAATGCACACATAATCTTTAGACTAGATACTAATGTGATGGCTTTTCTTCAAATCCAATTTTCTCACAGTAATTCTGAATGCGTTTTCGTAATAATGTTTAAAAAAGCGTAATTGCGTTAGTCATATCTATAATTTATTTTGTGTGTGAATGGGTTATGAGGTGGATGGAAAGAGATTAGTAAATGAGCTTACCAGCAGATGAGAAGTGCAGGTTCCCGGTATCAATTCCTCCTTCGATCCCGACTAGGGCCACCTCGGATTTGTTTGGATGCAGCATTTCCTCTCAGCGGCTGTAGATGAATGTCTGCTCTGGGCCACCACCGGCCACGGCATTGTATAGCCTCTCCCTCGACATTTTCTTCTTTAGCTCACTTTTGCAGTCCCGGTAGCGGTGCTGTATGGATTTTATATCCCTCCAACTCCCCCACTGCATTGACAGCATTCGTTATCTCCAGCCACAACTTTTTCTTCACTGAAGGGTGGCCTTCGGTACCTGCAGCCTCATAGCCCTCTCCATATAGGCCGCTATAAGGACCTCCTTCTCCTCCCTGGTATACCTCTCCTCCCTCTGCCTGGGCTTCCCCTGTGATGTGAACCTCTGTTCTCCGGACTGTATTGCGCCATGTCTGCGCTCCTGACCAACCCCACTGGGCCCAGCCACTTGTTCATCTTTAACAATGTGGCTGGGCCCGTCCACCCTGACCTCTCCCCCTTCCTCTTCCCCTTCCTCTCCCCCTTCCTCTCTAGTTCCTATCCCCTGTCCCACTCTCCTGCCTCACCTCCTCCCTAATCTGCTGCCTCATCTTGTCCCTAACCTGCTGCCTAATTTCCTCCCACATCTCCTCCCTAATCTCCTGCCTCGGCTCTACCCTATCCTCCTTCCCGCCATACCCTTTCAGAAGGTGAAAGTGCACAAATGAAAGAGGGTCAAAATAATTAAATAAAAGTAAAAAGTGCTCAAACTGTGAATGGGATTTTTAAAAAAAGGGTAAGGGGTAGTAATAAACAAACGTATTAAAAAAAAGGACTAAATGAGGGTATGTAAACAATAAGTTGGTCTAAAAAGAACCAAATATAACTATGGGCTGGGTATAGGTTTAAAGGGAATGGGGTATGGAGTGTATCTGTGTGTATGTAGTGTTACTCCTATGTGTATGTATGTATTGAATGTGTTTGCGTGTAAATTAAAGTAAATGTTTAACTATGTGTAAGTAAGGAAAAACAAAGCAGCACTCACACTCTCACCCAGTCAAATTAGTGCACAAACTGTCTCACAAACTCTCTCTCACAAACTCTCTCTCTCACTAACTCTCTCTCACTAACTCTCTCTCTCACTAACTCTCTCTCACTAACTTTCTCTCACTAATTCTCTGTCTTACTAACTCTCTCTCTGACTATCTGTAACCTCCAACTCCTAGACCTGTACCTGTCTCGAAAAAGCAATACAGTCAAGGAAGCCATGTTTAGAGCGTGCTTATATACCCTATGTAAATGGTTAATGATGGTTAATGATGTACCGGTTTGCAAAGTAAACGAGTTACAGTGTGCTTTAGTGAAGATTTGTATGTGTGCAATGTGGAGTAGTTGTTTGAATTTGTGCATACTTATATTAAGTTTCTAAATGCACATATGTTTGAATGGAATGTGTATAATGCAATGATGTCATACTGATCGTTTTCCATAACATTCTCATAATTTAGTATATCAAAATCCAAATGATGATTTCTAATCGTATCGTATTTGTTAACTGTTCTAAATGTTTATTTTTAATAATCTTCCCTAATCGCTAATTCAAATGTTTTATTTGTGTATCAGTGTGAAATTCTTTTTTATTGTTCCGTGATGTTGTTGTAAATGATTGACCTGATTATTTTTAGTGTCCATTATGTTGTATGTGTAATGTGAGAGAGCAGTGTGTAGTTCTCGCAATATCGAATGTGATAGATGAAAAATCAGTTTATTCTTCAGTTTTGCATTGATGTGAGAATCCATTACAGGCCCGTGATTACGCAAGTGAAATAAATGCGGTACTGGTGTTAACGCGACGCGTAACAAGGTTCTTTTCAGACTTGTAATACCTAAGTTCCGAAGAGTGCACAATTAAAATTACGCATGTGCTATTTGCGAACAGCCATCATGCAAAACGTGTAATGTAGGTGTAAGTTAATAAACAATTTTTTTTATCTATTAAACAATTAAAAAATATAGTTGAAATCAGACTTTTAACTATGTAACGTACACAATTTAAATATTAATGGCTAGATTGTAAGGGGAGCGCTATTTATCACTCCCGCTCACTCGCTAACTATGCTAGAAGTAAGCTTTTTGCAAATGTTGGGTAGTACTGAAAGTAAAAAGTTTTTGCTTGTGCGTTAAACCGACGTGCGAAAAAAGCCGATCTTTGAATATCGCTACAGCATTAACATATGCCCCCATAGATGTCAATTCAGCGTTATCCCGACGTATGTTAAATTCTATTGCTCTAAATTGATCATGTTTATTCTCAACTTGTAATATCCATGCTACATCCAATGCAAAAAAACAGCACCGATAAACCCAATATTGCTCACGTAACTGCACATTACTCATAATCTGGCTGTAAGTGTATGGAGGTTTAAAACAGCAGTAAACACATTGAGCATGCAATTAAAAAGTATAGTTATACATTGTAAAACAACTTTGCGATATGAATTCATTATTTATTTTGCCCCTTTTTCACATAATTTAGCTCTTAATATTGTGGCTTTTCTAATTCTCAGAAATGAAAAAGCACACCCCAATCCTGCTATATATCTTTCCCTAAATGGCTTTAACAGATAAGAATAGCAAAATAATGCACTGAATACTAACATACAGGTAGTAATGGGCGCAATGGAGTTAGAAACGAACGCAACAAAAGTTGTGTTATTTCACAATCCAATGTGCTGCCATTACAAGTTTTCAAACAGTCGGCTTGTGCGTGCAATATGGTTGCATTGAGCTCCATAATGCACAAAATCCAAGTGCTGTTTTGACTTGCTTGTGCACGCTTTCCCCATAGACATCAATGGGGAGAGCGGGTTAGAAAAAAACACCTGCAATCGCGGAATGAAAAGCTCCGTAATGCAGCCCCATTGATGTCTATGGGGAAAAGAAAAATTATGTTTAAACCTAACACACTAACATAAACCCCACCAGGGCCGAACTGGGACCAAAAATAGGCCCGGGCATTTTAAGGCAAAGCAGCCCACTCCTCCCCCATTTTTTATTTAACCACCCACATACACACACTCATATGCATGCACACCACATATATAAACATGCATATGCATACACATTACATATATATACACACTTATGCACGCACACCACACATACTCTCATAAGCACGTAAACCACACATACATACACTCATATGCACCCACATCACACATACATACACTCATAAGAACGTACACTACGCATACATACACTTGTAAGCATGCACTCAACACATACATACACTCATATGCACCCACACCACACCACATATACATACGTACACCACACATAAATACACTGATAAACAAATACCCACACTCATATGCACCCTCAACACACATACACACACTCATATGCACCCACACCAAACATACACACTCATATGCACCCACACCACACATACACACACTCATATGCACCCACACCAAACATACATACACAGATAAGCACGTACACCACACATAAATACACTGATAAACAAATACCCACACTCATATGCACCCTCACCACACATACACACACTCATATGCACCCACACCACACATACACACACTCATATGCACCCACACCAAACATACACACTCATATGCACCCACACCACACATACACACACTCATATGCACCCACGCCAAACATACACACTTGTATGCACTCATATGCATGCACACCACACACACTCATACGCATGCACACCACACATATATAAACACGCACATGCATGCACTTTACACATATACACATGCATATACACACACACCACACTTACTGTACATACACTCATAAGCATGTTGACTCACACATTCGGCACTCTTCTTGTGAACCAATAACCAAACATGACAAAGTTTTTGGGTACAAAAGGCCGCAGCCCGCATTTATTAAACAAACAAGTGTTTACAAATAACACAACCACCTAACCAATGTGGTTACAAAAAACCCTGGGGTGCTGTCCATCATCCACCACACGTGCCTTCCACTGGCTGTTGCCAGGCACGCCCCCCTTTTCTTAAACTCTCTCCCCATCGTCCGATGAGGTACCATTACCACATAAAACTCGCCTGATAAGGCCAGCACCCGCCCTTCGCTGCGACTTCCAAATTCTTAAAACAGGGAGGGAGGGAGGGAGCTTTTCCTGCTTCACAAGGGAACTGATGCTGGCTTCCGCCTCACAACCCTCAATACTTATACTCGCTCCTCCTTCTCTAAACTCTGCCTAGCAACCCACTGCTATTGGCCTGTAGTGTGGTCACATGCCCCTGCTCTCAATTCATTCCTTCCGGGGCTTCTTTGACTCACACATTCGGCACTCTTCTTGTGAACCAATAACCAAACATGACAAAGTTTTTGGGTACAAAAGGCCGCAGCCCGCATTTATTAAACAAACAAGTGTTTACAAATAACACAACCACCTAACCAATGTGGTTACAAAAAACCCTGGGGTGCTGTCCATCATCCACCACACGTGCCTTCCACTGGCTGTTGCCAGGCACGCCCCCTTTCTTAAACTCTCCCCATCGTCCGATGAGGTACCATTACCACATAAAACTCGCCTGATAAGGCCAGCACCCGCCACAGACCGACCTACCGTCGGACACCGCCCAACCGGGCTAAGGCCTTCTGTACCCCTTCTTTTAGGTTAAAATTAAATAAGTGCAACCCCACTTCATTGAGATGCACCCCATCCTTAATAAAAAAGCATCTGCCTGATTCCCCTTCAAATTCAACATGGCGAATGCCAAAACCCCCCAACTGAGAAACAAAACCTGATAGAGTCCTGTTAACATTTCTTCTGGATAAGTCCAGCCTCCTGACATCCCAAGCTGAGCGCCATTCCAACCTTGTCTCAATTTCTGACCACACAATTATCACCTTCGGGAACAAAACCTTCAACCTACGCATGCCACCCTTCAACTGGTCAATCAAATCTTTTTGAGCCATAAACCCTAAGTCATTTCCTCCAGCGTGTAACACCAAAATGTCAGGAGGCTTGTACAGCCTGGCAAACTTACTCACTGTACCCACTACCCCTTCCCATTTGAGACCTCTTACCCCAAACCACTTTACCCCAACCTGTTCCCGAGGAAGACCCAACTGGATTCCCCCTTCCTTTGTTGCTGCTGCCTTTCTCACCCAGTAAATGAAAGAATGTCCAACTATCCAACACTGAACTGGACCTGTTAAGAAAAACAAAACTATACTATCATGTTAGGTCGAACATAACGTTTAAAACACCCCGACTTCCACCTTCCCACCTTTTTCACAACTTCCTCACTCAAACCCAATTCATGCGCCTCAGTTGCCGCGCCTATTCTAAACGAATGGCATCCAAAGTCTTTCGGGTCCACCCCAGCCACGGACAAAGCCCTTCTAAGCACCGCCCCAAACTGATATTTTGACAATGCTCCTCCATCCCTCGTGCCTCAAAAGAGGGCCCTCACCTCTAGGCCTGATCCTAAGATAGTCCATCAGTGAACCTACCGGGCAACAAACACCCCCGATAGCAAATAACTTGATTAAGCGGCCCATACCCTCCTGATCTGTCTTAGATTTTCTAAGCCAAATAGACACTTCCTCCCTTGATATCACCACATCACTAAACCCGATACCACCATTGTCCTTTCTATTGGCCCCTACCAATTCCAACACTCTAAAAGCCCCGAAAAAGGCTAAAACAAAAGCCACCCGGAACAAATAATACTCAAACTTTGAATTACACACCTCCTCCAAAGCCCCAACTACCTTTAATAGTAAACCAAATACAAGTGGACGTCTTTTGTCCCCCCTAGCTCCACCTCTACAAACACCTCTCACCGCCAATTTTACCCAAAACTCCTTTGTTAAATCGACCCATCCCATCAGCTTAAACAGAAAGGCTAACGCCGCCACCTGACGATTCACCATGGATTTTGACATCTTCGCCTCTTTCCATTCCTGCACCCAATCAACTAAGTACCACACCCAATCCTCTTTTGACAGCCTGATCCCATCCCTGTGCAGTCTACAAAACCACCGTTTCCATACTGGCACGTAAGCTCTTAACGTACTCTGGGCTAAAGCCCCTCTCGCCAATTTCAATCCTTTAAGAAGTCCATCTGCCACAATGCCCTTGGGCATTCTTCCCCATCCAACTTCGCCTCCGGGGCTGCTTCCCGAAACTTCTGCCACTGCAACCGGGAAAGAGAGTCAGCAATCACATTTTGCTTCCCGGGTACATGCACCGCCCGAAAAAACACATTCCCCCTCAAGCATTCCAGGACAAACACTCGGAGAAGCCGAATCACCGGCCTCGACTTCGCTGTCAACTTATTGATCGCAAATACCACTCCCAGATTGTCAGAGTGGAAAGTCACCTTCCTATCCCTCAGCTCACCATTCCAAACCATCACAGCCACCACCAACGGAAACAATTCTAGAAACACCAAGTTCTTGGTTAAACCTTGTTCCCTCCATTCCTCAGGCCATGTATCCGCACACCATCTGCCATCAAAATATGCCCCAAAGCCATGTGCTCCTGAAGCATCTGTGTATAGGTGCAACATCTCATCCGATACCGGCCCCTCCTGAATGAGCGACCGCCCATTGAACTCCTCCAGAAAAATCAACCACACTCTTAGATCCTCCTTCAACTCCTTTGAAAGCCGGATCCTGTGGTGTGGTTCCTTCACCCCAACCGTAGCCAATGCCAGGCGCCTTCCAAACACCCTTCTAACTGGGATCACCCGACAGGCAAAATTAAGCTTGCCCAGTATCGATTGCAGCTCTCGCAATGACACTTTCACCTTCCCAAGCATCTCAGTTATGACCTTTCTCAGATCTACCACCTTTTCCCAAGGTAACGAGCAATCCATCAAGACTGAGTCAATCTGGATCCCCAGAAAACTCAACTTAGTCACCGGCCCTTCCGTCTTTCCTGGTGCAATCGGAATCCCGAATTGCTCAGCCACATCAACAAATGTTTTCAACAACATTTCACAAACTCCAGAACCAGCTTCCCCCACAAACAGGAAATCGTCCAAATAATGGACCATCGATGACCTGCCCCGCCTTTTTCTTCACCACCCATTCCACAAATGTACTAATTTTTTCAAAATACGCACAGGATATGGAGCATCCCATGGGTAAACACAAATCAACGAAAAATTCCCCTTGAAATTGACAACCCAATAAATGATGACACACCGGATGGACTGGTAAAAGCCGAAAGGCTGCCTCAACATCCACCTTTGCCAACAATGCTCCAATCCCTGCTCTCCTGACCACACTCACCGCCTTATCAAATGATGCGTAACGTACTGCCGTCAAAGACGGGTCAATCCCATCGTTAACAGACGTGCCCTTAGGATGAGACAGGTGGTGAATCATTCTAAATTGTCCCTCCGTCTTCTTTGGGACCACCCCAAGTGGGGACACCCTCAAATTGGGAATGGAGGGTCCTTGAAGGGGCCCGCCATTCTCCCCAGTGCCACCTCCTTTTCCAACTTAACTTGAACCACCTCTGGGAATTGCTCGGCCGATTTCAAATTCCCAGGAACTCCCGATCCCTTTGAACCCTCGAACGGGATACGAAACCCAGAACTGAAGCCCGTCAGTAACAGCTCCGCATCCCCCGCTCTACCCTTCGTCTTACCGTATTGTCTTAGCCACGGGGCCATCTCTCTTACCCTCACCGGGGTCTGAGCCCGTAGCAGCACCCTCACCTCCTTTTC
This sequence comes from Bombina bombina, assembly GCF_027579735.1. Classification (NCBI taxonomy): domain Eukaryota; kingdom Metazoa; phylum Chordata; class Amphibia; order Anura; family Bombinatoridae; genus Bombina; species Bombina bombina. The sequence goes on along the minus strand of NC_069500.1, from coordinate 1,160,082,623 downwards.
CATTCCCTTTTTCCTTTCCGGAAACATTTTGCCCCAGAGTGCGCACCTCCGCATCCTGAGCACTCGTGCTTGTATTTGCATGCCCCTCCGAACCTACACACCCCTTCATTAAACTGGAAGCAGAGGCCTTTTTTAATTGCCACCGATGTGGCCCCCACGGTCGTTCCACTAGCCCCCGTTCCTCCACTCCGAAAGGACTGCCCCCTCAAAGGAGTCATTAACTCCAACCACACCCCCATCTCCCTGTCGTCCCACCGCATCTCTGGTCGTACCGCCAGCCTCTGGCGGAACTGTTCATCGTACCGCCACCAGGCAAGACCCCCATATGTCCTCTGAGCCCCTGATATTTCATCAAAATAGCAAAACATAGTCGAACTCTGCTCGGGGAATTTCTCCCCGATCACGCTGGCTAATATGCAAAAGGCCCTCGTCCAGTTTGAAAAAGTTTTAGGTAATTTCCTCCACTTTTTCTTTCTCTCCTCCTCTTCCTTTTTTCCCTGTTCCCCCTTTGGATCCTCCTTTATCTCAATAAAGTGGTCCAACGGCAACAATGAAAAGATCTCTACAAACTCTCGTTTCCATATCTTTTCTTTAACCTCTTTACTCAGATGGATCCCAAGTGGTCCAACCGAGCACAAGCAAGGCCTACGCAAAGCTTGATCCGCCACAATTAACACTTCACCGCTTGTAACCGGCACCGACCCTCCTTTATCTCCCCCACTCCCCGAAGGGGTTCCAACCACCGGTACACTAACCTCCTTCACTGCGGTACCCATGCTCCCGCTGCTGTCCCCACATCACCCCCAACCTTCCTTTTGTCTTCTAATTGAGCCACCAGCTCCTTCAGACCTTTCATCACCGTCTCATACACTCCCCCCCGACTCTTCTTTTTCCTTCCCCCCCTGCAGGGAACCCGCCGTCTCACCTGGCGGCCTTGTCACAGGCTCCTGCACCACTATTGTATCCTCTCTTCTCCTTTCCGCCCTGTCACCTGCAGATCTTCTCCCCCTATCATCAATGTTATAAGACATAGAGATTTCCCTCCTACGTGTATGTTCTCGATCTCTATCCCGCCTGCCCCATGTGGGGGACGTATGCCTTTCCCGCTCCCTGTAGTCTATCCTTGGCGTCCGAGATCTCTCCCTCCGCCGTGCCCCTCTGCTCCTGCTCCTGTCCCTTCTGCTCTGTCCACCTGAACCTCCACCTGATCTCTGTGGAGAATGATTAACATGATGTCTCTGCCTCCTAGTGTCTTCCCTCTCTCTTCCCCTGTCCCTCTCTCGTTCTTCCCTAATTCCCCCAATTTGTCCCTCACTCTGAGTTACGTGTCCCCCCCCCAGGCACCAGAGAATTGAGCAGCTGCATTAAGGTAGCCATCTCTCCTACCTGTGCCGATCTCTCCGGTTCCGTCTGCTGTCCCAATTGCAACTCTTCTCCAGCGAAGTCACTGTAAGATTCATTCATCCACAGGACGTCCTCCTCCAGCTCCTGTAATGAAGACTGCTCTGCAGGCAACCCCGGCCTTTCCACCGGGACGCCGTCCGACTCCTCCGGTTCTGAAACACAATCATTAACTTCCAAATTATTCCTTTTCTCAGTCCTTTTACCCCCCACTCCTGTTCTCCCTGCCCCTCTCTGTCTCTGAACCCCTAATCTCCCCATCCCCCCTACCCCCTGTAACCCTATCCCTTTCCCTTAGTATCCTGTACCAAAACCTCAACGGCCTCTCCTATCCCACTTGATATTCCCCCTGCACTATGCCTGCCAGCCCTGTTCGCCTCAGCTCCCCTTTCCCCACCTACCTCTTTTCCCTTTTTTCCTCTCCCCTTAGCTTGCCCCTTCCCAATACCTCCTCTTCCCCTGCCCAAACAACGTCCACTATTCTCCCCCAATACCCCACTGCCCCTTACCACGTTCCTATCCTCCTTTTCCCTCCCCTCCCCTCCCCTAATGTTCCCTCCAATTCCTCCGCTGCCACTCGCAGCACTTACAGTTTCCTTAACCCTCCCCTCACTGCTCCCTAAGCTTACACCTGTTCCTCCAATAACCCTACCGCTTCTCTCATTCCCACTCATCCCCTCCCCCCCTCTCCTTCTATTCACACTAGCACCCTCAATGACCGAGCCACCTCCCCCCCCTCTCACCCCCCTTTTTACTTATACCGCGCCTGGCGACTGCCACCGCACCCTCCCTGCTCCCCGAACAAACCTCTTGTGCCACAATTACTCCCCCCTCCCCGCTGCCTAAGCTCGTCCCCAGCAACTTAGGCCTCAGTGTTCCCCTCCTACTCCCTGCTGACACTGGAGATGTGCGCAGCTCCTCCACAGCCCTTCTCTTGCCTCCCGACCTTCCGCTACCTCCACCTCTGGCCGTATCAGGCCTCCCTTGACCCAAAGCTCCCCTCCTGTCATCCGGACTAAGCCGCACCTGCGGCTTCGTCCGCCTCACCGGCCGACCGCACCGCTCCTGACCTGATGTTCCTGCTGGCTCGACTGCCGACGACCCTGCACCGGAACAGCTGTCCTCTGAAAAGAGCCTCTGCTGGAGCCAGGTAACACCCTTTTCCGCTACCAAGGTCCTTACCTGTTCCAGCAAAAGGCTCACGCTCTCCATTCTGCCTGTCAGCTTTTCCCGCTTCACAAGGGAACTGATGCTGGCTTCCGCCTCACAACCCTCAATACTTATACTCGCTCCTCCTTCTCTAAACTCTGCCTAGCAACCCACTGCTATTGGCCTGTAGTGTGGTCACATGCCCCTGCTCTCAATTCATTCCTTCCGGGGCTTCTTATATCACACATACATACATTCATAACATAAGCACGCTCACTACGCATACACACACTTATGCACGCACACCACACATATGCACGCACACTGTACATCACATACATGTAAAGGTTTTTTTGAAATATTGAAGTAAACCACACCAGAACAATAAAATATGCTGCCCTTGTAACTTGTGGATATTGATAATTTTGAATGTTTTTATAAACAGCAGTACATTTTTTATGCAAGGAAATACAACTGAATCCTTTGTTATTCCATGGATTTGATTCCTGAATCAGTGAGTTAACCACAAGCAAGATATACCAGCAAAACCCCCATATTGTTTTTTTATATGTGTAATACAAAGTTTAACATTTTTAAATGTCACAGTCACACTACAGAGAATACATTTTTTTTTAAAAGAAAACACTATCGGCTAGATTTAGAGTTTTGTCGGTAAGGACTCGCGTAGCTAACGCTGGCTTTTTTCTGGCCGCACCATAAAAATAACTCTGGTATTGAGAGTCCACATAAAGGCTGCGTTAGGCTCCAAAAAAGGAGCGTAGAGCATATTTAACGCAGCTTCAACTCTCGATACCAGAGTTGCTTACGGACGCGGCCAGCCTCAAAAACGTGCTCGTGCACGATTCCCCCATAGGAAACAATGGGGCTGTTTGAGCTGAAAAAAAACCTAACACCTGCAAAAAAGCCGCGTTCAGCTCCTAACGCAGCCCCATTGTTTGCTATGGGGAAACACTTCCTACGTCTGCACCTAACACTCTAACATGTACCCCAAGTCTAAACACCCCTAGCCTTACACTTATTAACCCCTAATCTGCCGCCCCCGCTATCGCTGACCCCTGCATATTATTTTTAACCCCTAATCTGCCGCTCCGTAAACCGCCGCTACTTACATTATCCTTATGTACCCCTAATCTGCTGCCCCTAACACCGCCGACCCCTATATTATATTTATTAACCCCTAATCTGCCCCCCACAACGTCGCCTCCACCTGCCTACACTTATTAACCCCTAATCTGCCGAGCGGACCGCACCGCTATCATAATAAAGTTATTAACCCCTAATCCGCCTCACTAACCCTATAATAAATAGTATTAACCCCTAATCTGCCCTCCCTAACATCGCTGACACCTAACTTCAATTATTAACCCCTAATCTGCCGACCGGAGCTCACCGCTATTCTAATAAATGTATTAACCCCTAAAGCTAAGTCTAACACTAACACCCCCCTAAGTTAAATATAATTTAAATCTAACGAAATTAATTAACTCTTATTAAATAAATTATTCCTATTTAAAGCTAAATACTTACCTGTAAAATAAATCCTAATATAGCTACAATATAAATTATAATTATATTATAGCTATTTTAGGATTAATATTTATTTTACAGGTAACTTTGTATTTATTTTAACCAGGTACAATAGCTATTAAATAGTTAAGAACTATTTAATAGCTAAAATAGTTAAAATAATGACAAAATTACCTGTAAAATAAATCCTAACCTAAGTTACAATTAAACCTAACACTATACTATCATTAAATTAACCCCTTAACGACCAACGACGTTTGGGGTACGTCCTGCAAAAAAATGCAGTTAATGACCAAGGACGTACCCCATACGTCGTTGGTCTTTGAAAGCAGTGGAAGCGATCCTGATAGCTTCCAGCTGCTTTCATGTTATTGCAGTGATGCCTCAAGATTGAGGCATCCTGCAATAACTGTTTTTAGCCATCCGATGCAGAGAGAGCCACTCTGTGGCCCTCTCTGCATCGGCTATCGATAGCCATTACCGTTGGTGGGTGGGAGCTCATCCAGGGAGGCGGGTGGGCAGTTATTGGTGGAGGAGGGGGGAGGGATCTTGTGCGGGTGCACGCGTGTGCATGGGCGCGTGCACGAGAGATCAATGCAAACAGCATCAATATGCTGTAGATCTGGAGGGTGGGAGAGAGGACAGGGGAGGGTGGGATTTTCAAATCAAGGCATCTGGGAGAGGGTGGGGGGTTGGATGTTGAGGGGGGGCAGCTACACTACAAAAATATTTAATAAAATAAAAAAATTTAAATACATTATTATTTTTCAAACTGGGTACTGGCAGACAGCTGCCAGTACCCAAGATGGTGCACAATAAAGGCAGGGGGGGGGGGTTAAAGAGCTGTTTGGGGGGGGATCAGGGAGGTTGGGGGCTAAGGGGGTCCTACACAGCAGAAGAATTTTTATTTTTTTTAAAAAAACCTAAAACCCCCCAAAAAACTTTTATTTTAGTACTGGCAGACTTTCTGCCAGTACTTAAGATGGCGGGGACATTTGTGGGGTGGGGGAGGGAAGGGAGCTGTTTGGGAGGGATCAGGGGGTCTGATGTGTCAGGTGGGAGGCTGATCTCTACACTAAAGCTAAAATTAACCCTGCAAGCTCCCTACAAGCTACCTAATTAACTCCTTCACTGGTAGACATAATATACGTGTGATGCGCAGCGGCATTTAGCGACCTTCTAACTACCGAAAAGCAACGCCAAAGCCATATATGTCTGCTATTTCTGAACAAAGGGGATCCCAGAGAAGCATTTACAACAATTTGTGCCATAATTGCACAAGCTGTTTGTAAATAATTTTAGTGAGAAACCTAAAATTGTGAAATATTTAAAGTTTTTTTTAATTTGATCGCATTTGGCGGTGAAATGGTGGCATAAAATATACCAAAATGGGCCTAGATCAATACTTGGGGTTGTTTACTACACTACACTAAAGCTAAAATTAACCCTACAAGCTCCCTAATTAACCCCTTCACTGCTGTGCATAATACATGTGTGGTGCGCAGTGGCATTTAGCGGCCTTCTAATTACCAAAAAGCAACGTAGAAGCCATATATGTCTGCTATTTCTGAGCAAAGGGGATCCCAGAGAAGCATTTAAAACCATTTGTACAATAATTGCACAAGCTGTTTGTAAATAATTTCAGTGAGAAACCTAAAGTTTGTGAAAAAATTTGTGAAAAAGTGAACATTTTTTTTTATTTGATCGCATTTGGTAGTGAAATGGTGGCATGAAATATACTAAAATGGGCCTAGATCAATACTTTGGGATGTCTTCTAAATATATATATATATATACATGTTAAAGGATATTCAGGGATTCCTGACAGATATCAGTGTCCCAATGTAACTAGCGCTAATTTTGAAAAAAAGTGGTTTGGAAATAGCAAAGTGCTACTTTTATTTAGTGCCCTATAACTTGCAAAAAAAGCAAGGAACATGTAAACATTGGGTATTTCTAAACTCAGGACAAAATTTAGAAACTATTTAGCATGGGTGTTTTTGGGTGGTTGTAGATGTGCAACAGATTTTGGGGGTCAAAGTTTGAAAAAATTGTTTTTTTTTCATTTTTTCCTCATATTTTATAATTTTTTTAATAGTAAATTATAAGATATGATGAAAATAATGGTATCTTTAGAAAGTCCATTTAATGGCGAGAAAAACGGTATATAATATGTGTGGGTACAGTAAATGAGTAAGAGGAAAATTACAGCTAAACACAAACACCGCAGAAATGTAAAAATAGCCTTGGTCCCAAACGGTCAACAAATGGAAAAGTGCTGTGGTCATTAAGGGGTTAATTAAATAAAATACCTACAATTACCTACAATTAAACCTAACACTACACTATCAATACATTAATTAAATACAATACCTACAAATAACTACAATGAAATAAACTAACTAAAGTACAAAAAATAAAAAGAACTAAGTTACAAAAAATAAAAAAATATTTACAAACATAAGAAAAATATTACAACAATTTTAAACTAATTACACCTACTCTAAGCCCCCTAATAAAATAACAAAGACCCCCAAAATAAAAAATGCCCTACCCTATTCTAAATTACTAAAGTTCAAAGCTCTTTTACCTTACCAGCCCTGAACAGGGCCCTTTGCGGGGCATGCCCCAAGAAGTTCAGCTCTTTTGCCTGTAAAAAAAAACATACAATACCCCCCCCCCAACATTACAACCCACCACCCACATACCCCTAATCTAACCCAAACCCCCCTTAAATAAACCTAACACTAAGCCCCTGAAGATCATCCTACCTTGTCTTCACCTCACCGGGTATCACCGATCAGTCCTGGCTCCAAAATCTTCATCCAACCCAAGCGGGGACTGGCGATCCATCATCCAGTGGCTGAAGTGGTCCAGAAGAGGCTCCAAAGTCTTCATCCTATCCGGGAAGAAGAGTAGATCCGGACCGGCAACCATCATCTTCCAAGCGGCATCTTCTATCTTCATCCGATGAGGACCGGCTCCATCCTGAAGACCTCCACCGTGGACCCATCTTCATCCGGCGACGTCCAACTGAAGAATGACGGTTCCTTTAAGGGACGTCATCCAAGATGGCGTCCCTCGAATTCCGATTGGCTGATAGGATTCTATCAGCCAATCGGAATTAAGGTAGGAATATTCTGATTGGCTGATGGAATCAGCCAATCAGAATCAAGTTCAATCCGATTAGCTGATCCAATCAGCCAATCAGATTGAGCTCGCATTCTATTGGCTGATCGGAACAGCCAATAGAATGCGAGCTCAATCTGGGGGGTTTGATAGATTAGGGGTATGTGGGTGGTGGGTTGTAATGTTGGGGGGGGGTATTGTATGTTTTTTTTTACAGGCAAAAGAGCTGAACTTCTTGGGGCATGCCCCGCAAAGGGCCCTGTTCAGGGCTGGTAAGGTAAAAGAGCTTTGAACTTTAGTAATTTAGAATAGGGTAGGGCATTTTTTATTTTGGGGGTCTTTGTTATTTTATTAGGGGGCTTAGAGTAGGTGTAATTAGTTTAAAATTGTTGTAATATTTTTCTTATGTTTGTAAATATTTTTTTATTTTTTGTAACTTAGTTCTTTTTTATTTTTTGTACTTTAGTTAGTTTATTTCATTGTAGTTATTTGTAGGTATTGTATTTAATTAATGTATTGATAGTGTAGTGTTAGGTTTAATTGTAGGTAATTGTAGGTATTTTATTTAATTCATTTAATGATAGTATAGTGTTAGGTTTAATTGTAACTTAGGTTAGGATTTATTTTACAGGTAATTTTGTAATTATTTTAACTATTTTAGCTATTAAATAGTTCTTAACTATTTAATAGCTATTGTACCTGGTTAAAATAAATACAAAGTTACCTGTAAAATAAATATTAATCCTAAAATAGCTATAATATAATTATTATTTATATTGTAGCTATATTAGGGTTTATTTTACAGGTAAGTATTTAGCTTTAAATAGGAATCATTTATTTAATAAGAGTTAATTAATTTCGTTAGATTTAAATTATATTTAAGTTAGGGGGGTGTTAGGGTTAGACTTAGCTTTAGGGGTTAATACATTTATTAGAATAGCGGTGAGCTCCGGTCGGCAGATTAGGGGTTAATAATTGAAGTTAGGTGTCGGCGATGTTAGGGAGGGCAGATTAGGGGTTAATACTATTTATTATAGGGTTAGTGAGGCGGATTAGGGGTTAATAACTTTATTATAGTAGCGGTGCAGTCCGCTCGGCAGATTAGGGGTTAATAAGTGTAGGCAGGTGGAGGCGGCGTTGAGGGGGGCAGATTAGGGGTTAATAAATATAATATAGGGGTCGGCGGTGTTAGGGGCAGCAAATTAGGGGTACATAAGGATAACTTAAGTAGCGGCGCTTTGCGGTCGGCAGATTAGGGGTTAATTATTGTAGACAGGTGGAGGCGACGTTGTGGGGGGCAGGTTAGGGGTTAATAAATATAATATAGGGGTCGGCGGTGTTAGGGGCAGCAGATTAGGGGTACATAAGGATAACGTAGGTGGCGGTCGGCAGATTAGGGGTTAAAAAAATTAAATCGAGTGGCAGCGATGTGGGGGGGCCTCGGTTTAGAGGTACATAGGTAGTTTATGGGTGTTAGTGTACTTTAGAGTACAGTAGTTAAGAGCTTTATGAACCGGCGTTAGCCCAGAAAGCTCTTAACTACTGACTTTTTTCTGCGGCTGGAGTTTTGTCGTTAGAATTCTAACGCTCACTTCAGACACGACTCTAAATACCAGAGTTAGAAAAATCCCATTGAAAAGATAGGATACGCAATTGACGTAAGGGGATCTGCGGTATGGAAAAGTCGTGGCTGAAAAGTGAGCGTTAGACCCTTTTTTGAGTGACTCCAAATACCGGAGGTAGCCTAAAACCAGCGTTAGGATCCTCTAACGCTGGTTTACACGGCTACCGCCAAACTCCAAATCTAGGCCTATGAATTTAATCAGGTTTACTTACATATATTGAGGGGCTTCAAATACTGCCGTTCCCCTCTGGGGCCACTCAGTCTAAGACAGGGACCTAAATAACTTCCTCCCTGCTAGCCTACCGCACTAACTGCCTCTATCTGTTAGCACTGTTTTTCCCCAGACTCTGCAGCTACTCACAGATAGTGTAAGCTTATTCTATTATAGAACCAGGAGGCCCTCATAGCATTTTACAGGGGCAGGCAAGTTTATGTAAATGTGTAATATTTATTTATATATATATATATATATATATATACAGTGTATATATATATATATATATATATATATATATATATATAGTTTTAGAATAAATATTATTTTGTGTTATTTCTGCAAAACACAACTATTGGAGCAAAAGCAAAAGCTCATGTAACTGAATTCGAGTGACATATGAAATTAAACAGATATATTAGTATAAATTCATACTAAATTGTACTTTACAATGAACAATGTGCTGACGATAAATATGGGAGGTAATATATCAAGTTGTCATGGTCCACACATAGAGGTTTAAAGGTTTTGTGGTCCCTTATTTAACAGGACTGTTATCAAAAGACGCTCCTGTCTGGAAAAACCATGTTATAATAAATGGCTGCATGCGTGCAATATGTACTCCCAACCGCTATGGATTATACGCTGATGTTGCCTTTTGAGCACATATACATAACAGTATGCAAACACTGAGTGAGCCGGTAACATAGAGTGCTTCAGTCACTCAACCCGCACAATCCCTCCTTCGAGTCCGGACATATTGCTGAGTAAGCCAACCAGCCGGATTAGTGCAGCGCTGACAACCTTCCACTTTCAAAGACATCTACACCCTAAAGGTATAAAAGAGGCAAGGGGCGGTATACGCTGAAGTCCAATAGGCAGCCGCGCTCATTAGAGGGAAGTAGGGTGTAGGGAAAATTGATTCTGGGACACTGAGCGCTCCTTAGGCTTCTATACAGTTAGAGCCTCTGCCTCTTGCCCACCAAATTATGCCCCCTGAACTGCAAGTCTGCAAACAACAGAACAAATAAAATTTGGAGAAAGAAAGAGTTTCCCCCAGACTCACCGCTGCCCAGTCTGCCCACCCCTGGATACAGTCTTTTGCCACATTAAAAGCACTCGGTATGTGCTGTAATAGTAGGCGTGGCCAAGGTAAGTGGCGGCCCCCACCGGGCTTTGCCTGGTATGCCCTATGGTCAGTCCATGCCTGAACCCCATGTCTAAACCACCCCTAATCTGCCGCCCCCGACATCGCCGACACCTACATAAAACGTATTAACCCCTAAATCTGCCGCTCCCAGATATCGCTGCCACTATATTAAAGTTATTAACCCCTATTCCCCTGCACCCAACATCGCCCCACACTATGATAAAGATATTAACCCCTATTCCGCCGATCCCCCGACATCGCCGCCACAAAATAAAGTTATTACCCTTAAACCTCTGGCCTCCCACATCACTACCACTAAATAAACCTATTAACCCCTAAACCGCCAGCCCCCCCACATCGCAACAACCTATATTAAACTATATTAACCCCCTAAACCTAACCGTAACCCTAACCCTAAACCTAACACCCCCCTAACTTTAACGTAATTAAAATAGAGCTAAATTAAAGTTACAATTATTAACTAAATAATACCTATTTAAAACTAAATAGCAAACTTACCTAATAGTTATATTGTAGCTAGCTTAGGTTCTTATTTTTATTTCCTAGGTAAGCTTTCTATTTATTTTAACTAGGTAGACTAGTTAGTAAATAGTTATTAACTATTTAGTAACTACCTAGTTAAAATAAATACAAACTTACCTGAGAAATAAAACCTAAGCTGCCTTACACTAAAACCCAACATTACAAAAATAAAAAACCTACAATTACAAAAAATAAAAAAACACTAAAATTACAAAAAAATAAAAAACCTACCATTACAAAAAATAACCAAACGAAATTATCCCAAACAATACAAATTATTCCTATTCTAAATACCCTTTTAAAAAAATAAAATAAAAAAAACTCTACCCCAAAACAAAAAACCCTAATCTCTAATAAACTAACCAAGGGCCCTTAAAAGGGCCTTTTGTGGGCCCTTAAAAGGGCCCTTTTGTAGGGCAGTTGCCCTAAAGATAACAGCTCTGTTCCTACAAAAGAAAAACCAAACACTCCCTAACAGTATACAAAACCCCCACCCACTAAACCCACAAAATAAAAAATAAAGTAAAACTAAATCTCACCCATTGCCCCTGAAAAGGGCATTTGTATGGGTATTGCCCTCTTAAAAGGGCATTGAACTCTTTGCTTGCCCAATTAAAAATATAAAATGGCTACTTCTAAAAAGAAAAACCTACCCCAAAACGAAAAAAAAAACATTACACAAAATAACAAACGAATTATCGAAATAAAAACAATTATTCCTATTCTAATACCCATTTAAAAAAAAGCACCCCAAAATAAAAGAAACCTAATCTATAATAAACTACCAATTGCCCTTAACACGGGCCTTTTTTAGGGGCAATCTGCCCTAAAGAAATCAGCTATTTTATCTAAAAAAAAAATACAAAGACCCACTAACATTACAAACCCCCCCCACCCCCCTAAACCAACAAAATAAAAAAAACTATCTAAGAAAAACCTAATCTACATATTGCCCAGCCCAACCCCCTAATCTAAAAAAAAAAAAAAAACCAAAACGTTAAAAAACCTAACACTAACCCTCTTTAGGTACTGTGAGTACCTAAAGAGGGGTTACGTGTTAGTTTTTTTTACGTTTTTGGGGTTGTGTTTTTTTTTTTTTTTTTTAGATTAGGGTTAGGGCTGGGCAATATGTAGATTAGGTTTTCTTAGATAGTTTTTTTTTATTTTGTGAGTTTAGGGGGGGTGGGGGTTTGTAATGTTAGTGGGTCTTTGTATTTTTTTTTTAGAAAAAGAGCTGATTTCTTTAGGGGCAATGCCTAAAGAGGACCTTCATCATGCGGCTCCATCTTCATCCAGGCGGCGTCTTCTATCTTCATCAAGACGGGCATCTTCTATCGTCATCCCGGCAGTGTCTTCCTATCTTCCATCCTCTTCACATGGTCGCCGCCGTATACTGAAATCTTCAATGCAAGGAAAACTTTTCAAAATGGCGGTCCCTTGCATTCCTATTGGCTGGATTTGATTTTGGAAATTCAAATCAGCCAATAGGATGAGAGCTACTGAAATCCTATTGCTGTTCAAATCTATCTTTTTATTTTTTATAATTTAGTTTGTTATTTTTCGTAATTTAGTGTTTGTTATTTTTTGTAATTTTGTATTTTTTATTTTTTGTAATTAGTTACTTTGTAATTTTTATAGTAGTGTTACGATTTTTTAATGTGTATTTTTAGTCTCTCTTTAATTGGTAGTTAGTTTAATTTTTAGTTTAATAGTTTTATTAGTTTAATTGTTAGTTAAACTTAGTTTTTTTTAATTTGACCAGGTAAGTTTTTAATTTAATTTAAGATTGGGAAAATTGTAATTTTAATATAAAGTTAGGGGGCATTAGGTTTAGGGGTTAACTAGTTTAAATTAGTTTTATTGCGATGTGGGGTTCCTTCGGTTTAGGGGTTAATAGTTTAATTTAGTATATTTCGTTGTGGGGGGGCTTGCGGTTTTGGGTTAATAGGTTTATTATACTTTAGTATAGTGGGGGGAATGTGGAGGGACGGCAGATTAGGGGTTAATTATATTTAAATAGAGTTTTGCTTGAGGGGCAGTGGTTTAGGGGTTAATAACTTTATTATAGTGGGTGACGATGTCGGGAGTGGCGAATAGGAGTTATAATACATTTTTATTCGTTCTACGCGCAGTTTATGCGCAAGCGGGAGCGCTTAATAACACTTAACAATTAATTATAAAACTAACCAAAATTATAACAGATGATACATTGATAAAAAAAAATGAAAAGCTTTCAAAAGAGAGATGGAAACTATGGGATATGGGAAGGGTGTTTGACTAGAAAGGGATCCATCGTATATTATACCTGTAAGAATATACTCTTTAACCATACTGACTCCATTTTGTATCTAAGAAGCCAATATGAACTAACATTGAACTGCTGTACTAATATTGAACTGTTGGGGTGTTTTCTTAATCTTGTTTTATGACATCTGTTCTTTGGGGAGTAACATCCTCATTACTAAGGTAACCATGCAATTAAGAGCATTTTTACATTCTGGTTATCTTCTTTTCTAGGATGAATCTCTCTAGTCTTAAACAAAGGATCTTATGTCTGTTAAATTCTTTATGTCTTACACTAACTAACCTTGTAATAAGGAGCGTGTATGAAGACCCTCAGTGTAATTTACATGTATGTCATGGTAAACTATATAACCGCATGTGGGTAGTCAATAAACCCACGACCAGTGGCTTACACTCCATTTGTGTGGTTTGACTCTGTTCTCCAAGATCTTGCATTAAGTGCAATGCTTTGCTCCAGTTTGAGATTCAGAATGCTTAGTGGTGATAATTTGTATCCAGTCATCCTAATCTACCCCTAACGATTTGGTGTCAGAAGCAGGGAATTCACAGGAGGGTAAGTGGCGTGTTTATTTTTAATCTGCATTTCTACTTGCCCCTCTGTGATTTTAGAATCTACACGGGGGGGGGGTGGCTGTTATAAGGGTTGAATTCCCTTCTGCATTATAAGGTTGAAGTAATTTGTTGTTTAAAAGTTAAAGTTATAAGGTTGAAGTCCTTTGTGTTTATTTGTGTTTAAGCAGTTTGAGTCCGTTGGGGTTTATATATAGGGGCCAATTATCAAGCTCCGAAAGAAGCTTGATGCCCCTGTTTCCACGTGAGCCTTCAGGCTCGCCGGAAAACAGCAGTTACGAAGCAAACGGTTTTTAAGACCGCTGCTCCCTATAACCTGGTCTGCCCGCCTCTGAGGCTGCGGTCTGCAATCCGCCTATCCTATATGATCGGGCAGATTGACACCCCCCTGCTAGCGGCCAATTGGCCACGAATCTGCAGGGGGCGGCCTATTGCACAAGCAGTTTGCTGGTGAACTGCTTGTGCAATGTTTAAATGCCGACAGCGTATGCTCTCGGCATTCAGCGATGTCTCGTCAGACATGATACGCCCATAGCGTATCATGTTGGACAGACATTGATAAATTGGCCCATAGATGTTAGTTAATAATATATCACTGGAGCAGAGTTATAACTTGACTATGTGTGTTGCTTAAATTGCATGGCTTCAATTGCTTATTTGCTGTAATTTTGTGCTGTGCTATATGTGATTTATATTGCAATTTTAATAATTTATTGCTTTTTACTATTTTATTGCTGATATAATTGTTGTGTTATTGAATTGTTGTGAAAATGGGGGTCTGCTCACAGTAAAAATGTTGATAAGTCTGCTGAAATTCAGAAATGTACCATTAAGTAAAACTGTCAAAGATGTAACCATCCAGTGTTGGCCAGAATACATTACGTACAACACATCCTAAACCAGTTAAAGAGGACACACCTAGAGATTTTGTGAATAGAGTTGCAGGTGGTTATTATACTGTCCCTTTTAATGATAATCTGTCCGGCTGGACAGAAGAATTATACAATATCCGTTCCCACATGAAGACTCCCTGTGTGAGCCATATATTACAATGATAAGAGGAATGTGTTTAAAAGTTTACGCTTATCAGGGTCCAGAGGGAGACCCCTTAGGGATAAAAAGTACATGAAAGAATGTGGAGAGGTTTGGGTGAAACTGGCCCCCATTCTGACTGATTGTAAAATCCCTACCCCCCTCCATATCCAGATACTCCATCAGCTTGCGCTGTATCCCCTCATCAGTCTCAGAATCAAGTAAGTGTACTATATAGGAATGCCAGCAGTTGGGCATGTAATAAGGGGCGTATATGAAGACTATATGTATGTGATGTAAACTATATAACCACATTGTGGGTGGGTCAATAAACAGAACAGTGGTTACACTCCATTCATTTGGTTTGACTCTGTTCTCAAAGATCTTGCGTCAAGTGCAATGCTTTGCTCCAAATGAGATTCAGAATACTTAGTGGTGATATTGTGTTTCCAGTCATCTAATTTACCCCTAACAATACCTCAATGCAACAATAGTCAGTACATTTTTCATACTGAAATTCAAATCTTGTATTTTATCAATACTTTGTTCACCTTTATTTTTGATGACAGATCAATCCTCCTCGGCATGAGAGGACACCAATGTTGCACCAAATTTCAGGGGAGATTTTCTGCCGATTCTTCAGAGACAATTCTTTTCAAGCCTGCTCTTTGCTGGAGGTTGTGTTGCTCTACCTTTCTCTTTACATACCCCAAAGATGGTTCTATATGATTCAAGTCAGCGACAAATTTGGCTGTTCATAGTTTTCATTTTTTCTTCTTTAGAAACTCTTTCTGTGATTTTGGCAATGTGCTTTCGATCATTATCATGCTGAAATATTCCTCTTCTGCCAAGCTTCTGGAGACTGGGAGTCATCTTGTTCAGACAGTATTTTGTTATGGCGACAGACCATTTATGGTGCCATTCTATAAATGCATCTCCCCATCACCTTTGGCACTCATGCAGCCCCATTCATCACTCCCCCCCCACCTCCGTGCTTTTACTGTTGGGAATTAGGCATTCACTGTAATAATCCTGGCCAGGTTCACGCCAGACATGCTGAACCCCATCTCAGCCAAACAAATCTATCTTGGTCTCATCTGACCCAAAGAATGTGCTCTCAATATTTATCAGGCTTCTTTTCATGTTATTTAGCAAAGTTTAATCTTGCAGTTTTGTGCTGAGGAGCAATCAAGTTTTGTTTTTTCTTGGACACCATCTGTATGTATACATATCTATATATGTCAATACTGTATGTATGTATATATGTGTATATTTATGTGTTTATATGTGTTTATATGTGTAAATGTGTATGTGCAAATATACATATCTCACATATAAACAAATGTATACACATACAGTATCTCACAAAAGTGAGTGCACCCCTCACAATTTTTGTACTATTTTATTATATATTTTCTATGTGCCAACACTGAAGAAATAACACTTTGCTACAATGTAAAGTAGTGAGTGTACAGCATATATAACAGTGTAAATTTGCTGTCCCCTCAAAATAAGTCAACACACAGCCATTAATGTCTAAACCGTTGGCAACAAAAGTGAGTACACCCCTAAGTGGAAATGTCCAAATTGGGCCCAATTAGCCATTTTCCCTGCCCGGTGTCATCTGACTCATTAGTGTTAGAAAGTCTCAAGTGTGAATTGGGAGAAGTGTGTAAAATTTGGTGTCATCGCTCTCACTCTCTCATACTGGTCCACTGGACGTTCAACATGGCACCTCATGGCAAAGAACTCTCTGAGGATCTTAAAAAAAGAATTGTTGCTCTATATAAACATGGCCTAGGCTATAGAAGATTGCCAAGACCCTGAAACTGAGCTGCAGCATGGTGGGCAAGACCATACAGCGGTTTTCACAGGACAGGTTCCACTCAGAACAGGCCTCACCATGGTCGACTAAAGAAGTTGAGTGCACATGCTCAGCGTCATATCCAGAGGATGTCTTTGGGAAATAGACGTATGAGTGCTGCCAGCATTGCTGCAGAGGTTGAAGGGGTGGGGGGTCAGCCTGTCAGTGCTCAGACCATACGCAGCACACTGCATCAATTGGTCTGCATGGATGTAGTCCCAGAAGGAAGCCTCTTCTAAGATGATGCACAAGAAAGCCTGCAAAACAGTTTTCTGAAGACAAGGAGACGAAGAGAAATGGATTAACTGGAACCATGTCTATGGTCCAATGAGACCAAGATAGACTTATTTGGTTCAGATAGCGTCAAGCATGTGTGGCGGCAAACAGGTGAGGAGTACAAAGACAAGTGTGTCTTGCAAACAGTCAAGCATGGTGGTGGGAGTGTCGAGTGGTCTGGGCCTGCATGAGTGCTGCAGGCACTGGGGAGCTACAATTCATTAAGGGAACCATGAATGCCAACATGTACTGTGACATACTGAAGCAGAGCATAATCCCCTTCCCTTCGGAAACTGGGCCGCAGGGCAGTATTCCAACTATAATAACCGACCCCAAACACACCTCCAAGATGACCACTACCTTGTTAAAGAAGCTGAGGGCAAAGGTGATGGCTGGCCAAGCATGTCTCCAGACCTAAACCCTATTGAGCATCTGTGGGGCATCCACAAGGTCTCTGACTCCCCCAGCTCCGTGATTTCATCATGGAGGAGGTGGAAGAGGACTCCTGTGAAGCTCTGATGAACTCTATGCCTAAAAGGGTTAAGGCAGTGCTGGAAAATAATGGTGGCCACACAAAATATTGACACTTTGTGCACAATTTGGACTTTCCATTTTGTAGCCAATGATTTAGATATTTATGGCTGTGTGTTGTAATTTTGAGGGTGACAGCAAATTTACACTGTTATACAGGCTGTACACTCACTAATTTGCATTTTAGCAAAGTGTCATTTCTTCAGTGTTGGCACATGAAAAGATATAATAAAATATTTACAAAAATGTGAGGGGTGTTCTAAACTTTTGTGAGATACTGTATATATACATATAAATATATACATTTTAGAGCCCCTTCCCAGCCCTATTTGTAGCACGCCCTTTAGAAGTGTATAGGGAGAGGGCATTAGTGCGGCTGTGATATCTGAGGTCCTGCAGTTAGAGGTGCCTTAGTCTTTTGCTTGCGCTGCTAACTTCTTTTACTTTCAACTTGCAGCACTTGTGCTACCCGCAAACGCTATTTTTTTTACTTTGAGTGCAGCTAGTGCATAAGCGGGAAATTTTTTTTTAGCGTGCCACTTGTAAATTAGCCATTATTGGTTACTAATTTGAATAATAGCCATTCAAATGCTGCAAATGCTGAAGATCCTCTAAAATCCTTGAGAGCCTATTTAAATATCATATCAATAGCCCTTTGTCCACATAGATCTGTATTTGTCTTTCATTGCCTTTATCCATTAAGAAGACAAAAAAATACCAGAAATATATAAAAATGCGCAATAAGTTTCAAAGTTAATATCGCCTTTTTAACCCCCCTTAGCAACCCCACAAGCATCTTTGAGTGCTCGCAATTTAATGAAACAACAGCTATATTGCTAAAGCTAAACAACACATCGGCTTTTAGTCAGTTTTGGTGACGACTGTCCAGTGTGTTGAATGTAGGTTATTCCTGCAATTTTATTTTACCAATTTAAATTGTTTCACTATTTCAAAATATATGTTCTAATGGAAATTATAAAATAAATATATAAATGAAAGCTTTGGGTAATGTTCTCTTAAAATCCTTGGTGTATATGCTTTTCAAATAAAGGGATATAAATGGTTAATGGTATGTAGTGGTACAACCCCTCTGTACTATTGAGTTGCAGCTGCTGCTAAGCAAGCAGAAAAGGGCAGCTTTAGCCTTATTTAAAGGGACATGAAACCATTTTTTCTCTCTCATTATTTAGAAAGTGCATGCAATTTTAAAAAACTTTCTGATTTACTTCTATTATCTAATTTGCTTTATTCCCTTGATATACTTTGTCTAAAAGCATATCTAAAATAGACTCAATAGTTGCTGATTGGTGACTGCACACAGATGCCTTTTGTGATTGACTCCACCATGTGCAATGCTGTTTCTTCAACAACGGATATCTAAAGAATGAAACAAATCAGATAATAGAAGTAAATTGGAATGTTGATTAAAATTGTATTCTCTATCTGAATCAATAAAAAATGGGGTTCATGTCCCTTTAATGCTGAGATTGGCAACACAATCATGCATTGGATACAGTCTCAAAGTTTATCTAGGTACTAATTGGAAAGTGCATTCCATGCACTGTTCAAATAGATTATCTACCAATAAGCCGTAAGAAAAAGTATGAGACCTAGCAACACACACTTGCACATCGTGCTGATATCAGTTTTGGAAAAAAAAGAGGCAAAAATTGCAGGAACATAACTAGAGGGGTCTCATCTGAGACATGGCCCTGTCTTCTAGGGGCAATCTATCTAGCACTACAGTCTCATGGTCTCATTGTACTTTGGAAGTGTGCTGTTGAATGAACTGGCACAGACTTTGCCCTGGGCCCCAGTGAGATTTAGTTCTTCCCCTGTTGATCTATGTCCCTTAAGATAACCCTGCATTAAACACTTTGCTGCACTTATAAGACCTCTAAAATGACGCCATATGTCTGAAATCAACGCATGAACAGTCAGAAGGGAAACCAGTCATTAACATGCTTCTGTTCTAATTGCATATCTGAAAATGTTGTGTACACACTTGAAAAGTTTCACTAACATATCAAAATTTGACTTTAAATGTTTTGGAATTCCTTAGTTATACATCAAACATTTTAAGCAAGTAACAACAAGATAAGAACCAATTGTTTTCAAGCAGTCACTAGACTAGAAGAAAGTATGAAATAATTATCAGCTGAAAACGATAAGCAAGAAAATGTTTTAAATGCATAGCTCATATATTTGCAGCATTTGATTTATGAAAGAAAAAAACATAGTACACAATATGGCTAGAATGTATCCCCCACACACACAAACACACAACATTGTGTATAAATGGGATTAAATAGTCAGTTTTATAGAATTATTGAATTGGAATAGAATATTGATGCATTAATAAATACGAAATATTCTAAAATTATATATATATGACCTCTGATGAAGCGCATGTGCGCGATGCGCGAAACGCGTCAGGTGTTTTTGCTCTGGCTTCACCTTTTGTACCTGCACTCTGCCAATAAACTGGTTTTGAACTGACTTTGGATGTAGCTTCGGTCTCAATCCTTCCCGTCTTTGGGGATTTCTTGCCTGTTAAATTATATATATATATATATATATATATAATTTTTTTTTTTTTTCTATGGGTGATTACATCCACCTGTGCACCCCTTCTTTGTTCTCAGTTTGTTTGGCTTTTGAGCTCGCATGATGGTGTGGCTGTGTTAGGGAATCAGGCAATGGAAAGGACCTTGACTTGGTACCTGAGCTTTCCCATTTGGCCAGATGCGGTGACTAACCTTTCCAGTTGTGATTTTATCTTAGCTGTGAGCTAGCTGGTAAGTGCTGGGTGTTTCTATGTGTTGTATTACTTTTATTTGTAATCCCCCTTGTTTCTTGCACCCATTCCGGACTGGGGTTAACTGCCTGTGGCTCTGGTGACATCACAGCTTTTTTGGAGTGCTATTTAGCTCCCAGGGCTGGATGCTGCTGAGTCACAGGATGTGTACCTGATCCGGTCTTGGAGTGCAGTTCCCTTCCATGTTTTGTATTTTCTATGGGTGATTACATCCACCTGTGCACCCCTTCTTTGTTCTCAGTTTGTTTGGCTTTGTGAGCTCACATGATGGTGTGGCTGTGTTAGGGACTCAGGCAATGGAAAGGACTTTGACGTGGTGCCTGAGCTTTCCCATTTGGCCAGATGTGGTGACTAACCTTTTCAGTTGTGATTTTATCTTAGCTGTGAGCTAGCTGGTGAGTGCTGGGTGTTTCTATGTGTTGTATTACTTTTATTTGTAATCCCCCTTGTTTCTTGCACCCATTCCGGACTGGGGTTAACTGCCTGTGGCTCTGGTGACATCACAGCTTTTTTGGAGTGCTATTTAGCACCCAGGGCTGGATGCTGCTGAGTCACAGGATGTGTACCTGATCCGGTCTTGGAGTGCAGTTCCCTTCCATGTTTTGTATTTTCTATGGGTGATTACATCCACCTGTGCACCCCTTCTTTGTTCTCAGTTTGTTTGGCTTTGTGAGCTTGCATGATGGTGTGGCTGTGTTAGGGACTCAGACAATGGAAAGGACCTTGACGTGGTGCCTGAGCTTTCCCATTTGGCCAGATGCAGTGACTAACCTTTCCAGTTGTGATTTTATCTTAGCTGTGAGCTAGCTGGTGAGTGCTGGGTGTTTCTATGTGTTGTATTACTTTTATTTGTAATCCCCCTTGTTTCTTGCACCCATTCTGGACTGGTGTTAACTGCCTGGGGCTCTGGTGACATCACAGCTTTTTTGGAGTGCTATTTAGCACCCAGGGCTGGATGCTGCTGAGTCACAGGATGTGTACCTGATCCGGTCTTGGAGTGCAGTTCCCTTCCATGTTTTTATATATATATATATATATATATATATATATATATATATATATATATATACATATATACATATACAGTGAGGGGAAAATGTATTTGATCCCCTGCGGATTTTGTACGTTTGTGCACTGACAAAGAAATGATCAGTTTATCATTTTAATGGTAGGTTTATTTGCACAGTGAGAGACAGAATAACAACAAAAAAATCCAGAAAAACGCATTTTTAAAAAGTTATAAATTGATTGGCATTTTAATCAGTGAAATAAGTATTTGACCCCTTTGCAAAATATGACTTAGTACTTGGTGGCAAAACCCTTGTTGGCAATCACAGAGGTCAGATGTTTCTTGTAGTTGGCCCACCAGGTTTGCACACATCTCAGGAGGGATTTTGTCCCCACTCCTCTTTGCAGGTCCTCTCCATGTCATTAAGGTTTCTAGGCTGATGTTTGGCAATTCGAACCTTCAGCTCCCCCCACAGATTTTCTATGGGATTAAGGTCTGGAGACTGGCTAGGCAGCTCCAGGACCTTAATGTGCTTCTTCTTGAGCCACTCCTTTGTTGCCTTGGCTGTTTGTTTTGGGTCAGGTCATTGTGATGCTGGAATACCCATCCACGACCCATTTTTAATGCCCTGGCTGAGGGAAGGAGGTTCTCACCCAAGATTTGATGGTACATGCCCCGTCCATTGTCCCTTTTTTTCCACAGTGAAGTTGTACTGTCCCCTTAGGAGAAAAATACCCCCAAATCATAATGTTTCAACCCCCATGTTTGACAGTGGGGATGGTGTTCTTGGGGTCATAGGCAGCATTCCTCCTCCAAGCACGGCGAGTTAAGTTGATGCCAAAGACCTCGATGTTGGTCTCATCTGACCACAACAATTTCACCCCAGTTCTCCTCTGAATAATTCAGATAATTATTGGCAAACTTCAGATGGGCCTGTACATGTGCTTGAGCAGGGGGACCTTGCGGGCGCTGCAGGATTTCAGTCCTTCACGGCATAGTGTGTTAGCCAATTGCATTCTTGGTGACTATGGTCCCAGCTGCCTTGAGATCATTGACAATACCCTCCTGTGTAGTTCTGGGCTGATTCCTCCTTGTTCTCATGATCATTGAAACTCCACGAGGTGAGATCTTGCATGGAGCCCCAGACCGAGGGAGATTGGCAGTTATTTTGTGTTTCTTCCATTTGCGAATATTGCACCAACTGTTGTTACCTTCTCACCAAGCTGCTTGGTGATGGTTTTGTAGACCACTCCAGCCTTGTGTAGGTCTACAATCTTGTCCCTGACATCCTTGGACAGATCTTTGGTCTTGGCCATGGTGGAGAGTTTGGAATCTGATTGATTGATTGCTTCTGTGGACAGATGTCTTTTATACAGGTAACAAGCTGAGATTAGGAGCACTCCCTTCAACAGAGTGCTCATATCTCAGCTTGTTACCTGTATAAAAGACACCTGGGAGCCAGAAATCTTGCTGATTTATAGGCGATCAAATACTTATTTCACCTATTAAAATGCAAATCAATTTATAACTTTTTTGAATGCATTTTTCTGGATTTTCTTGTTGTTATTCTGTCTCACACTGTTCAAATAAACCTACCATTAAAATTATAGACTGATCATATCTTTGTCAGTGGACAAATGTACAAAATCAGCAGGGGATCAAATATTTTTCCCCTCACTGTGTGTGTGTGTATATATATATATATATATATATATATATATTGGCCACTTTATTAGGTACACCTTGCCAGTATCAGGTTGGACCCCTTTTTACCTTCAGAACTGCCTTAATTATAAGTGGCATAGATTTAGCAAGGTGTTGGAAACATTCCTCAGATATTTTGGTCCATATTGACATGATAGTATCACGCAGTTGCTGCAGATTAGTCGGCTGTACATCCATGATGCGATCTGGTGACTGTGGAGGCCATTGGAGTACAGTGAACTCATTGTGAAGTTCAAGAAACCAGTTTGAGATGATTTGAGATTTGTTACATGGTGCAGTATCCTGCTGGAAGTAGCCATCAGAAGATGGTACACTATAGTCAAAAAGGGATGGACATGGTCAGCAACAATACTCAGGTAGGCCGTGGCATTTAAATGATGCTCAATTAGTACTAAGGGGCCCAAAATGTGCCAAGAAAATATCTTCCACAACATCACACTACCACCACCAGCCTGAATCATTGATACAAGGCAGGATGGATGGTCTTCTGCTGCTGTAGCCCATCTGCTTCAAGGTTTGATGTGTTGTGCATTCAGAGATTGTATTCTTATATCTTGGTTGTAATGAGTGGTTATTTGAGTTACTGTTGCCTTTCAATCATCTCAAACCAGTCTGCCCATTGTCCTCTGACCTCTGACATCAACAAGGCATTTTCAGCCACACAACTGCCGCTCACTGGATAGTTTCTCTTTTTTGGACCATTCTCTGTAAACCCTAGAGATGGTTGTGCGTGAAAATCCCAGTAGATCAGCAGCTTTTTTAAATACTCAGACCATCCGTCGGGCACCAACAATCATGCCACGTTCTAAGTCACTTAAATCCCCTTTCTTCCCAATTCTGATGCTCGGTTTAAACTTCAGCAAGCCGTCTTTACTATGTCTAGATGCCTAAATGCATTGAGTTGCTGCCATGTGATTGGCTGATTAGCAATTTGTGTTACCAAGCAATTGAACAGGTGTACCTAATAAAGTGGCCGTTGAGTGTATATATATATCTATATATATATATATATATATCTATATATATATATATATATATATATATGTGTGTGTGTGTGTGCGAAATTTCAGTGCACAGTGAGACAATTTTAACTTCTCTTTTAAGCTTAGAGAGACAATAAGATAGGCCCGAAGTAATGGCAAGGAAGGGGAGATCTAGGCAACTTGCTGTACAAATACAACAAAAGGTAACATTGTTTACCACTAAACAGAAAAAGCAAATACAACATACATTATCGTTATTATTAAATTATGTATATTTTTAATAATGTGTGTGAAAAAAATATATTCACTGTATATCATTTGAATGGTGTAAATTACTTGACAGTGAGATTAATTCACTTAGGTGAAGACCTCAAATATAAATGTGATTTAATATTCTCACCGCTATGAGTAACATTACCAGGTCTAATTTAAGTATAAAAATCTATATGCACAGGCCCGACAGCCCTTGGCAGTGATGGAGGGGAAGCCATTCCATTCCCTAATAACTCCCCCCCCATACCCCTTTCTGAGGTTCATATTAAGGCTTCAACCAGCTTCTCTTTCTTTTGTATTTGTAAATCTGGAGATTTGAGTAAGATTGCTGTTATTCTAAAGTTAACATGGTTTTTATTATCTTCTTACGGATGTGTATATTATACCAATAGTACATAAAACACAGAGTGCTAGATTACAATTTGATTGCTAAATTATCGACTCCCCGCAAACAGGCAAATTTGCCCGTTTGCGGGAGCAAGATAATTAATCAGCCATCACAAGTGATCAGATCTCTGGTTAATTTTATAAATCTACCCCAAATGCCGTCAAAATACTGTGTACTGTAGTTTATTAAAAATAAAGATGGCAGCATCTTTATTTTTTAATAAAATTACGGCACTAGACAATATTGTTGGTGGGATGGGATGTTAGAGAAAAAACGGTACTGAAAAGTGCCTTTACATTGCTGTCAATGGGAACTGTGTGTTTCCAGTAAATATATATGTATATGCTATATACATGTATATATTTTTGTGTTATATATATATATATATGTATATAACACACAGAGAAAACCCAGCACTCACTTGCAAGCTCTCAGCTAAGATTTAAAAGCAAAACTGGAAAGGTTAGTCACCGCATCTGGCCAAATGGGACAAGCTCAGGTACCACGTCAAGGTCCCCTCCAATACCTGAGACCCTAAAACAGCCACACAATGCAAGCTTTTAAATCCAAACAAACTGAAAACAAAAAAAGGGTGCACAGGAATATGTAATCACCCTAGACATATACAAAACACGTAAGGGAACTGCACTCTCATACCGGACCGGGTACACATCCCATGACCCTGCAACATGCTCAGCCCTGGGTGCCACTGGCACTCACAGGAAGCTGTGCTGTCCCCAGAGCCACAAGCAGTTAACCCCAGACAGGTCTGGGTGCAAGAACCATAGGGAAAATTACAAAACAAATTAATACAACACACAGAGAAAACCCAGCACTCACTTGCAAGCTCTCAGCTAAGATTTAAAAGCAAAACTGGAAAGGTTAGTCACCACATCTGGCCAAATGGGACAAGCTCAGGTACCACGTCAAGGTCCTCTCCAATACCTGAGACCCTAAAACAGCCACACAATGCAAGCTTTCAAATCCAAACAAACTGAAAACAAAAAAAGGGTGCACAGGAATATGTAATCACCCTAGACATATACAAAACACGGAAGGGAACTGCACTCTCATACCGGACCGGGTACACATCCTATGACCCTGCAACATGCTGAGCCCTGGGTGCCACTGGCACTCACAGGAAGCTGTGCTGTCCCCAGAGCCACAAGCAGTTAACCCCAGACAGGTCTGGGTGCAAGAACCATAGGGAAAATTACAAAACAAATTAATACAACACACAGAGAAAACCCAGCACTCACTTGCAAGCTCTCAGCTAAGATTTAAAAGCAAAACTGGAAAGGTTAGTCACCGCATTTGGCCAAATGGGACAAGCTCAGGTACCACGTCAAGGTCCTCTCCAATACCTGAGACCCTAAAACAGCCACACAATGCAAGCTTTCAAATCCAAACAAACTGAAAACAAAAAAAGGGTGCACAGGAATATGTAATCACCCTAGACATATACAAAACACGGAAGGGAACTGCACTCTCATACCGGACCGGGTACACATCCCATGACCCTGCAACATGCTCAGCCCTGGGTGCCACTGGCACTCACAGGAAGCTGTGCTGTCCCCAGAGCCACAAGCAGTTAACCCCAGACAGGTCTGGGTGCAAGAACCATAGGGAAAATTACAAAACAAATTAATACAACACACAGAGAAAACCCAGCACTCCTCTCCAATACCTGAGACCCTAAAACAGCCACACAATGCAAGCTTTCAAATCCAAACAAACTGAAAACAAAAAAAGGGTGCACAGGAATATGTAATCACCCTAGACATATACAAAACACGGAAGGGAACTGCACTCTCATACCGGACCGGGTACACATCCTATGACCCTGCAACATGCTCAGCCCTGGGTGCCACTGGCACTCACAGGAAGCTGTGCTGTCCCCAGAGCCACAAGCAGTTAACCCCAGACAGGTCTGGGTGCAAGAACCATAGGGAAAATTACAAAACAAATTAATACAACACACAGAGAAAACCCAGCACTCACTTGCAAGCTCTCAGCTAAGATTTAAAAGCAAAACTGGAAAGGTTAGTCACCGCATCTGGCCAAATGGGACAAGCTCAGGTACCACGTCAAGGTCCTCTCCAATACCTGAGACCCTAAAACAGCCACACAATGCAAGCTTTCAAATCCAAACAAACTGAAAACAAAAAAAGGGTGCACAGGAATATGTAATCACCCTAGACATATACAAAACACGGAAGGGAACTGCACTCTCATACCGGACCGGGTACACATCCCATGACCCTGCAACATGCTCAGCCATGGGTGCCACTGGCACTCACAGGAAGCTGTGCTGTCCCCAGAGCCACAAGCAGTTAACCCCAGACAGGTCTGGGTGCAAGAACCATAGGGAAAATTACAAAACAAATTAATACAACACACAGAGAAAACCCAGCACTCACTTGCAAGCTCTCAGCTAAGATTTAAAAGCAAAACTGGAAAGGTTAGTCACCGCATCTGGCCAAATGGGACAAGCTCAGGTACCACATCAAGGTCCTCTCCAATACCTGAGACCCTAAAACAGCCACACAATGCAAGCTTTCAAATCCAAACAAACTGAAAACAAAAAAAGGGTGCACAGGAATATGTAATCACCCTAGACATATACAAAACACGGAAGGGAACTGCAGTCTCATACCGGACCGGGTACACATCCCATGACCCTGCAACATGCTCAGCCCTGGGTGCCACTGACACTCACAGGAAGCTGTGCTGTCCCCAGAGCCACAAGCAGTTAACCCCAGACAGGTCTGGGTGCAAGAACCATAGGGAAAATTACAAAACAAATTAATACAACACACAGAGAAAACCCAGCACTCACTTGCAAGCTCTCAGCTAAGATTTAAAAGCAAAACTGGAAAGGTTAGTCACCGCATCTGGCCAAATGGGACAAGCTCAGGTACCACGTCAAGGTCCTCTCCAATACCTGAGACCCTAAAACAGCCACACAATGCAAGCTTTCAAATCCAAACAAACTGAAAACAAAAAAAGGGTGCACAGGAATATGTAATCACCCTAGACATATACAAAACACGGAAGGGAACTGCACTCTCATACCGGACCGGGTACACATCCTATGACCCTGCAACATGCTCAGCCCTGGGTGCCACTGGCACTCACAGGAAGCTGTGCTGTCCCCAGAGCCACAAGCAGTTAACCCCAGACAGGTCTGGGTGCAAGAACCATAGGGAAAATTACAAAACAAATTAATACAACACACAGAGAAAACCCAGCACTCACTTGCAAGCTCTCAGCTAAGATTTAAAAGCAAAACTGGAAAGGTTAGTCACCGCATCTGGCCAAATGGGACAAGCTCAGGTACCACGTCAAGGTCCTCTCCAATACCTGAGACCCTAAAACAGCCACACAATGCAAGCTTTCAAATCCAAACAAACTGAAAACAAAAAAAGGGTGCACAGGAATATGTAATCACCCTAGACATATACAAAACACGGAAGGGAACTGCACTCTCATACCGGACCGGGTACACATCCCATGACCCTGCAACATGCTCAGCCCTGGGTGCCACTGGCACTCACAGGAAGCTGTGCTGTCCCCAGAGCCACAAGCAGTTAACCCCAGACAGGGTCATAGGATGTGTACCCGGTCCGGTATGAGAGTGCAGTTCCCTTCCGTGTTTTGTATATATATATATATGTATATCAGCATATACATATATATTTGATTGCTGCCATCGCTGCACGACTTACCCTCTTAGCTGGCGCTCAAGTTCTGATGCCGTCTCTGAGGGCATCAGAACGAGGCTCCCATAGGAGCCTATGGAAGCGCGCTATCCTGAATGCAATGCTTCCTAGCAATGCAAACGCGAGCTCACTTTTGCATTATGACTAATTTGTAATACCAGCTCACTTTATCGTGCACTGGTATTACAAAGTGGAGCACAAATATCGCTTTCATGAAAGCAATATATAGCGCTCCACTTGTAATCTAGCCCACAATGCATTAATGCAATCTCAGCGTCTTTAGATTTCTAAAGCCATCTTTCTGAAATTGGACTTTATGAAATTACTTCAGACTTTCTCAGACAAAAGAAGCACTACTTTGCAGGGCAAATGGACGAGTTTCATAAAAATTTCTTATGATACGATGTATTTCTCACATTGCCTTTGTACCTTTGAACTTTTTACAATAAAGCTTGTTGGAACTAAAGATCTATATGCACAATGTAAAATACCTCTGCCTAATTGCAATGATAAAAAATACTAATAGAGATAAATATATACAATTATGGAAAACCAGGATAAATCCCACAAAAGTGCAATAGCATAGACACAAAAGTGTTATATTAATAAGACCAGAAAATATCCATTTATAATGTCCATTAAAAAATAACAATATTGTTGTATTGCTTGAAATCCATAGTAGTCACTAGGAGCAGAAAAAAACAAACAAACAAAAAACTCTAAGCTATAGGAAAGCATCACCTGAATCTTAAAATATCTGTGCTTACTTTTAAGTTATGAATGGTCCTCCAAGTTTTAACTTATGGTGTATTACCTATAGACCATACGTACATGAGCTTTTTCTTTGCTGATCCCACTAGCTTAAACCTGAGCCAATCAGCTGTGTTCCAAAGGTCTGGGTTGTGAAGGAATTCTAGCTGTTCATCAGCATGCTACAGAAGCAATTCATGTCCAGAATAATATCCAACACATTTCGGATTGAATCCTTCCACATGGGGGCTTAAAGCACATTATATATTTCTACTATTTGATGTATAGTTAAATATAAATTAATCAAAAGCTATTATTCCAGAAACAGTATCTTATATCTAATCAATTGACAAAAATATGCAATTAAAAATGTATAATCTTATTATTCTATTTTGTAAGCACCTCTGTGCTTACAGCTTTTGAACATAGTACCCCCTGGAGAAAGTTTCCTTCCTACCTGAATTTACCTGAACTTTTTATGTTAAAAGATCTCTCTTCTAAGTTTTCTAAGTTTCATCTCCCCTAGGAGGTTTAACTGTCACTATTTAAGTTACATCTTAGATTTAAAGTAACACTATATACTTAGAATTTCCTATACTGTAGGAAGTTAATTTGTTGCAATTTTTTGGTAGTGCATAACTGTTGTACTGCTAAAACTTATAATTTATTTATTTTTTATTTTTTTGTTTAACCTAATGCTGTGTTTTCCCCCTCAGGGTTAATTAACTTCCTTCTCTCTCCCCGGGTAGTAAAAGAGGGAGTGAATGAGATACTGTGGAGAAGTCTTAATTGAAACAACATGAGTTCTCCCTTTCTGATATTTGTCTCTGGACACTCTAAGAACTTAGTGTGATAGTGTACAACTAATCTTCATTAGGTTTTTTAAACTCATTCTTTGAACCTAGTGTCCCTTCAATTCTAAATATTAGTCTCTAGAGTAATTACCTCTGTACTGAGGAATTTAATCACCTACAGAATATAGACACCTCTGACTAAAATAAATCACCCTGTTGCCCCTGTTTTATAGGCACCAAGGTTCTCTGAAATTAACGCTCCTCTGCTGTTAAGTCTAAAAGAGAATTTCTATAATCCTGGTTTGCTTATTTGCCCTCTTCTCTGTTTGTTTTTTTTCTGGGACACTTTTGGAAATTTAAAGCAACAGTGTATAACTAGAATTTTTCACACTCCAGGAGGTTAACTTGTTGCAACTTATTAGCAGCACAAAACTACTGTAATGTTAGAATCTAGACGGTTTATATTGTAAATTCTGCTACACAAAGTCTTGCCTAGTTCATAACTAGCGTCTTCCTAGCCATAATCTGATCACTTTGAAAGATAAGTCTAGATACAAAAATACAAAGACTCTGATACTCTTCAGTAAGATTACTTCAGGTCTAGGGTCACTTGCGCAGTCAATAGACTAAAAATAATAGGCAACATTCAAGTGGAGTGATTCTGCCTAGAACTAGTGGTTCTCCCTACTAGCATCTCTCACTTACACACGTAAGCCCTGACGAGCGAGTCTTAAAATCACATCCTGGTCCCTGGATTATATTCTTCTCTTTGTCTGCTCTCACTTATGTTTTCTAATTGAACTGGGAAACCAGGCCTAATAAAAAAAAAAAAAAAAAAAGAGCACGTACCCTCCTCACACCCATTCACAGTCTCCCTCACTCCCTTTCCTCACTTTCTTCCCTATTTTTTGCACTCGGATAATTCTTTCTAATACGTATCCCCCCTCTTCTTCATTGAAGTGTCACATGGATAAATTTCTTCACTCTCACGCCAAGACTCCCTCGCCAGCTATGGCTGCAAGGCATAGAGATAGGAGAGTTAAGAACACCATAGAAACCCCAGCTGAACCACAGGAACCACTTGCCACTGTACCTCCCCTAACTGACATATCCGACATGCAAATCTTGGTCACTAAAATAGCGGAAGCATTAGCTCCTAATTTTGAGGCATTAAAATTAGAGATCAGGCAAGACATTACCCTTTTATCCCAGGAAATCAGACAGTTTGCAGGCAGAATCAATGAAATTGAGCAGAGAGTGTCAGATCTTGAAGATCTTACCACGCTACACAATACTAACCTAGATTCTACCAAACACTCTTTAATTGCAATTCAGGCTAAACTTGAAGATATGGAGAATCGCGCCCATAGAAATAATATTCGCCTTATAGGGATCCCTGAGGACAATAGTTATGAGGACTTAAACTCCTTTATTTCTGAGCGCTTACCTCAGCTTCTTAAGATCCCACCTAACTACTCCCCGATAGTAGTAGAGAGGGCACATAGGCTTGGTAGGCCCTGGTTGGATAACAAAGGTAACCACAGACCCCGACCAGTAATTGCAAAACTTCTTAATTTTCAAGATAAGGTTACCCTGATGCAATTCTATTGTAAAAATCAGCCTATTACCATTGGAGAATCGAAAATTCTTCTTTTTCAAGATTTTTCAGCTGAGACATCATCCAAAAGGAGGGTGCTAGCTCCTATGTGTACAAAATTAATCCAACAGGGCTACCAAGCCACTATTATCTATCCTGCAAAACTTAAAATTAAAGAAGCTGAGAATGTTTACATCTTTAATACTCTCCAAGATGTTGAACAACATCTAAAAGATTCTAACTCTACAGGCACATATCCACCAGGTTAAAAATAGGTTTTGTCTTCTGATGTTCTACAGTTCTTCCCTCTCTTTTCTTCTTTTTTTTTGTCTTTTTATTTTTTTTCTCTCTAATATGAGTAGGATTATGTTGCTTCAGGAAAATACGATAGATGGGGTTTTAAGCCCCCCAGGTGCTTTCTTTCCTTTTTTTTCTCTCTTTTTATTCACTCAAAAGTTAGCTGTGGCTGCTATTGTTGTGTGTTCATCTGTTTATTTGTATATATTGGTTTCCCCTTTTTTTTTTTTTTTTTTTTTCTTTCTTTCTTTCTTTCTTTCTTTCCCTCTTGCCTTGCCTTTCCCTCCCCCCTTTCTCTTCTTTCCTATCCCTTCCCCCCCCCCCCCACCTGCGCCAGTTACACTCAGGCTGATCGTAGACACATCTAGTTAAACATCTATGGCAAATTTTAAACTATTCTCCTGGAACATGGGTGGGATCTCCACCCCGATTAAAAGAAAGGCCATTTTAACATATCTAAGGAAATCGGGGGCCGATATAGCATTCTTGCAGGAAACACATCTGACAGCAGAGGAATCCCAGAAACTCAAATCAACCTGGGTGAAAGAAATTTTCTTTTCCCCGGGTGAGGGGAGGAAGAGAGGAGTGGCAATCCTGATTGGGAAAAAAATTGGCCAAGCGGTGACCCACAGTGATATAGACCCCGATGGGAGATATGTAATAATTAAAGCTAAAATCCATAAAACAATCTACACCCTGTGTAATGTTTATGCCCCTAATAAATTAGACCCCAGCTTCTGGCACGGGATCCAGGCTAAAATTCTTTCTGTCCAGGAGGGACACTTAATACTAGGCGGCGACTTCAATATGTCTCCACAGTGTTCATTAGATAGACTTAGAATTTCTAGTAAGTCGCCTAAACAAAAACGGGATAACTTAGAAGCTAAACTAATAAAATCTATCATGCATAACCTAGCAATAAGAGACATCTGGAGACTTCAAAACCCCGATGTCAGAGATTTCACCTGTCTGTCTAAAGCGCACAAAACGATGTCCAGAATTGACTTCTTTCTTATCAGCAATAGAATAAGCCTGTCAGAAGTAAAAGCAGGCCTATCTCCTATCTTTCTATCGGACCACCGTCCCATCTCGCTTGAGGTTCAGACTAGCTGCTACAAAAAGGGACCAACACGTTTCATATTTCCCTCCTTTCTTGCGAACGATTTGAAGTTTAAGAATTGGCTTAAACTTAAATTCTTGGATTATCTTGACCACAACCAGGGTCACATAGGCTCGCCACTGGTTTTTTGGGAGGCTGCAAAGGCAGTCCTCAGGGGTGAAATCATAGCTTTTAGCGCAGAAAGAGTCAGGAAAATACGACAAAGGGAGAAAGAAATCACCAGCTCAGTAATCAACTCATACAACTCATATCTACTTGAAAAATCACCCAGAAACTGGGCAAAATACATCCGGGCCAAAAATACTAAAGACACATTTGCAATCTTCCAGGAAAGCCAGAGGGACCTTAGACTTCAAGCCAGAATCTATAGATTTGGCAACAAATCTGGCAAATTACTGGCAAACCTGGTGAAAAGGGAAAGGAAAACATCACTTATTGAAAGTATCCAAAGGGATGGCAATCTTATTGACAATCCAGAAGCGATAGCAGAAGTTTTTGCTAGCTATTATCAGGACCTCTATGCAAGCAGGAGCTCAGACACTGCACAGGCATCCCAATTCTGGAGTCGAATATCCTGCCCAAATATTTCAGAGGAAATGGCCAATTCTTTAAATGCCCCAATCACTGAAATAGAGATAAATAAAACAATTACAGATCTTGCTAATAATAAATCACCGGGACCAGACGGTCTTCCAAACGAGTTTTATAAAATTCTGAATTCTGAGATCACCCCCTATCTTAACAACTTATACAACAGTATGTATATCAAAGGCGACCCGGTAGCCACCTCTTTTTCTGCTTCCAACACTATTTTAATTTTAAAGGGAGGTAAAGATCCCTCCCTTAAAGAATCATATAGGCCCATAGCCCTCCTGAATGGAGACTATAAAATTTTCTGTTCTATTCTTGCTGAACGTCTACAGGCACCACTTGCTACTGTAATACATCCAGACCAGGCGGGGTTTCTCAGAGGCCGAAATTCCTCAGCTAAAATCAGAGAGGCCGTGCTTGTTATAGAGTACTTCAGGAAAGTTGAGGTGTCGGAGGGAGGGGGGGAGGGGGTGGCACCTGACTTGGCTATTGTGTCGATCGACGCAGAGAAAGCGTTCGATTCGATACATTTTGATCATCTCTTTACATCCTTGGCAAACTTTGGTTTCAAAGGCAAATTTCTTGAATTCATTAGGAATCTCTACAAAGAACCACACACTACCCTGATTATCAATTCTATAGTCTCTGCACAGATAACTCTTGCAAGGGGAACGCGTCCCCCCTGCTCTTCGACATCTCAATTGAACCACTAGCAAATATGGTCAGGCAACAACTTGTAGGCATTAAGGTGGGGAAACAAGTTATAAAAATAGCTTTATACGCGGATGATCTTTTGCTATACCTTTCAGATACTAAAACCAGCATCCCCAAATTATTAAACATTACTACACAATTTGGGTCTTTCTTGGGCTATAAGATTAATAAAGCAAAATCGGAACTATTATGGCTGAGACAAAACAAAGATTCCCCTCGTGATATTCCCTTCACTGTGTCTAAAATATCTCTTAAATATCTTGGAATCCTAATCCCCTCATCTCCGGGGGATATGTACAACCTCAATTTCTCTCCAATCTTCGCGATGATTAGGGAGAAACTTAAAAATTGGCAATCCCTCCCTCTATCTCTATCTGGACGGATCGCTTTATTTAAAATGATCCTGCTCCCGAAACTCCTTTATGTTCTACAGAACACTCCACTAATCCTCCTGGAGAAAGATATTCGCTGTCTAAACAGTTCACTTAGCAAATTTCTCTGGCAGGAAAAAAGACCGAGGATATCCTTAAACAAACTTTCTTTACCAAAAGAGAGCGGTGGCCTCGCACTACCGGATATTCGATCCTACAACTATGCCTTTCTAGCCCGCGTGGTAGCCGATTGGATATCCCAGGGTAATTATGTTACAAATCAATCTTTAGAGGAGAATATGTGTAGCCCGTATCAGTTGCTAGTGCTGGCCCACTGTCCACCAAAAGCTCTACCAGCCAGAATCAAAAGATTCAAATCTTTTTCCAACCCATTAAGAGCCTGGTGGAGAATAGGCAATCTACTATCCCTAAACTGTAAAATCTCTCAATATCTCCCAATACAGGGAAATCCGAAATTTCCCGCAGGAGTTAGTTCAGGAATATTCAAGAAATGGCAGGACTTGGGGCTGAGCAGGGTGATCCAACTCTGGGACTCAGATAGAAATATTGTTAAATCCTTTGATGAGTTAAAAGCAGACTTTCACATTAACAACAAGGAATTCTTTGCATTCCTACAAGTCAGACACCTCCTACTTGAACTAATGAATGCGACAGGTTGGAGCTGGAACTTGGGCAAATTGGAAGGCTGGATTACCCTGTTTAAAAACGGCATCAGATCCATCTCCCCATGTTACCAGTTAATCAAATCAGGGAAAGGTGAAGTAGAGCTAGAGAAAATTACTGCTTTTTGGAATCAGCTACTACCACAATCGAGTATTGACACAAAAATCATCCAAAACTCAATTTGTAAAGTGGCACAGGTCTCTCTCTCAGCCACATGGCATGAGATGCACATCAAACTTCTCCACAACGCATACTTCACCCCCAAAAAAGGCGACAAAATCCACTATGCTAGTTTCAACAAATGTCCAAAATGTTCACTCCCTGCAGCGGATATAACACATATGATTTGGAGCTGCCCTAGGATAAGACACCTCTGGTATAAACTCGAGTTTTGGATTAACAAAACCCTTAGGATCTCCCATCTGGGTCTTACACAGCCACTAATTGTCTTTTGTCCTGGGGATCATAACCCAAAGGATAAACTAATATTCCTATCTATTCTGGCAACGAGATATCTTATCTTTAAAAAATGGAAGTCGAGTGTAATACCATCTATTCCAGAGATAAAGAACTGTCTGAAAAAACAATGCCTCTTGGAACAAAGGGACACTAACTTAGATAATGACTTAGACATTAGACGATTCTTTAGTAAATGGTCAGCCTTCATTAAGTCACTACCAGATACAAATGCATGACTTTATTTTTCCTTTTAGGAACTCGGAATTGGTGCTCCTGGGCGCTTGGTAGAGTTCTGAGTGTAGTCTGAAACGGGTGGTTCCCCTTTCTATCTCTTTCTCTCTTTTTTCACCTCTTTCTTTCCTCCCCTCTTTCCCCCCCCCTTTTTTTTTCTCTCTTTCTCTCTTTTTTCTTCTTTGTTTGCTTTATTTCTACTTTCCTTTTTTTTTCCTTTTAATGTAAATAAAATAAGAAAAACCCCAGTCAAGTGTACAAACTCTCCACCGAGGGGACCATTAATTTGTTAAAAGAATAAAGAAATTGGTGCTTTAAAACTGTTTTTTTTTTTTCTGTAATAGTTACCTGGCCCTGCGCGGCACAAAGAGGTTGTATTAATTTTGTCTGTACACTCTGCTGGATTTAAATAAATATTTTAAAAAAAAACAAACAAAAAAAAAACCAAAAAAAAAACTGTTTGCTATATCTTCTAAATCATGAAATAACATTTTTGGGTTTTATGTCCCTTTAACTCTAGGGCTGCTTCTGGTCCTCATAATTTATCAATAAATGCTTGGCTGAAAGTAAAAAAAAAAATATATATATATATATATATATATATATATATATATATATATATATTAAAAAGGAAGATATCTAAATGTATATCCATTTATATAACTTACTATTTATATGCCCTTCACATATATATATATATATTTTTAAATTGAATAAATACCTAAATGGCTCAAATTAAACATATGTTAAAATTATATTAACCTCATAAAACTAGTTTAGTCAACATTTATAAAGTCCAGTGTTTAAATTTCCACTTTTGTTAATTAGGCACTAACTATATATATAAATGTATGTACACTCCTCAATGGTGACAGAGCTAAATCATCCAGATCAGATCAGGTTGATTGACAAGCCCTGCTCTTGTGTGATTGGATGTGAGATCACTGCAGCATGTGTAAGAGGTCCTAACGCTGATTTTTTATGCCCGCTGGTATTACGAGTCTTGAAGGTTTAGGGTCACCGCACACTTCATTGGCCTTACCGCAAAACGACTTACGTAAACTTCGTAAAGTCCTTTTTCTATGGGGCTTCCATAGCGCTGATATTATGAGTCTGTCCTGGGAGGCCAAAGAGTGAGCGGTACACCCTACCGTGTCAAGAGTCCTAACGCATTTAAAAGTCAATAGTTAAGCGTTTTATGGTACAACGCTGTAACATAAAACTCATAACTAAACTGCTAAAAAGTACATTAACACCCATAAACTACCTATTAACCCCTAAACCGAGGCCCTCCCACATCGCAAACACTAAAATAAAAATTTTAACCCCTAATCTGCCACTCCGGACACCGCCGCCACCTACATTATATTTAGAAATCCGTAATCTGCTGCCCCCAACATCGCCGACACCTACATTATATTTACTAACCCCTAATCTGCCGCCCCCAATGTCGCCGCAACCTACCTACACTTATTAACCCCTAAACTGCCGCACTCCCGCCTTGCAAACATTAGTTAAATATTATTAACCCCTAATCTGCCATCCCTAACATTTCTGTCACCTACCTACATTTATTAACCCCTAATCTGCCTCCCCCAACGTCGCCCCCACTATATTAAATGTATTAACCCCTAAACCGCCGCACTCCGCCTCGCAAACATTAGTTAAATATTATTAACCCCTAATCTGCCGTCCCTAACATTGCCGCCACCTACCTACATTTATTAACCCCTAATCTGCCGGCCCCAACGTCGCCGCCACTATATTAAATGTATTAACCCCTAAACCTAAGTCTAACCCTAACACCCGCTAACTTAAATATAATTAAAATAAATCTAAATAAATTACTATAATTAGCTAAATTATTCCTATTTAAAACTAAATACCTATAAAATAAACCCTAAGCTAGCTGCAATATAACTAATAATTACATTGTAGCTATTTTAGGGTTTATTTTTATTTTACAGGCAAGTTTGTATTTATTTTAACTAGGTAGAATAGTTATTAAATAGTTACTAACTATTTAATAACTACCTAGTTAAAATAAATACAAACGTACCTGTAAAATAAAACCTAATCTAAGTTACAATAACACCTAACACTACACTATAATTAAATAAATTAACTAAATTAAATTCAATTAAATAAATTAAATTAAATTAGCTAAAGTACAAAAAAAAAACACTAAATTACAGAAAATAATAAACAAATTACAAGATATTTAAACTAATTACACCTAATCTAATAGCCCTATCAAAATAAAAAAAAGCCCCCCCAAAATAAAACCCCCCCTAGCCTAAACTAAACTACCAATAGCCCTTAAAAGGGCCTTTTGCGGGGCATTGCCCCAAAGTAATCAGCTCTTTTACCTGTAAAACAAAATACAAACAACCCCCCCAACAGTTAAACCCACCACCCACACAACCAACCCCCCAAATAAAATACTATCTAAAAAAACCTAAGCTCCCCATTGCCCTGAAAAGGGCATTTGGATGGGCATTGCCCTTAAAAGGGCAGTTAGCTCTTTTGCGGCACAAAGTCCCTAACCTAAAAATAAAACCCACCCAATATACCCTTAAAAAACCTAACACTAACCCCCTGAAGATCGACTTACTGTTCTGAAGATCCATCCTCAAGGAAGCGGCAGAAGTCTTCATCCAACCGGGCCGAAGTCCTCAACGAAGCCGGGAGAAGTCTTCATCCAAGCCGGGCGAAGTGGTCCTCCAGACGGGCAGAAGTCTTCATCCAGACGGCATCTTCTATCTTCATCCATCCGACGTGGAGCAGCTCCATCTTCAAGACATCCGACACGGAGCATCCTTTTGATGCAATCAGCCAATAGGATTGGAACATCCAATAGAATGCAAGCGCAATCCTATTGGCTGATTGCATCAGCCAATAGGATTTTTCTACCTTAATTCCGATTGGCTGATAGAATTCTATCAGCCAATCGTAATCTAAGGGACGCCATCTTGGATGACGTCACTTAAATGTACCTTCATTCGTCGTTAGTCCGTTGGATGAAGAGGATGCTCCATGCCGAATGTCTTGAAGATGGAGCTGCTTCGCGTCAGATGGATGAAGATAGAAGATGCCGTCTGGATGAAGACTTCTGCCTGTCTGGAGGACCACTTCGCCCGGCTTGGATGAAGACTTCTCCCGGCTTCATTGAGGAATTCGGCCCGGTTGGATGAAGACTTCTGCCACTTCCTTGAGGATGCATGTCAGATCTTCAGAACAGTAAGTCGATCTTCAGGGGTTTAGTGTTTTTTTAAGGGTGTATTGGGTCGGTTTTATTTTTAGTTTAGGGACTTCGGGCCGCAAAAGAGCTAACTGCCCTTTTAAGGGAAATGCCCATCCAAATGCCCTTTTCAGGGCAATGGGGAGCTTAGGATTTTTTAGTTAGTATTTTATTTGGGGGTTGGTTGTGTGGGTGGTGGGTTTAACTGTTGGGGGGGTTGTTTGTATTTTTTTTACAGTTAAAAGAGCTGATTACTTTGGGGCAATACCCCGCAAAAGGCCCTTTTAAGGGCTATTGGTAGTTTAGTTTAGGCTAGGTGTTTTTTTTTATTTTGGGGGGGCTTTTTTTATTTTGATAGGGCTATTAGATTAGGTGTAATTAGTTTAAATATCTTGTAATTTGTTTATTATTTTCTGTAATTTTGTGTTTTTGTTTTTTTGTACTTTAGCTAATTTAATTTAATTTAGGTAATTGTATTTCATTTAGTTAATTTATGTAATTATAGTGTAGTGTTAGGTGTTATTGTAACTTAGGTTAGGTTTTATTTTACAGGTACTTTTGTATTTATTTTAGCTAGGTAGTTATTAAATAGTTAATAACTTTTTAATAACTATTCTACCTAGTTAAAATAAATACAAACTTGCCTGTAAAATAAAAATAAACCCTAAGATAGCTACAATGTAACTATTAGTTATATTGTAGCTAGCTTAGGCCTAGATTTAGAGTTTTGTCGGTAACGACCCGCGTAGCTAACGCTGGCTTTTTTCTGGCCGCACCTTTTAAATACCTCTGGTATTGAGAGTTCACAGAATGGCTGCGTTAGGCTCCAAAAAAGGAGCGTAGAGCATATTTACCGCCACTGCAACTCTCGATACCAGAGTTGCTTACGGACGCGGCCAGCTTCAAAAACGTGCTCGTGCACGATTCCCCCATAGAAAACAATGGGGCTGTTTGAGCTGAAAAAAAACCTAACACCTGCAAAAAAGCTGCGTTCAGCTCCTAACGCAGCCCCATTGTTGTCTATGGGGAAACACTTCCTACGTCTGCACCTAACACTCTAACATGTACCCCGAGTCTAAACACCCCTAACCTTAAACTTATTAACCCCTATTCTGCCGCCCCCGCTATCGCTGACCCCTGCATATTATTTTTAACCCCTAATCTGCCGCTCCGTAAACCGCCGCTACTTACATTATCCCTATGTACCCCTAATCTGCTGCCCCTAACACCGCCGACCCCTATATTATATTTATTAACCCCTAATCTGCCCCCCCACAACGTCGCCTCCACCTGCCTACACTTATTTACCCCTAATCTACCGACCGGACTGCACCGCTATTATAATAAAGTTATTAACCCCTAATCCGCCTCACTAACCCTATAATAAATAGTATTAACCCCTAATCTGCCCTCCCTAACATCGCCGGCACCTAACTTCAAACATTAACCCCTAATCTGCCGACTGGAGCTCACCGCTATTCTAATAAATGTATTAACCCCTAAAGCTAAGTCTAACCCTAACACTAACAGCCCCCTAAGTTAAATATAATTTAAATCTAATGAAATTAATTAACTCTTATTAAATAAATTATTCCTATTTAAAGCTAAATACTTACCTGTAAAATAAATCCTAATATAGCTACAATATAAATTATAATTATATTATAGCTATTTTAGGATTTATATTTATTTTACAGGCAACTTTGTATTTATTTTAACCAGGTACAATAGCTATTAAATAGTTAAAAACTATTTAATAGCTAAAATAGTTAAAATAATTACAAAATTACCTGTAAAATAAATCCTAACCTAAGTTACAATTAAACCTAACACTACACTATCAATACATTAATTAAATACAATATCTACAAATAAATACAATGAAATAAACTAACTAAAGTACAAAAAATAAAAAAGAACTAAGTTACAAAAAATAAAAAAATATTTACAAACATCAGAAAAATATTACAACAATTTTAAACTAATTACACCTACTCTAAGCCCCCTAATAAAATAACAAAGCCCCCCAAAATAAAAAAAATGCCCTACCCTATTCTAAATTACAAAAGTTCAAAGCTCTTTTACCTTACCAGCCCTGAACAGGGCCCTTTGCGGGGCATGCCCCAAAGAATTCAGCTCTTTTGCCTGTAAAAAAACACATACAATACCCCCCAACATTACAACCCACCACCCACATACCCCTAATCCAACCCAAACCCCCCTTAAATAAACCTAACACTAAGCCCCTGAAGATCTTCCTACCTTATCTTCACCATACCAGGTTCACCGATTGATCCAGAAGAGCTCCTCCGATGTCTTGATCCAAGCCCAAGCGGGGGGCTGAAGATGTCCATGATCCGGCTGAAGTCTTCATCCAAGCGTTTGCTGAAGAGGTCCATGATCCGGATGAAGTCTTCTATCAACGGCATCTTCTATCTTCTTTCTTCCGGATTCATCATCTTCCAGCCGACGCGGAACATCCTCTTCTCCCGACGCCTACTCGCCGAATGACGGTTCCTTTAAATGACGTCATCCAAGATGGCGTCCGTCGAATTCCGATTGGCTGATAGGATTCTATCAGCCAATCGGAATTAAGGTAGGAAAATTCTGATTGGCTGATGGAAGACATCGGAGGAGCTCTTCTGGATCGATCGGTGAACCTGGTATGGTGAAGATAAGGTAGGAAGATCTTCAGGGGCTTAGTGTTAGGTTTATTTAAGGGGGTTTGGGTTAGATTAGGGGTATGTGGGTGGTGGGTTGTAATGTTGGGGGGGTATTGTATGTGTTTTTTTACAGGCAAAAGAGCTGAATTCTTTGGGGCATGCCCCGCAAAGGGCCCTGTTCAGGGCTGGTAAGGTAAAAGAGCTTTGAACTTTTGTAATTTAGAATATGGTAGAGCATTTTTTTATTTTGGGGGGCTTTGTTATTTTATTAGGGGGCTTAGAGTAGGTGTAATTAGTTTAAAATTGTTGTAATATTTTTCTGATGTTTGTAAATATTTTTTTATTTTTTGTAACTTAGTTCTTTTTTATTTTTTGTACTTTAGTTAGTTTATTTCATTGTATTTATTTGTAGATATTGTATTTAATTATTGATGTATTGATAGTGTAGTGTTAGGTTTAACTGTAGGTAATTGGAGGTATTTTATTTAATTTATTTATTGATAGTGTAGTGTTAGGTTTAATTGTAACTTAGGTTAGGATTTATTTTACAGGTAATTTTGTAATTATTTTAACTATTTTAGCTATTAAATAGTTCTTAACTATTTAATAGCTATTGTACCTGGTTAAAATAAATACAAAGTTACCTGTAAAATAAATATAAATCCTAAAATAGCTATAATATAATTATAATTTATATTGTAGCTATATTAGGATTTATTTTACAGGTAAGTATTTAGCTTTAAATAGGAATAATTTATTTAATAAGAGTTAATTTATTTTGTTAGATTTAAATTATATTTAACTTAGGGGGGGGTGTTAGTGTTAGGGTTAGACTTAGCTTTAGGGGTTAATACATTTATTAGAATAGCGGTGAGCTCCAGTCGGCAGATTAGGGGTTAATGTTTGAAGTTTGGTGTGGGCGATGTTAGGGAGGGCAGATTAGGGGTTAATAATATTTATTATAGGGTTATTGAGGCGGGAGTGAGGCGGATTAGGGGTTAATAACTTTATTATAATAGCGGTGCGGTCCGCTCGGCAGATTAGGGGTTAATAAGTGTAGGCAGGTGGAGGCGACGTTGGGGGCAGATTAGGGGCTAATAAATATAATATAGGTGTCGGCGGTGTTAGGGGCAGCAGATTAGGGGTACATAAGGATAACGTAGGTGGCGGTCGGCAGATTAGGGGTTAATTATTGTAGGTAGCTGGTGGCGACGTTGTGGGGGGCAGGTTAGGGGTTAATAAATATAATATAGGGGTCGGCGGTGTTAGGGGCAGCAGATTAGGGGTACATAGCTATAATGTAGCTGGCGGCGGCGTGCGGACGGCAGATTAGGGGTTAATAATAATATGCAGGGGTCAGCGATAGCGGGGGCGGCAGATTAGGGGTTAATAAATATAATATAGGGGTCGGCGGTGTTAGGGGCAGCAGATTAGGGGTACATAAGTATAACGTAGGTGGCGGTCGGCAGATTAGGGGTTAAAAAATTTTATTAGAGTGGCGGCGATGTGGGGGTACCTCGGTTTAGGGGTACATAGGTAGTTTATGGGTGTTAGTGTACTTTAGAGCACAGTAGTTAAGAGCTTTATGAACCGGCGTTAGCCCAGAAAGCTCTTAACTACTGACTTTTTTCTGCGGCTGGAGTTTTGTCGTTAGATTTCTAACGCTCACTTCAGACACGACTCTAAATACCGGAGTTAGAAAGATCCCATTGAAAAGATAGGATACGCAATTGACGTAAGGGGTTCTGCTGTATGGAAAAGTCGCGGCTGCAAAGCGAGCGTTAGACCCTTTCCTGACTGACTCCAAATACCGGCGGTAGCCTAAAACCAGCGTTAGGAGCCTCTAACGCTGGTTTTGACGGCTACCGCCAAACTCTAAATCTAGGCCTTAG
The DNA here is from genome assembly GCF_027579735.1 of Bombina bombina. Lineage (NCBI taxonomy): Eukaryota > Metazoa > Chordata > Amphibia > Anura > Bombinatoridae > Bombina > Bombina bombina. The sequence continues at coordinate 1,160,038,966 of NC_069500.1, read as the reverse complement.
GGTTTATTTTATAGGTAAGTATTTAGTTTAAATAGGAATAATTTAGCTAATTATTGTAATTTTATTTAGATTTATTTAAATTATATTTAAGTTAGGGGGTGTTAGGGTTAGGTTTAGACTTAGGTTTAGGGGTTAATACATTTAGTATAGTGGTGGCGACATTGGGGGTGGCAGATTAGGGGTTAATAAATGTAGGTAGGTGGCGGCGAAGTTAGGGATGGCAGATTAGGGGTTAATAATATTTAACTAATGTTTGCGAGGCGGGAGTGCGGCAGTTTAGGGGTAAATATGTTTATTATAGTGGTGGCGATGTTGGGGGCAGCAGATTAGGGGTTAATAAGTGTAGGTAGGTTGCGGCGACATTGGGGGCGGGAGATTAACACAACTGAAGGGTCCATCTTCAATCCAGCCGACGCGGAGCATCCTCTTCAAATGAAGTCCTAACAAAGAATTAAGGTTCCTTTAAATGACGTCATCCAAGATGGCGTCCCTTGAATTCCGATTGGCTGATAGAATCCTATCAGCCAATCGGAATTAAGGTAGGAAAAATCCTATTGGCTGATGCTATCAGCCAATCGGATTGATGTTCAATCCGATTGGCTGATCCAATCAGCCAATAAGATTGACCTCGCATTCTATTGGCTGATTAGAACAGCCAAATGAATGCGAGGTCAATCCTATTGGCTGATTACATCAGCCAATAGGATTTTTCCTACCTTAATTCCGATTGGCTGATAGGATTCTATCAGCCAATCGGAATTCAAGGGACGCCATCTTGGATGACGTCATTTAAAGGAACCTTCATTCTTCGTTAGGACTTCATTTGAAGAGGATGCTCCGCGTCGGCTGGATTGAAGATGGACCCTTCAGTGGTGTTAATCTGCCGCCCCCAATGTCGCCGCAACCTACCTACACTTATTAACCCCTAATCTGCTGCCCCCAACGCCGCCACCACTATAATAAACATATTAACCCCTAAACCGCCGCACTCCCACCTTGCAAACATTAGTTAAATATTATTAACCCCTAATCTGCCGTCCCTAACATCGCCGCCACCTACCTACATTTATTAACCCCTAATCTGCCACCCCCAACGTCGCCACCACTATACTAAATGTATTAATTCAAGAGACGCCATCTTGGATTACATCATTTAAAGGAACCTTCATTCTTCGTTAGGACTTTGTTTGAAGTGGATGCTCCGCGTCGGCTGGATTGAAGATGGACCCGCTCCGCTCCGGAAGGATGCAGATAGAAGATGCTGCCTGGATGAAGATTTCTACCGTCTGGAGGACCTCTTCTGCCCTAATTGGATGAAGACTTCGGACCCTCTGGAGGACCACTTGTGCCCGGCTGGGTGAAGGCGGCTCAAGTTAGGGTGATCTTCAGGGGGTTAGTGTTAGGTTTTTTTAAGGGGGGATTGGGTGGGTTTTAGAGTAGGGGTTTGTGGGTGGAGGGTTGTAATGTTGGGGGGGTATTGTATTTTTTTTTACCGGTAAAAGAGCTGATTACTTTGGGGCAATGCCCCGCAAAAGGCCCTTTTAAGGGCTATTTGTAATTTAGTATAGGGTAGGGAATTTTGTTTATTTTGGGGGGCTTTTTTATTTTATTAGGGGGATTAGATTAGGTGTAATTAGTTTAAAATTCTTGTAATTCTTTTTTATGTAATTTAGTTTATTTTATTTAATTGTATTTAATTGTAGGTAGTTTAGGTAATTTATTTAATGATAGTGTAGTGTTAGGTGTAATTGTAACTTAGGTTAGGATTTATTTTACAGGTAAATTTGTACTTATTTTATCTACGTAGTTATTAAATAGTTAATAACTATTTAATAACTATTGTACCTAGTTAAAATAAATACAAACTTGCCTGTAAAATAAAAATAAACCCTAAGATAGCTACAATGTAACTATTAGTTATATTGTAGCTAGCTTAGGGTTTATTTTATAGATAAGTATTTAGTTTTAAATAGGATTAATTTATTTAATTATGTTAAATTAATTTTGTTTAATTTAAATTATATTTAAGTTAGGGGGGGTAGACTTAGGGTTAGACTTAGGTTTAGGGGTTAATAAATTTATTATAGTAGCGGCGACGTTGGGGTCGGAAGATTAGGGGTTAATAAATGTAGGTAGGTGTCGGGGACGATGGGGTGGCAGATTAGGGGTTAATAAAATATAACTAGTGTTTGCGAGGCGGGAGTGCGGCGGTTTAGGGGTTAATACATTTATTAAAGTTGCGGCGATGTCAGGTCGGCAGATTGGGGGTTAATAATTGTAGGTAGGTGGCGGCGACATTGGGGGCGGCAGATTAGTGGTTAATAAATATAATGTAGGTGTCGGCGATGTTAGGGGCAGTAGATTAGGGGTTCATAGGTATAATGTAGGTGGCGGCGATGTCCGGTCGGCAGATTAGGGGTTAAAAAAATGTATTTTAGTGTTTGCGATGTGGGGGAGCCTTGGTTTAGGGGTTAATAGGTAGTTTATGGGTGTTAGTGTACTTTTTAGCACTTTAGTTAAGAGTTTTATGTTCCGGCTTTTAAATGCGGTAGAAGTCTTGCCAGGAGAGGGTCTACCGTTCACTTCTTCCAAGACTTGTAATACCAGCGTTAGGCAAATCCTATTAAAAAGATAGGATACGCAATTGACGTAAGGGGATTTGCCGTAGCCTCGAGTGGCGGAAGAAAAGTGAGCGGTAGACCCTTTCCTGCCTGACTCGTAATACCAGCGTTAGGAAAAAAGCAGCGTTGGGACCTCTCAACGCTGCTTTTTAAGGCTAATGCCAAACTCGTAATCTAGGCGTTAGGGTTTATTTTATATGTAAGTATTTAGTTTTAAATAGGAATAATGTATTTAATAATAGTAATTTTATTTAGATTATTTTAAATTATATTTAAATTAGGGGGGTGTTAGGGTTAGGGTTAGACTTAGGTTTAGGGGTTAATAACTTTAATATAGTGGCGGCGACGTTGGGGGCGGCAGATTAGAGGTTAATAAACGTAAGTAGGTGGCGGCGATGTTAAGGACGGCATATTAGGGGTAAAAAAATTAACTAATGTTTGCGAGACAGGAGTGCAGCGGTTTAGGGGTTAATATATGTATTGAAGTGGCGGCGATGTCGGGTCGGCAGATTAGGGGTTAAAAAACTTATTTAAGTGTTTGCGATGTGGGGGGGGCTCAGTTTAGGGGTTAATAGGTAGTTTATGGGTGTTAGTGTACTTTTTAGCACTTTAGTTAAGAGTTTTATGTTACGGCGTTAACCCATAAAACTCTTAACTACTGACTTTTAAATGCGGTAGGAGTCTTGACAGGAGAGGGTGTACCACTCACTTTTTCCAAGACTCGTAATACCGGCGTTAGGAAAATCCCATTGAAAAGATAGGATACGCAATTTACGTAAGGGGAATTGCGGTATGCTCGAGTCACGGAAAACAAGTGAGCGGTACACCTGTACCTGCCAGACTCGTAATACTAGCGGGCGTTAAAAAGCAGTGTTGGGACCTCTCTACGCTGCTTTTTAAGGCTAACCCAAGACTCGTAATCTAGGCGAGTAATTCTCACTGAACTTGTTACACAAGTCTCTTTATCAATTTCACAACTGACCAGGACTCACTCCATTATAGTGATTACCTTAAGTCTTGTGATACAAACTCAATATTTAACTGTGAGTAGATTAGCAGTTGAGATCCTCAATAGGAATAAGCAGTAGATTAAATCCTCACACCCTCCCAGGTCAGGAGACAAACACGGAAGGGAAGTAAGAATTCTCCTTCTCCACACAGTACCTTTCACTGCATTCCTTCACCCCCTCTCTTTCCCTCTCATCTTTTGAAGTTCATGCTATCTGTCTTTTCTCCCCTATAGCTCTTCGTGTTGCTGTTATTTATTGGCCCCCTGGCCCAGCATTACAATTTCTGGACCACTTTAAAGCCTGGCTTCCACACTTTCTCTCTTGTAATGTTCCTTCTCTCATCTTAGGGACTTCAACATACCCCTTGTCAATCCAAACATGCCTACTGCCTCTAAACTTCTATCCCTTACCACCTCTTTTGGCCTGTCCCAGTGGACAACGTCTCCAACCCACTGTGAAGGCAACTTCATAGACCTGGTCTTCACTAATCTCTGTGCCATTTCCAACTTCTTTAACTTCCCCTTTCCTCTCTCTGACCACCATCTACTAATTTTCTCTCTTATTCTACCTGCTGCATCTTTGTAATCCTTAAATCCTACAAGTGTGTGCTCAGCCTGGCCAAACAACGCATTCAACCCCAGAAAGAAGTTCTCAACTTTTAACTCCCTTCTACGTCCGCCTGCACCCCTGCCCACTACCAACCTCCCTGCTCAGATTATTTCTAATCACTTCAAAAATAAAATTAAAACCATTGGAAAAGATATCTACACCTTACACCACTCAAACCCAGCAATCCTACCCACCCCTTCTATTAACAAAACTATATACTAATTCCCTCATGTAACAGAGGAAGAAGTCCCTGTACTCCTATCTTTGGCTCATCTCAGAACCTGCCCACTTGACCCTATTCCTTCACAATTTCTTCCCTCTCTCCTTCAATAACCCCTATCCTAACCCATCTCTTTAACCAATCTCTCACCACTGGCACATTTCCTGATACATTCAAGCATGTGTCAATTATACCAATCCTAAAAAAGCCCTCACTTGACCCCTCCACCCCTTCTAACTATCAACCAGTCTCATTACTTCCCTTTGCTTCAAAATTATTGGAATGACTGGTCTATAATCAGCTAGCTCAATTTTCACAACTAACTCCTTACTTGATCCACTTCAATCTGGTTTCCGTCTTAAACACTCAAACAGAAACTGCTCTTACTAAAGTAACAAATTACCTTTCATCAGCTAAAGCAAAGGGCCACTACTCCTTACTTATTCTTCTTGACCTGTCTGCTGCTTTTGACACAGTTGACCATCCATCCTCTCCTTCTTAAAATCCTATATTCATTTGGCACCGAGATACAGCCCTCTCTTGGTTTGCCTCATATCTCTCAAACCGCTCGTTTTCAGTTTCCTTTAACAACATATCTTCTGATTCTTTGCAAGGCTCTGTCTTGGGTCCCTTGCTTTTCTCTCACTATACATCCTCCCTTGGAAAACTTATAGCCTCCTTTGGCTTCCAGTACCACTTATATGCTGATGATAACCAAATCTATCTTTCCTCTCCTGATATCACTCCCTCTTTACTCAACCATATTTCCAGCTGCCTCTCTGCATTTCCTCTTGGATGTCTTCACACTACCTCTAACTCAGTCTGTCCAAAACTGAGCTGCTTCTTATTCTCCCTTCTTTGAGACATTCAAACCTGACATTTCTCTGACGGTCAGAGACTCTATTCTCTACACCTCAACCCAGGTCTGCTGTCTTAGGGTCACACTTGACTCAGAACTTACATACAACCCACATATACAAGCGATTACCAAATCCTGCTGTGCACACCTACACAACATTTCCAGAATTCGTCCCTTCTTTACTCAAAAAAACTACAAAAATACTAATTCATTCCCTCATTTTTTCAAGCATTGATTATTGCAATCTACTCCTAAATGGCCTTCCAAAACACTGCCTCTCCTCCCTGCAATCTATAATGAATGCTTCAGCTAGACTCATCCACCTAAGTCGCCGATCTACATCAGCTGCTCCACTCTGCCAGTCTCTACACTGGCTCACCATACACTCCGGAACACAATGTAAAGTATTAGCCCTAACATACAAAGCACTCAACAGTCTAACTCCCAACTACATTTCCTCTCTCATCTCCAAATATTCCCCATCCCGTCCTCTTCGATCAACCTCTGACCTACGTCTCTCTACTCCTGTTATCTATACATCCCACTCCCACCTCCAAGACTTCTCACATGCTGCTCCTGTCCTCTGGAACTCTCTACCCCGCTCCATAAGACTGTCTCGAACCTTGTATAGCTTCAGACGCTCCTTGAAAACATACCTATTCAGAGGGACTTACCATCTCTCCTCCATCTCTCATCCTAACCAAAATAATAATTGAACTGCCTGACTCACTGCTGCAACTACAATCCATGTGACAAGCTATCCCAAACCTTATATCTCTGCACCCTCAACCTAAAGACTTTGAGCTCTCTGGAGCAGGGTCCTCTTCCTCCTGTACTAGATTTATTTAGATTGTTATGTTTTGTATTTTATCACATTCCCGAGAGTGAACCTTGTCCACTCAGCATTTGTTAAATGGGTCAAGGAGTAAATAGATGTTTTGAAAAACTAGATATGGCATTTTTCATTTTAAATAGACATTTTTTTTAATAAAAACAAAAATATATTTCTAAGACTATAACATTTTATCCATTATTGTTTGGATATAAGATACTGCTTCTGAATTAGAAATAATAGCTTTTAATCCACTTATATCAATTTATATATAAAAAAAATAGAGATATATATTGTTGGTTATCTAACATTCTGTAATGAGCTTGGGAAAGGACTCAATCCAAAACACGTTTCTCAGTTTTCTGGACCTCAGCAGCTTCCATAGTTTGCTGAGGAATAGCTAAAATTATTTGTCAGTCTAACCCTTTTGAATGGAGCTGAACACCCCCAGAATAATTTACTGGGGTCAGCAAAGAGAAAGCATGCTTAATCTCTAGGTGATACACCATTGGGCCTATTTATCAAATGTCTGTCCGACATGATCCTATCAGCAGATCATGTCCGACAGACATCGCTGAATACGGACAGCATATGCTCTCCGCATTCAGCATTGCACCATCAGTTCTGGTGAACTGCTGGTGCAATGCCGCCCCCTGGAGATTGGCCGCTAGCAGGGGGTGTCAACCTGATCGTATCTGATCGGGTTGATTGCTGTCCGCGGCCTCAGAGCAGGTGGACAGGTTATGGAGCAGCGGTCTTTAGACAGCTGCTTCATAACTTAGTGTTTCTGACAAGCCAGAAGGCTCAACAGAAACACGGGGCTTCAAGATCCATACGAATACGATCAGGTTGATTGACACCCCCTGCTAGCGGCCAATTGGCCGTGAATCTGCAGGGGCGGCATTGCACCAGTAGTTCACTAGAACTGCCGGTGCAATGATAAATGCCGACAGCATATGTTGTCAGCATTTATCGATGTGCAGCGGGCATGATATGCTACATCTTATCATGTCCGCTCGCACTATGATAAATCTACCCCATGCAGTCATTGTTATAACAATTTTGGGTTATGCTACTGCACTTTTGTGGGATATAGCCTAATCAATTGCTGTTGTTTTATGATTGACGTTTTCTATAAAATATATATATTTATTTCTGATGGTATTTTTTAGAGAATTCCTATTGATTGTCTCCCACTATCATTGCAATGTGTAAATAGATGTATTATACTTTCATTATAGCAGTGTATTTAGAGTCTAAGGGCACTATATTGTTTTTTGCTTTAAGCATCCTAGAACTTTGCGCTAATTAAAGTAAACTTTTATCGCGGGCCTGTTAGGGCGCTATTACAAGTTAAAAATAAAAATAAAATTTGTGCAAGAACAAAACCCGATGCATTCTAACTTAAGGACTTCTGATATCACAACTACATTAACTTCTTCTCCGCATAGACTTAAAAAAAACATTGCTTGCTCACTAAAGCTGAAGGTAGTTATGAATATTTTACATTCCAATGTTCTTCACATATATTATTTCTATATATTTCTGATATCTATATATCTATATGAATATATAGAGGTAGAGATATATATTCAGATGTATATATAAATAAATATTTAAAAATAAAAAGAACATTTTCTTCTAAGTGAAAAAGTTTAAAAAAATATTTTTCATGTTTAAAGGTATTTGAGTGGAAAGGGCTCCAAAGTGTATATACATGTCTATATATGTATTCATGTGTATACATATAAACACATAACTACACATGTGTATATATATATATATATATATATATATATATATATATATATACATATATATATATATATACATATATATATATATATATATATATATATATATGCACACATACACATATTTAAACATATATGTATACAAAATAGCCCTTCCCAGTCAAATACATTGTTGTATATAAGATCCAGTGGAAAGTGTAAGGGTAAAGAAATTTGCACCAAACATAACATAAATACATTAAATAAAGTATTATACTTATATATACACTTTATGATAAAACATTTTTATATAAATATTAATACAAATGTTTTATAAGAATTAAAAGGGATATAGTATACAACAATGTATTTGACTGGGAAGGGCTATGTTTATGCTCTGTTTACTTTCAACTTGTAAAGTACATGCACGTTAACGTAGTCGCTATATTGCTTATCGTGTCCAGCACTAAAATTAGCGTGCCACTTATAATCTAGCCCATGGGTCGCCAACCTTTCGGACCTCAGGGACCACTAAACTCACAATCTTGAATCCCGTGGACCACTAACATGATTTTTTTAATAAAGATTACCTCTCCTGAGGTAAGCCCTTGTTTGATAAATATCTGGTCTGGACCTCTTATTACTTTACATGCGATGAGCTCACTCACGACATACACATACTGTAGTGTATATAACTAGTATAACCATAGCTAAGTTTACATTACGTATATATTTACATGTGTTTAAGAATTATTTTTTGGAATTAAATAACTGAATGACAGAACTGAGAGAATACTTCCAAATGACAGATGAAGGGTGAGTGCCAACTTTTAAGATGGACACAGAGAGGCAGAAAGTGGGAAAAAAAGAATTATGTGTAAAAGGATCACAAGATTTTCAAGTCTACCAAGTTACCGACCCACTTAGGAATTATTCAAAACTACTTATGATCATGGACAGACATTGGAGTCATAAATTAAGTTTATATCAGAAAGCTCTCAATATGGATGTGAGCTAACCACGACTGATATTACTGGCAATTACTATAATACTGGTGGGATATGGCTGATCTGCTAGATGGCAATTACTTGAATTCAGGGGGAATGACTTTGTGCGCTGGAAAATTATTAGAATAAAAAATAATTAATATTTAATAAATAAAAAAGAAGATGGAGGGGAGGAAGACAAACAGTGATGTAAGTCAATCTGAAGGCATTAGGAAAACTACTACAAAGAGGCAGGTAAAGGGATGAAAATAAATGAAATACACTGTATAAGAGAGAAATTGTTTTTTTAAATACTTTAATTCCACTATTTCAAGTCAAGATTATACCAACCTCTGCTAGCTTTAGAATGGAATCATCTTTCTATGGGCAGCACGCAGGGCGGAATGAGTTAAAAATACAATCTAGCTACGCAAGTTGCGCAGTACTACGAAACGTGCGTAGGGAGATTGTAATTTAAGTTCTCCTCTGTCGGTTTTACTGATGTCTAGCCAGGCACTGAAGGGAGAGGTGACACCATCCGAGGAGATTAATTCCTGCTTGATGGTGTCAAGGACCACCAACATCTTCTCGTGGACCACTGGTTGGCAACCGCTGATCTAGCCCATACTGTTTATTTATTTATTTAAATATTTTAAACAAAGAATTTACACAACAAATGAGTGATAACAATAGAGGTAAAGGGCTTATTGCATGGCACACTAAGCTGCAAAATCTTCACATACACCTAAGGAATACCCTGCCCAGCCTACGCAAAACCTTAAAGAGATATAAAACCCATAATTTTTCTTTCATGATTCCGATAGAGCACACAATTTTAAACAGCTTTCAAATGTACTTCTGTTATCTAACCTTCTTAGTTCTCTTGGTATCCTTTGCTGAAAAGAATACCTAGGTAGACTCGGCAGCTGGGAGCTAGCTGCTGATTGGTGGCTGCACATATATGTCTATTGTCAAAGGCTTACTGATTTGTTCAGCTAGATCCCAGTAGTGTATTGCTACACCTTCAATAAAGGATACCAAGAGAATGAAGCAAAATTGATAATAGAAGTAAATGGAAAAGCTGTTTCAAAAAGTAAGTTCTATCTGAATCATAAAAATTGCTGGGTTTCATGTACCTCTAAGACTCAAAACCCACTGAATATTTTAAAATGTTCTAACAAAATACAAAGTAAAAGTAACAAATGAATATGAGTCATACAGTCAGAAAACTATAGAAGCACCGATTTCACAAAGAAATCCAAAAACAAAAAAACATTAGGAGCCTGTTACTGCTACAGCCATGTATAAGAAGCTTTTGTTAACATGAACAATGTATTTCTCAGCAGTCAGTAAATCAACATTAGCTAAACACATTAATAATTGTCAGTTTGACCCTGGTCGCTACTAGACAGTAGACACATTTCATACCGCTTGAAATTTAATCAAATATTTTTCAAAAGACTTGGAATTGAATCTTGTTCCTGCTTTAATAAAGTACCTTTAAATGAATAGAAAGATCAACTTTGAAATAGCATAGGGGCATTTCAATGTCAAATAGGAGCATTTTTGCAATGTACTTTCATAAGAAAAAAATGCCTCTAGTAAAAGTTATTACTGTTTTTCCGGAGGTATACGCATTGCTTCTGAAGATGTAATTTGTGCCAAATAAGCTACTGCTGACTCTCTGAGCAGGTGTGGTGTCTGCACACTGGTGTACGGGACCTCACAGGATATGTGTGTATGAAAAACAGTATCAAAACTTTTACTAGAAGCATTTTTTCTGATGAAAGTATTTCACAGTGAAATGCACCCATATATATATCTTTTTTTACATTTCTATCCTTTTAGCCCTAAAACAGTAGCATTACTGATGTAATTGTAATGTACGCTTCAGGCATTACATTTATAGCAAACATTTGTGCCTTCATGTTTCATACTGAGATTCAAAGGTGTATAAAGATGTGAAGAATCATTATTTTCTGAGACCAGGACAAATACAGAGGCTGCTGAACACCTAAAGCTCTTTAGGGCAATCTTACTTTTCTTTGTAAATACATTTCTTACAACTCACGCTATTCACTAAAGGGTAATTCATTTTTGAGAATATATGCATAGGGCTCAATGAATTAAGCAGTGGATGTTCCTTTTGAGCCCTTGCAGGGCAGGCTCGTTCATTCAAGAAGCAGAGGTCATCCAATTGCTGCTTCTTACCCTCTCCTCCACCTCTGAGTTTGCAGAGATAAAACATTCCAAACATGTTTGTTCTGGGTGACTGACAGACCCTGCTCTCACACGATTGGTCATGCAAGAGCAGGGGTGTGGCTTTGCACAAGAAGCAGATAATGGCAGCAGTAATTTTTCTGACCACAATTTAGTACATAGGGGTCACAGTGTTAATCAACAATTCAATACTGCATTGCCATATGGCTGCATATAACATAAGCATCTAAATTGTAATTTTGTAAGAAAATGTTGCAGTGTATTGCAGTACAGAAAAAAACTTATTAAATTATCTTGAGTATGTTGATCTAAACTTACATATTCCTGTCATAGAACACTTAGACCCATGAACTATTTTTATTTTTCAACACAATTCCACTTGTGCATATTATGTTGCAAGGTACAGCTTTAACAATGGCAGTAATGGCAACGAATGACTTGTGCCTAGAGCATTATCTTAGTGGAACAGCATTTTCTGAACACCACTGAGTAATTTTTCACCCAGGTTGCCATAGTAGTCACCTATTATGATAACTTCATGCTACAGAAAGTAGCAAAACATGGATTTGCATCCCAAAACATGGATGGCATAGCATTGTCAGTACTTGCTTTCCAGGAATCATAGTAGTGTCTCCAAAAATGTCAAATTGCCTATAGAAATTATCAGAAATTCTTATCAGAAGTTCTTGGGAACTCACAATCTGCTGTGTCTGTCTTCTGGTCTACAGTCAACATTCAAGTTACCATTTTAACAATTTCTGATGTTAAAACATTCACTTCAATAGAGTTACTGTGGCACATTACACCTCTTTGGCTATTTTGTGTATTCTCAGTCTTCAGTCTTCTTCACGGGTTCTTTAGTTGCAACTGCTGTTAGGCAACCATAGCTAGAGTCATCTATAGTAATTGATGAATGTGAAATATTAATTTACTTTCATTTCTAAAAAACAAAAAAAATGAAAAATCATCATATAAAATGTTCTGTAAATATGAAAAGGTAAATGTTAGACAATAGAAATTTGTCACCTACGCACATAAAATAATATAACAACATACTTTTATTGCAGCAATGTAAACTCAAAAGCTTCCCAATTAGGATTTGAACTACACTGATTGAGTCATCACTGTATATAATGTTGTAGCGCAGAGATCTTCCTTATTGGATATACAGGTGAAACTCAAAAAATTAGAATATTGTGCAAAAGTTCATTTATTTCACTAATGCAACTTAAAAGGTGAAACTAATATATGAGATAGACTCATTACATGCAAAGCAAGATAGTTCAAGCTGTGATTTGTCATATTTGTGAAGATTATGGCTTACAGCTCATGAAAACCCCAAATCCACAATCTCAGAAAATTAGAGTATTGTGAAAAGGTGCAATATTCTAGGCTCAAAGTGTCCCACTCTAATCAGCTAATTAAGCCATAACATCTGCAAAGGGTTCCTGAGCCTTTAAATGGTCTCTCAGTCTGGTTCAGTAGGAATCACAATCATGGGAAAGACTGCTGACCTGACAGTTGTGCAGAAAACCATCATTGACACCCTCGATAAGGAGGGAAAGCCTCAAAAGGTAATTGCAAAAGAAGTTGGATGTTCCAAAAGTGCTGTATCAAAGCACATGAATAGAAAGTTATGTGGAAGGGAAAAGTGTGGAAGAAAAAGGTGCACAAGCAGCAGGGATGACCGCAGCCTGGAGAGGATTGTCAGGAAAAGGCCATTCAAAAGTGTTGGGGACTTTCACAAGCAGTGGACTGAGGCTGGAGTCAGTGCATCAAGAGCACCACACACAGACGGATCCTGGACATGGGCTTCAAATGTCGCAAATTTAATGTCTCTAAGGGACATTGTATTGTAAAATAGTCTTCCCTTTAATGTGTTCCTAATGATCCATTTTACCTTCTGCAATTTATTAAGTTGTTTACAATTAGCTACTTAAGCTTTAAACCCAACATTTTTCTTTTATTATTCAGAGAGAGCATGCATTTTTAAACTACTTCCAATTTACTTCTGTTATCAATTTAGTTTTCTTCTCTTGGTATTGGCATTGAAGCAGCATCAAAGCACTACTAGGAGCTAGCTGAACACATTGTTAAGCCAATGACAAGAGGCAAACATTTGCAGTCACCAATCAGCAGCTAGCTCCTGAGACTACGTAGGTATGTTTTCCAATAAAGGATACCAAAAGAACAAAGCAAATTAGATAATAGAAGTAAATTGGAAAGTTGTTAAAAATGATATGCTGTATCTGAAACATGAAAGAAAAATGTTGAGTTTCATGTCCCTTTAATTGGTCTTTTTAAATAGCTGTTTTTACCTACTGAAATTGCTACATATACTGAAAATATGAATACTGCAGTATTTCCTAAAAAATACTATGTAAACAAAAGGCAGCTGTGGAAATAAACCTCCCAATGGGGTGTAGGATGTATAAAGAGAGTGAGAGAGAGTGGCCAGGTTATTTCAAAGGGTGTTGCTGTAATTGCTTTTAATACAATGAACTACTTGCCTGAATATATTGGCCTTTTACCCTTTCAATAAAAAATATAGATTTAATATGTGTAATTGTTGCTTCTTCGTATGCAGGACAGAACATTTTATTAGTACAATGTTCCTTTAACTATTATTTGTTTCCTTTTGATGCATCACATAATATTTTATTTTATCTACAGTGTTGAGCGCATTATCATTACAGCATTAACAAGGAAATAATCCTAAATTATATTGACGTCCTTCTGGGAATTTTCTTTGCAACTCATTTATGTCATTATTTTGTCCACTCAGCTTTAGGATGTACTTCCTTTAGTTATGAATAGCATGTCCCAGCTGGTAACATCATCCTTGATTTAAAGATCAGTTTATTTTGCTACTGATGTGATTTCCTCAACCCTGAGCTTTCTAGAATTTTTTTCGAAAGCATAAATGCTTCACATTGAATGCATTTATTTGCTAGCTTGTTGTTGAAATACCATATTTGTTAGTAGGTAGCTGCACCATTTTGTAGTTGAAAGCAAATATCTTGTGTGTATTCCAACCGAAAGGTACTCAAACAAAAGCTCAAAACAACTTGGCTAGTTGTGTAGAGACTTATTTTCTGTATTATTTCATTTATTGTTGCAGTCTAGACATAATTCATAAAGACATTTATAATGATATGATACAACCTCAAGAATGGTCTACAAACCATATGAACAGGATTTCATTAAAGTGAAAGTCATGGCCAAAAATATAGGCACCCCTGCATTTTCTGTCAGATAATGCACCACTTCACCCAGAAAATTGTTGCAATTACAAATGTTTAGGCATTCTCTTGTTTATTTCTTTTGTTTGTATTGGTATGACACAAAAAAAAAGTGGAAAAAAAAGCCAAATCTGACACATTCCACGCAAAACTCCAAAAATGGTCTGGACAATATGATTGGCACCTTCTCAAAATCGTAAGGAATAATTGTGATGCCCCTGTAATTTATAATTAAACTCACCTGTATCGATTAACAGATGCTGACAATATAGAAATCACACCGGCAACCAGTTAAAATGGTGAGAAATTGTTGTGTGTCTCTGTGTGCCACACTGAGCATGGAGAAGAGAAAGAGCAGCAAAGAATTGCCTGAGGATTTGAGAACAAAAATTGTGGAAACGCATGGACAAACTCAAGATCTTAATGTTCCTGTGTCCACTGTGTGCAACATTGTCAAGAAGTTTACAGCCCATAGCACTGTAGCTAATCTCTCTGGACATGGACAAAAGAGAAAAATTGATCAAAGATTGCAACGTAGGATTGTTCGAATGGTGGATAAAGAACCTTGATCAACATCAACTTCCAGAAAAATTCAAGTTGACCTTCAGGCACAGGGTACAAATGTGTCAGCTTGCACTATACGTCACTATCTGAATGAAAAGGGACACTATGGTAGGAGATCCAGGAGGACCCCACTGTGCTGAAGGTTGCTGGTTCAGGGGATTATGCAGTAATCACTGTAGACTCTCTGAGACTTGTGGAAAAATACAATTTTCAGAAATAAATTACAGTAAAAACAATCAAAATGAACAATAAGATCAGACAGCAGTTATATGGGGGAAAAACATTTCTCTTGGACAATGTACACTTTTGTGAACCTTGTAAACCAATTTTTTTCTTAATAAATAATCCCCAGAGTATAAGTAAGACTTCACATCTGAAAAGAACTTCAGGGAAACTTAAAAAATAGTTGAGTACCTGTAAATTGAACCTCACAATTCCACTAACTGTCCCTTAAAAAAGTGAATATTGTGCAACATATTTTCAAATCTTGGATTTTTTTCTCATTTAAAATGAAAAAATAAATAAATCATCCTTTAACTTTTGAAAGCTATAATGTGATTGTGTCATTTTCATTATGTAATGGTGAATTTATGGGAACTGAAAATTACTACTTATGGTTGCAAAATTACTACATATGGTTATGATAAGCAGTGAATACAAGAGGACAGAAGCGCCACATGGCCCAATATTGTTGGAAGTAATCAGACTATTATGTGTGATGATTACACTCACATGTAGTAGGACACCTCTAGTGGTGTGGAAGGAGTGATCTGGGGTCAATAGCAGTCACCCAGAAGACTGACCTCCGGTGGATGTACTGAGATCTGAAGAAAACAAGAGAGTGCCTATATGGCCTAGTATTGTTGATACAACTGATTTGTGGTATAATATGAAATGCACTCACATTTAGAAGATCACCTGCCTTGGTGCAATAGAGACAAGCTTGTCTGAGCAGGCAGACAGGAATTGCCACAATTCAACCCAATCGAGTACGATCGGGTTGATTGACACCCCCCTGCTGGTGGCCGATTTGCTGCGAATCTGCAGGGGGCGGCGTTGCACTAGCAGCTCACAAGAGCTGCTGGTGCAATGCTGAATATGGAGAGCATATTGCTCTCCGCATTCAGCGAGGTCTGTCGGACCTGATCCACACTGTCAGATCAGGTCCGACAGACCTTTGATAAATCAGCCTCATAGAGTCCAATTTATGGATCCAGAACGCCTCTTTCTGTTTTAAGAGGCGTTATCTATCATCTCCTCCCCTTGGTATATCCATATGATCTATAATTTGCCATATAATTTGATTAATTTGATGGCCACAGTCTAAAAAATGACATGCTACAGGGGCTTGGACGTCACCTTTTCTGATATTAGATTTATGTTGATTTAATCTCTCTCTCATCTTTCGTGTTGTTTCTCCTATGTAAATTTTAGAGCATGGATATTTTAGTTCAGGCATGGATAACAACCTGAATTATTTTCAGTGATGTATCTTGTTTTACTAATACATTTAAGACCCATGTCTGACCAAAACGTCACTGAGATTCTTGACTCTCTTATGTGACATAATAGGAATTTTCTGTAATATATCTACATTTTTATTACAAGTTTTAATAATGTGCCAATGTTTTCTTATGATAAGGGATATTTTTTCACTGTAATCATTGAATTGTGATACAAAAATAAGTCTCTCATCCTTATTTTTTTTCTTTTTATTTTGTACAATATCCTCATTTTTTATTTTATGGGTTTCTTTCTCAATAAGCTCTTTAGTGTATCCTCTTTCCAGGAATTTTTCACCCATTTCTTTTAAAGATTTTTCACTGACAATTCTATTGACCCTCATCAGCTGACTCGTAGGAAGACAGTTTTTTAATCTTTCATTATGGAAACTGTCATATCTAAGGAGGGTGTTACGATCAGTGTCTTTACGATGTAGATCTATTTTTATTTCAGTACCCTTCTTATATACAACAATATCCAAAAATACCATACTCTCTTCACTGGCTACTAAAGTGAATTCTAAGCCATTGAATTCCTGATTAAGCTCATTCACAAACTGTCTTAGAGAGTCTTCATTGCCCCACAATATGCCAAACATGTCGTCCACTAGATAACAATGTATATAGACTTTTAAAATCTAAACTAAACAATATATATTTAGTGTTCTCAAATGTTAGTGTAGAAAGTCTCCTGTATTCTTAATAAAGGATGTAATTCTCTCCACATAAGGTTGTAATACCCTATCTAAGAATTTAGCTATATTTGTGAATACCGACTTACATTAGATACAATGGGGCGCCCTGGGGGTTCTTGTAAACTCTTATGTACCTTAGGTACCATATAGAACACTGGTGTTCTAGGATGTTCATTATAAAGATAATCATTCATCTTTTTATCTATAATGCTTTTAGTTATCACTCCATTTAATATTTTTTTATTTCCTTTTGAATTTTAAAAATAGGATTAGTGTCCAACACCATGTGTGTACTAGGGTCGCTAATTTGTGTGTTAATTTCTTTGATGTAATAATCTTTATCAAAAACTACTGTAGCTCCGCCCTTGTCCGCTCTTTTTATGACAATATTTTTGTTTTTAATGGATTCAATGGCACTAAACTCATCTTTAGACAAATTGTAAATATTGTCCCTTTTGTTCTTATTTTTAGTCTAAATTATCTTACAGCTAGATTACGAGTTTGGCGTTATGAGTAAAAAAGCATTGTTATGCTTCATAACGATGCTTTTTCCCAAACGCTGCTATTACAAGTATTGCAGGTATAGGTGTACTGCACACCTTTTTGGCCATTACGCAATGTCAGTACCGCAATTTTAAAAAAGTTATTTTTCAATGGAACGCCCATATCGCCGGTATTACGAGTTTTGCCTGGGAGGCTAAAAAGTGAGCGGTACACTCTATAACCACAAGATCCGTACCGCCATCTAAAGTAAGTAGTTATGAGTTTTACATTACAAAGCTGTAGCATAAAACTTATAACTAAAGTGTTAAAAAGTACACTAACACCCATAAACTACCTATTAACCCCTAAACCGAGTCCCTCCCGTATCAAACAATATAATAAATTTATTAGCCCCTAATCTGCCGCTCCCGACATCGCCGCCACTTAACAAAATTATTAACCCCTATTCCGCCGCTCCCCGACATCGTCGCCACTATAATAAACCTATTAACCCCTAAACCGCCGCACTCCGACATCGCAAATACTATTTGAAGATTATTAACCCCTAATCTGACATCCACCCACACCGCGCTATAATAAACCTATTAACCACTAAACCGCAAGCCCCCCACAACTAAATATACTTAAATAAACTATTAACCCCTAAACCTCTGGCCTCCCACATCACTAACTCTACATAAATATATTAACCCCTAAACCTAACCTTAAGCATAACCCTAACCCTAACACCCCCTAACAAATATAATTTTTTAAAAATCTAAATTAAACTTACAATTATTACCTAAATAATTCCTATTTAAAACTAAATACAAACTTACCTATAAAAAAAAACCTAAGCTAGCTACAAAATAGCTAATAGTTACATTGTAGCTATCTTAGGTTTTATTTTTACTTCACAGGTAAATTTGTATTTATTTTAACTAGGTAGACTAGTTAGCAAATAGTTATTAACTATTTACTAACTACCTACTTAAAATAAATACAAAATTACCTGTGAAATAAAACCTAACCTGCCTTACAATAAAACCTAACATTACAATCAAATAAAATAAATTAAATTAATTAAATACAATTATCTAAATTACAAAAAACCCCACTAAATTACACAAAATAAAAACAAAATTATCAAAAATAAAAACGAATTACACCTAATCTAATAGCCCTATCAAAATAAAAAAGCCTACCCAAAATAAAAAAAACCTTAGCCTACACTAAACTACCAATGGTCTTTTGTGGGGCATTGCCCCAAAGAAATCAGCTCTTTTACCTGTAAAAAAAAAATACAAACAATTGGATGAAAGCTTAATCCTATTGGCTGATTGCAACAGCCAATAGGATTTTTTCCCCTTTAATTCCTATTGGCTGATAGAAATCTATCAGCCAATCAGAATTTAAGGGGTGCCATCTTGGATGATGTCACTTAAAGGGAAACTTAATTTTCCAGCGGATTTCGTAAGAAGAGGATGCTCCGCGCCGGATGTCTTGAAGATGGACCCGCTCCGCGCCAGATGGATGAAGATAGAAGATGCTGTCTGGATGAAGACTTCTGCCCGCTTGGATGAAGACTTCTGCCGGCTTCGAGGAGGACTTCTGTCCACTTGGATGAAGACTTCTTCCGCCTGGATGAGGATGGATGTCCGGTCTTCGAAAACTGAAAGTGGATCTTTGGGGTTAGTGTTAGGTTTTTTTAAGGGTTTATTGGGTGAGTTTTATTTTTAGATTTGGGTTTTGGGCAATGTAAAAGAGCTAAATGCCCTTTTAAGGGCAATGTTTATCCAAATGCCCTTTTCAGGGCAATGTTTAGATTAGGTTTATTTAGATAGGTTTTTATTTGGGGGGTTTGGTTGTGTGGGTGGAGGGTTTTACTGTTGGGAGGCTGTTTGTATTTTTTTACAGGTAAAAGAGCTGATTTCTTTGGGGCAATGCCCCGCAAAAGGCCCTTTTAAGGGCCATTGGCAGTTTAGTGTAGGCTAGGGTTTTTTTTTTATTTTGGGTGGGCTTTTTTATTTTGATAGGGCTATTAGATTAGGTGTAATTCGTTTTTATTTTTGATAATTTTGTTTTTTATTTTGTGTAACTTAGTGTGTTTTTTTTGTAATTTAGATAATTGTATTTAATTAATATAATTTATTTTATTGTAATGTTATGTTTTATTGTAAGGCAGGTTAGGTTTTATTTTACAGGTATATTTGTATTTATTTTAACTAGGTAGTTAGTAAATAGTTAATAACAATTTACTAACTAGTCTATCTAGTTAAAATAAATACAAACTTACCTGTAAAATAAAAATAAAGATAACTACAATGTAACTATTAGTTATTTTGTAGCTAGCTTGTTTTTTTTTTACAGGTAAGTTTGTATTTAGTTTTAAATAGGAATTATTTAGTTAATAATTGTAAGGTTTATTTAGATTTATTTTAATTATATTTAAGTTTGGGGTGTTAGGGTTAGGGTTATGCTTTGGGTTACGTTAGGTTTAGGTTTAGGGGTTAATATATTTATGTAGTGTTAGTGATGTGGGAGGCCAGAGGTTTAGGGGTTAATAACTTTAGTATAGTGGCGGTGACATTGGAGGCCGCAGATTAGGGGTTAATAAGTGTAATGTAGGTGGCGGTGACATTAGGGGTTAATAAGTGTAATGTAGGCGGCGGTGACATTGGAGGCGGCAGATTACGGGTTAATAAGTGTAATGTAGGTGGCCGCAATGTTAGGGATGGCAGATTAGGGGTTAATAACTGTAATGTAGGTGGCGGCGATGTTAGGGGCGGCAGCTTAGGGGTTAATAACTGTAATGTAGGTGGCGGTGATGTTAGGGGCGGCAGATTAGGGGTGTTTAGACGTGGTTTTTTTATTAGGGTGTTAGGTTTAAACATAACTTTTTATTTCCCCATAGATATCAATGGGGCTGCGTTACAGAGCTTTTCATTCTGCGATCGCAGGTGGTCTTTTTTTTTGCCGGCTCTCCCCATTGATTTCTATGGGGAAATTGTGCATGAGCATGTCAAAGCAGCGCTTGTATTTCGGTATGGTATGGAGCTCAACGCAACCATATCGCCTGCACAAACCTGCTTTTTAAAAACCTGTAATAGCAGCGCTAAAGGGAGGTGAAATAACGTCGCTTTTGTGGCGCTCGTTAATTTCCCTATAGCGCTCAAAACACGTAATCTAGCTTTTAGTTTGTAGTGTATTTATATCTGATAATACCAGCTTAGAAACAGTTTCAAGACTGCTGTTTTGAATAGCTGGTGTAAAGGTATTTTTTTGTGTAGATTAAACTTCTTAGGGTTCAATGTGTCAGTGTTAACAGATTTGCTTCTATCACAAATAGCACGAATAGTGCCGCTTGAGGTTTTACTGTTGGAGGTTTTACTGATTATGTTATCACTTTGATTACCTTTATTACCATCAAAGAATAGACGTAATTTTATATTTCTAAAAAATTATACAACTCTTTATTTAATTCAAAAAAGTCCAGGTCTTTGTGGGGGCAGGAGAATCCTTTCTCCAGTAATCTGTACTCACTGTTATCTAGAGTCTCGTTCGAGATATTGATTACTGTTTCCGTGCTCCTCTCCTCCGATTTCCTTGGCCCCTTGTCTTCATCCACTTGTTGCCCTCTGTGTCGGTGCTTCCTTCCACCACAATGTTTCCCTCATCGCTGGACAAAAAAAGTAGGTGATGACGATCCAGATGACTGTTTTGATGAGGCTCCGCCCCCTTCTCTACGTTTGTTCTGGTGATAGGTTTTTTGCGGCCTTGACGTCTAAATGACGTAGTGGGGAATACTTTGTGAGTATCAACATACCTGGCTTTCCACTTGTACACATTGCCTTTAATGTAGTCATCTTCATCACGAATTAATTTAAGCCTTTTACGCTCTTGAATTTCTTTTTTCAACTTATATCTTTGTCTTGTTGTTCCACGTCTTTGAGTAGATATTCAACAGTAAGTGTTATCAGGTCATATGAGAATTTATTTATAATAGCCTCAAAGTTTCCACAATATTCTTCATTATCACGCAATAATGTGGGGCGGGTACTCATCCTCAAGCCCCTGGTTATTCTCTTTACCCGGTGATATTCTGAAAGTGTGGTGATGTGCAAATCCCAAGCAGTGTTTTTACTTCTCAGGTATTTTTTCTCATAATCTTGTACCGGAACGGTCTTGAGAAAATCCCTGGAGTCCCTAGTAAGAGTTGTAATGCGGGCAGCCTCCATTTCAGTGTACATAAACACCTTAAAGCCATCCGTTGTTTGCTACTTCTCCATAACCGAAGCTTGTAATCAACCCAGGTTGCATGGATCAATGGTCGCAAGTATAAATGGAAAAACAGTCCCAGACAAGACCAGCAACCCTGGTTAGCTGGTCTTGTCTTGGACTGTTTTTGCTTTCAAGAAAGAGATATTAGCGCTTCACTGTGTAATACCAGTGCACACTAATGTGCGCTGGTATTACAAGTGAACAGTAATGTGAACGTGAGCTTGTGTTTGCATTGCTGTTTTTACCAAGGTTTTAGAATCTTACTTAATAGTATACAGTAAAATGTTAGTCTCTGGAGTATATACATCTGGACGGTCTAATGAGACCAGTCTCCCCACATGATTACTACACCTCATTCTCTTTGAGGTCATTTATGTGAGTTGATAGCCTTACTATACTACCTTTTATTTTAATTTTAATTTTAATTTTTCATAACTTTATTTCAAGAAACAAAGCAAGTACAATCAAACATAAAAGAGTAGTAATAATACACAGTTTCCAAAAAGCAGGTAAACTAGTCAAGTGTGGAAAAACACAGCCGAAAATAAGGGACAAATCCCTTGCTTTCGAGTGTCCATGTTACTGCAACTGACTCTTCCAAGTCTATGTTGACATAAGGGTATATAGAAAAAGTTGCTTGACTACTTAAGCAATATAAAAGAAAGTATATTGTACAAGGTAAAACATAGAAAGGGGGAAGGTAAAAAGAGATAGAAAAAAGGAAAATAAATAAATAAATAAATAGGAAGAAACAAGGTTAGAAAAGTGTCTCGGGCTAATGTGAGAGTGTGAATTACCAAAAAACAATCATTAAATATATATAGGTTAATGAGGGAGAATACAGATCGCTGCCTCCACATCCGCAGGTCTTAGGCAGAGAAACCATTTTTATGATATGTGGGAGAAGTAAATGGAGTGTAAAGGTTTATATCTTGAAAAAGCCATAGAGACTAATGTAGCTAATTTCATCTTGTATAAATGCTGGGGGACTTAGGGAGGAGGTATAGCTCCTGGTCTTGATTCTGAAAGAAATATTATGTTGTGATAAGAGTTAAGATTATCAGTGGTGAATTAAAAGTATAATTCAAGACACAGGTAAAGAAAGTGTAGGGGGGTTCCAAAGTTTAGGGATCAATTGTTTGGCACTGTTAATAGTCATTTGTAGGAGTGATGTGTGAGCTTTTAAGCTTAGCTTAGGGATTTTGTTAAAAAAGGAAAGGTAGGAAAGGTAAAGGTAGAGGAAATCTGCAGTTGAGCATGTTGTGAAGATAAGTGCACACTTCTTGCCAGAATTGGGACAGTTTAGGAGACCCCCACCAAATATGGGTGGGTGAATCTACTACATTTAATTTTATTAAAACAGTATTACTTGAATTAAAATAGTACAGTATTTTCTGCATGACCCTACCCTGCATAATTCAAAATAAGGGTTCTTTTATATGAAATGGCATAAGTTTTGATCTCTTATCAGACCCCTGTCCTTTCACAGGTCTTCTAATGCTTCTGCTGTTTAGAGAAAGTTAATTTACTAGTGACATTTACATGAGTGTACCAATTTGCTCTATCCAAGTCTGTAAAAGTGCTTAGCAATGTTGTATTTGTGGGGGATGTGTCTTCCCCTAGTCATTGCTAGGTGTATAATAAGCTATTAGTCTAGCGCTAATTGACTATGTGTTAGTAAGGGGTTCAGTTTTGGTCCCCCCCCCCCCTTCTTTTTTTCTCTTGCTTGAGGAATATGAATAGCCTCAGCAAATAGGATGAATCTATAAACTATTGTTTCTAATTCATTAGCCACCAGTCTACCCTATTTTATTGTATGTGATGTTGTTTTTAGTATAAGCAGATACATAACTCATTTCTTTAAACAGTATTGTCTGCAGGGGATGTGCTTCACTAATTTTGTTTCTTAGAAACGTCCACAAGAGGCTTTTCTTCCAGTATAGGGCTAGATTACGAATGGAGCGCTAACAGTAACACTTGAGCGATAAGGGGATTATTGTGGGTGTATGCATGCATCAGGTTTTTCACTCGTATTACAAGTTGAAATTTAACACGATCGTTTGAGCACAATTAAAGTTCAAGCACGTTGGGTTAAAGCAATCACAGAGCTCTGGTTAACTGTTTCGCTAAGCAAAAAGTCTCCCAAAGCACCTAAAAAATACATTACAAAGTACAGTTACACTCATGATAACACGATCTAATAACAATTGTTAAAAAAAAAAAATTGCACAAAAAGTTATAAATGCTCACAGATGAGGTCTTAGTTGTTAGAAAACAAAAGTCTGGCAAAAGGCTTTAACATAGAGATACATACATATACATGTTTAAAGACGTGTACAGGTGGCCCTCGTTTTACAACGGTTCAATTTACACCGTTTCAGAATAACAACCTTTTTTCCAGTCATGTGACTGCTATTGAAAAGCATTGAGAAGCAGTGCATTTATTAAAATAGCCAATAGGTGGAGCTGTCCGCCTGTGTTGCAGCAAAGCCAAGCAAGCTGAAATTAATCAGTTTAACCAGACCTGAGCTATCGAGCAGATTTCAAAGGAACAAGATCTTCCTGTCTATAAATCAGTCCATATTGGAATGCATAGAAAGAACATTTTGCAGAAAAATGCTATTGAAGTCTGTTGTGTGATTATTTTATTAGGTGTATAATGCTGTTTAACAAATGTTTTTGTTCATTTAACTTAGTTTAATTATATATTCTGTGTTGTGTGATTATTTTATTAGGTTTATAATGCTGTTTAGCATTTAAAGTCTTATTTACAAAGCTTTAAAAATAATGTATTAGGTGTTACTAATGACAATTTTGAGAGGGGCCTGGAACCTATATCCCTCATTTCCCATTGACATTATAAACTGGGTTTCAATTTACAACGGTTTCGATTTACAACCATTCCTTCTGGAACCTAACCCCAGCGTAAACTGAGGGCTACCTGTATATATATATATATATATATATAAAAATATATATATACAGTATATATGTATATACATATTTATATATGCAACATTTGTATTTACAGTATGCATTTATATGTGTATATTTACAGACATATATACAAATTACACATATAAACACATAAATACATATTGAGATATATATATATATATATATATATATATATATATAAGTGCAATCAAGTAGCTGAAAACATAAAAAATCATATATATGCAATATTCATATTTAATAAAGTGTTTAACTGTGTATGTACTGTAAATATTGTAGATTCCAATCTTCACATAGTGGACTATGGTCTAACTATTTTTATATTTATATAGTTATATTTGTAACTATTTTTGATATATATATATATCATCAGGGTTAGTGTTAGTTTTTTTTTTAGTTAGTTTTTTTTTTTTTTTATAGATTATTTTTTGGCAGCAAAAGATCTGAATGCCCTTTTAAGAGCAATGCCCATCCAAATACCCTTTTCAGGGCAATGGGTAATTTAGGGTTTTTTAAGATAGCTTTTTTTATTTTAGGGGGTTGTAATAGAGGCTTGAGAGGCTAATTGCTTTAGGGTAATGCCCTACAAAAGACCCTTTTAAGGCAATTGGTAGTTTATTTTTAGAATAGTTTTTTTTTTTTTTTTGGTGTTGTTGGTTTTTAAAGGGTATTAGAATAGGATTTGTTTGGATAGTTGCTTTTTTATTTTATGTAAATTTAGACTTTATTATTTTTTTAATGTTAGGATTTTTTTTAAAGGTAAAATGAGGTTTAATTTAATTTTACAGGTAAGTTTTTTTTTGTTTTTTTTAATGGTAGTTAGTATATATTTTGCAATTTTTGGGTATTTTAATTTGGGTTAAATTATTAGGTGTTAGTTTAGGGGGTTTAGATGTTAGTTTTTATCTTTGCGATGTGGGAGGCTGGCAGTTTAGGGGTTAATAGCGTAGTTTATGACTTTGCGATGTGGGATCAGGTGGTTTAGGGGTTAATAATGTAGTGGGGTTTATAATTTTATTTAGTGTTTGCGATGTGGGGGCATGGCTGTTTAGGGGTTAATAGTGTAGTTTATAAGTGTAAGTGTAATTTGTAATGTATTTTTGATGTTTTGTGCAACTTTTTAGTTTTGGAAAATAGTTTACCACAGCTCTTAGATTACGGAAAGGATTGATGCATAAAAGGCGATTTTGCTGCCCTCAGTGGAATGAAAATGGCTCGGGAAAACCGTTTGTGCCTCACTTGTAATCTAGCCCTTAATTTTTTGTTAACTATTGAAATTTGCGAAATTTTAATATAGATGCCACTTTATTCTAGGATTGAACTGGATTATCAGTGCTTTTTATATACTTAACACAGAATGGTTTCAATTATGGACAGTGTTTCTGATGTTGATGAAATTTCTAGGTTGTAATAATATATGTAATGGTGCCCCTCTATAAAATACACTATAGAGGATAACTAGAGAAGTTACTTTTTTACTTAAATTTAATGTGTATTATGTATAATATATAACATCCATTAGGTCAGATTGATTACATATTGATTAACCAATGGGCTAATGATTCTTTCAGGACAGATTCTAGCCTTAGGCGCCCATTGATTTTTTTTGTTTTGTATTCAGGTGCTTTAGAGGTCACTCTAAAAAGATATATACAGTATATATCTGAAGTTTGATACTGTAGAAAAAAATGTATGGGATTAGATTACAAGTGGATCGCTATTGTTAGCCTGTGACGCTATAAGCAATATTGTGACCACGCTAACTATTACACATATTACAAGTTTAAAGTAAACGGGTGCACAGCATAAATACATGGAGACAAAGTATTACACTCATATATACATTTTATGATAAAAACATTTTTATGAATACAAATGTTTTATAAGAGTTAGAAGGTATATGGTAAATGACAAGGTATATGACTGGGACAGGCTATAATAAATGTATACATATATGTTTGTGTTTATTTTATTCATATATATATATATATATATATATATATATACTGTATATATATATATATATATATATATATATATACACACACACACATATACATGTGTATTTATGTGTTTATATGTGTAAATATGTATATACATACATATATACACATATATACAGATATACATAGATATATACACACACACACACACACACACACATATATATATATATATATATATATATATATATACACATACACTTTGGAGCTCTTTCCACTCAAATACCTTTAAAGATGAAAAAATAATTTTGATTATATATATATATATATATATATATATATATATATATATATATATATATATATATATACTGTGATGTGTTTTACTGTGTTTTTTTTTTTAAAGGTACACTCAAGTCAAAATAAACTTTAATGAATCAGATAGAGCATGCAGTTTTAAGACACTTTCCAATTTACTCCCATTATCAAATTTTGCACATTCATTGTATATTCACACTTTCTGGGGAACAAGAGTATTTTTATTATGTACTTGTTAATTATGTAATTATACTGCATTGAGTGGTCCTTTAACATTCCAATGTTCTTCATATATATATATATACAGGGAGTGCAGAATTATTAGGCAAGTTGTATTTTTGAGGATTAATTTTATTATTGAACAACAACCATGTTCTCAATGAACCCAAAAAACTCATTAATATCAAAGCTGAATATTTTTGGAAGTAGTTTTTAGTTTGTTTTTAGTTTTAGCTATTTTAGGGGGATATCTGTGTGTGCAGGTGACTATTACTGTGCATAATTATTAGGCAACTTAACAAAAAACAAATATATACCCATTTCAATTATTTATTTTTACCAGTGAAACCAATATAACATCTCAACATTCACAAATATACATTTCTGACATTCAAAAACAAAACAAAAACAAATCAGTGACCAATATAGCCACCTTTCTTTGCAAGGACACTCAAAAGCCTGCCATCCATGGATTCTGTCAGTGTTTTGATCTGTTCACCATCAACATTGCGTGCAGCAGCAACCACAGCCTCCCAGACACTGTTCAGAGAGGTTTACTGTTTTCCCTCCTTGTAAATCTCACATTTGATGATGGACCACAGGTTCTCAATGGGGTTCAGATCAGGTGAACAAGGACGCCATGTCATTAGATTTTCTTCTTTTATACCCTTTCTTGCCAGCCACGCTGTGGAGTACTTGGACGCGTGTGATGGAGCATTGTCCTGCATGAAAATCATGTTTTTCTTGAAGGATGCAGACTTCTTCCTGTACCACTGCTTGAAGAAGGTGTCTTCCAGAAACTGGCAGTAGGACTGGGAGTTGAGCTTGACTCCATCCTCAACCCGAAAAGGCCCCACAAGCTCATCTTTGATGATACCAGCCCAAACCAGTACTCCACCTCCACCTTGCTGGCGTCTGAGTCGGACTGGAGCTCTCTGCCCTTTACCAATCCAGCCACGGGCCCATCCATCTGTCCCATCAAGACTCACTCTCATTTCATCAGTCCATAAAACCTTAGAAAAATCAGTCTTGAGATATTTCTTGGCCCAGTCTTGACGTTTCAGCTTGTGTGTCTTGTTCAGTGGTGGTCGTCTTTCAGCCTTTCTTACCTTGGCCATGTCTCTGAGTATTGCACACCTTGTGCTTTTGGGCACTCCAGTGATGTTGCAGCTCTGAAATATGGCCAAACTGGTGGCAAGTGGCATCTTGGCAGCTGCACGCTTGACTTTTCTCAGTTCATGGGCAGTTATTTTGCGCCTTGGTTTTTCCACACGCTTCTTGCGACCCTGTTGACTATTTTGAATGAAACGCTTGATTGTTTGATGATCACGCTTCAGAAGCTTTGCAATTTTAAGAGTGCTGCATCCCTCTGCAAGATATCTCACTATTTTTGACTTTTCTGAGCCTGTCAAGTCCTTCTTTTGACCCATTTTGCCAAAGGAAAGGAAGTTGCCTAATAATTATGCACACCTGATATAGGGTGTTGATGTCATTAGACCACACCCCTTCTCATTACAGAGATGCACATCACCTAATATGCTTAATTGGTAGTAGACTTTCGAGCCTATACAGCTTGGAGTAAGACAACATGCATAAAGAGGATGATGTGGTCAAAATACTCATTTGCCTAATAATTCTGCACTCTTTGTATATATATATATATATATATTTATAAATAAAAAGAACATTTTCTTCTATGCAAAGAACATTGGAATGGTAAATATTCATAACTTTCTTCTGCTTTAGCACTTTAACACAGTTGGTCTGTGGTGTTTGGTTAGCATGCGAGTGTCAAAATTATACACTACACCTACATGCCTATATCACCTGTGTCTTTTCAGCAACCATTGCTTGAATAGTAGCAAGTTACCTCCTGTTGCTTCATATCTCTTGCTTTCAATCCGGCTGAATTGTTGTGCTAAGCTATAACCATGCCTGGGTTACTAGCTATTTGTCCCTTGATTTTGTTCACTCATTTTTGAAGTGAGTTTACCTCTTTTTTACTCTCAGGAAATATTTTCACCTCGGACTTTCATCCTGTTATACTACAGCTACATATTCAACTGCTTTCTGAGATCCGGATCTGCAACTCATTGCTGTGTTACGTAACTAAGTTCCAGCTCAGAGTAATCTGAATTACCATGTTACCGGATTGTCAGTATTTCTCTGTGTGGTCGTCATCTTTTCTTGTTGTGATAGATTCCGTGTTTTGTCAATACACGTTACCGCAAAACACTCCGGTCTGACTCTGCCCTCAAATCTGCTAATGACTTCCTGGTTTCGGTCCTCACTTCTCTGACAGACGTTCCGAAGCTCCCTCAAGCCGCAAACCTTGATTCAACAAATCTTCCTCAGTCAGCACATTCCGGTAAGCTCTCAGACTACTCCATAAACCTTACAATGTACATAACTACCAGCATTAACATAAGGGGCGTGATCCGATATAGATCGTAGTTTGCGGCGCAAGCAAGGGAACCCTAACCGCCCGTAGTTTCAGCTCGCAACTCGAGCTATCCAATATACCCTGCCGGCAATTGCTAAAGTGCCGTAAGTCGGATAAACCAGCGATGTCCAGAAATCTGCGTAAGTACAATTTTCTGGAGTCCCCAGTGACTTACGACACTTTAAAAACTGCTGGCGTCTATAAAACCTGACTAAGTTATTAAATCTCCAGTACTGTCTAACACACCTCCCAAACATAGCCCGACACGTATAACCCTCTACCCGCTATCCCCCCTCACTCTCCTAATAATAAAAAATTTATTAACCCCTAAACCACCGCTCCCGGACGCCGCCACACCTAATAAAGTTATTAACCCCTAAACCGCCGCTCCCGGACCCCGCCACCACCTACATTAACTACCCCCTAATGTGAGCCCTTTACACCGCCGCCACCTACATTAACTACCACCTAATGTGAGCTCCTACCCCGCCGCCAGCTATATTACCTACCCCCTAATGTGAGCCCCTTACACCTCCGCCACCTACATTAACTACCCCCTAATGTGAGCTTCTACCCCGCCGCCAGCTATAATAAAATGATTAACCCCTAATCTAATCCCCCTACCCCGCCGCCAGCTATATTAAAATTATTAACCCCTAATTTAATCCCCCTACACCGCCGCCAGCTATATTTAAACTATTAACCCCTAATTTAATCCCCCTACACCGCCGCCAGCTATATTAAATACATTAACCCCTAATTTAATCCCCCTACACTGCCGCCAGCTATATTAAATACATTAACCCCTAATCTAATCCCCCTAAAGTAATCAGCTCTATTACCAGCCCTTAAAAGGGCCTTTTGCGTGGCATTGCCCCAAAGTAACAGCTCTATTGCCAGCCCTTAAAAGGGCTTTTTGCGGGCCATTGCCCCAAAGTAATCAGCTCTTTTACCAGCCCTTAAAAGGGCTTTTTGCAGGGCATTGTCACAAAGTAATCAGCTCTTTTGCCTCTAATCTAAATCCCCCTACACCGCCGCCACCTATAATAAATGTATTACCCCCTAATCTAATACCCCTACACCGCCGCCACCTATATTAACTATATTAACCCTAATTATATTAGGGTTAATATAGTTAATATAGTTATTATATTATATATATATACGGCTAGATTTAGAGTTTTGCGGTTTTGCGGGGTGCGTTAGCTAGGCGTGTTTTTTTCCCCCTGCACCTTTTAAATAACGCTGGTATTGAGAGTTCTCTGAAGGGCTGCGTTAGGCTCCAAAAAGGGAGCGTAGAGGCATATTAACCGCCACTTCAACTCTCAATACCAGCGTTGCTTATGGTAGCGGCTAGCTGGAAAAACGTGCTCATGCACGATATCCCCATAGGAAACAATGGGGCAGTTTGGGCTGAAAAAAAACCTAACACCTGCAAAAAAGCAACGTTCAGCTCCTAACGCAGCCCCATTGTTTCCTATGGGGAAACACTCTCTAAGTCTACACCTAACACCCTAACATGAACCCCTAGTCTAAACACCCCTAACCTTACACTTATTAACCCCTAATCTGCCGCCCCCGCTATCGCTGACACCTGCATTATATTATTAACCCCTAATCTTCCGCTCCGTACACCGCCGCAACCTACATTATCCCTATGAACCCCTAATCTGCTGCCCCTAACATCGCTGACACCTACATAATATTTATTAACCCCTAATCTGCCCCCCCCACGTCGCCGCTACCTTACCTACGCCTAAATCGCCTCACTCCCGCCTCAAAAACCCTATAATAAATAGTATTAACCCCTAATCTGCCCTCCCTAACATCGGCGACACCTAACTTCAAGTATTAACCCCTAATCTGCCGACCGGACCTCGCCGCTACTCTAATAAATGTATTAACCCCTAAAGCTAAGTCTAACCCTAACCCTAACACCCCCTAAATTAAATATAATTTTATTCTAACAAAATAAATTAAATATTATTAACTTAAGTCTTCCTATTTAAAGCTAAATACTTACCTGTAAAATAAACCCTAATATAGCTACAATATAATGAATAATTATATTGTAGCTATTTTAGGATTTATATTTATTTTACAGGCAACTTTGTATTTATTTTAACTAGGTACAATAGCTATTAAATAGTTATTAACTATTTAATAGCTACCTAGTTAAAATAATTACAAAATTACCTGTAAAATAAATCCTAACCTAGGTTACAATTAAACCTAACACTTTATCAATAAATAAATTAAATCAATTACATACAATTAAATAAACTAAACTAAATAAAAAAAAACACTAAATTATAAAAAAAAAAGATTACAAGAATTTTAAGCTAATTATACCTACTCTAAGCCCCCTAATAAAATAACAAAGCCCCCAAAAATAAAAAAATTCCCTACCCTAATCTAAATTAAAATAGTTAACAGCTCTATTACCTTACCAGCCCTTAAAAGGGCTTTTTGCGGGGCATGCCCCAAAGAAATCAGCTCTTTTGCCTGTAAAAAAAACACAATACCACCACCCAACATTACAACCCACCACCCACATACCCCTACTCTAACCCAAACCCCCCTTAAATAAACCTAACTCTACCCCCCTGAAGATCTCCCTACCTTGAGTTGTCTTCACTCTGAGCAGCGATGGACCAAAAGAAGACATCCGGAGCGCAGAAGTCTTCATCCTATCGGGGCAGAAGAGGACATCCGGACCGGCAAACATCTTCATCCAAGCGGCATCTTCTATCTTCATCCATCCGACGAGGAGCGGCTCCATCTTCAAGACCTCCGGCGCGGAACATCCTCTTCTACCGACGACTACCGACGAATGAAGGTTCCTTTAAGTGACGTCATCCAAGATGGCGTCCCTCGAATTCCGATTGGCTGATGGGATTCTATCAGCCAATCGGAATTTAGGTAAGAAAATCTGATTGGCTGATTCAATCAGCCAATCAGATTCAAGTTCAATCCGATTGGCTGATCCAATCAGCCAATCAGATTGAGCTTGCATTCTATTGGCTGATCGGAACAGCCAATAGAATGCAAGCTCAATCTGTTTGGCTGATTCGATCAGCCAATCGGATTAAACTTGAATCTGATTGGCTGATTGAATCAGCCAATCAGATTTTCTTACCTTAATTCCGATTGGCTGATAGAATTCGAGCCAATCGGAATTCGAGGGACACCATCTTGGATGACGTCATTTAAAGGAAACTTCATTCGTCGTTCAGTCGTCGGGCCTGCTGGATGTTCCGCGTTGGAGGTCGGAAGAAAGAAGATTGAAGATGCCTCTTGGAGGAAAACTTCGCCCCGATGGAGGACCTCTTCTTTGCCGCTTGGATGAAGACATCACCGGGATGGAAGACTTCTTCTTTGCCGCTTGGATGAAGACATCCCCCAGATGGAAGACTTCTTCTTTGCCGCTTGGATGAAGACATCGCCCGGATTGGATGAAGAGTTTGGCCCGGCTGGGTGAAGATGACTCAAGGTAGGGAGATCTTCTGGGGCTTAGTGTTAGGTTTTTTTAAGGGGGTTTGGGTGGGTTTAGAGTAGGGGTATGTGGGTGGTGGGTTGTAATGTTGAGGGGTGGTATTGTGTTTTTTTTTTACAGGCAAAAGAGCTGATTACTTTGGGGCATGCCCCTCAAAAAGCCCTTTTAAGGGCTGGTAAAAGAGCTGTTAACTTTTGTAATTTAGATTAGGGTAGGGAGTTTTTTTTATTTTGGGGGGCTTTGTTATTTTTTTAGGGGGCTTAGAATAGGTGTAATTAGCTTAAAATTCTGTATTTTTTGTAATTTAGTGTTTGTTTTTTTTGTAATTTAGTTTAGTGTATTTAATTGTATTTTAGTTTAGATATTTGTAGTTTATTTAATTTATTGATAGTGTAGGTGTATTTGTAACTTAGGTTAGGATATATTTTACAGGTAAATTGGTAATTATTTTAACTAGGTAGCTATTAAATAGTTATTAACTATTTAATAGCTATTGTACCTAGTTAAAATAAATACCAAAGTTACCTGTAAAATAAATATAAACCCTAAAATAGCTACAATGTAATTATTAATTATATTGTAGCTATCTTAGGGTTTATTTTATAGGTAAGTTTTGAGATTTAAATAGGAATAATTTAGTTAATATTATTAATTTTATTTAGATTTATTTTAATAATAATTAAGTTAGGGGTGTTAGAGTTAGATAGGGTTAATATAGTTAATATATATATAATATAATAACTATATTAACAATATTAACCCTAATATAATTAGGGTTAATATAGTTAATAAAGATGGTGGCGGTGTAGGGGGGTCAGATTAGGGGATAATCTATTTAATATAGGTGGCGGCGGTGTAGGGGGATTAGATTAGGGGGTAATACATTTATTATAGGTGGCGGCGGTGTAGGGGGATTTAGATTATAGGCAAAAGAGCTGATTACTTTGTGACAATGCCCCGCAAAAAGCCCTTTTAAGGGCTGGTAAAAGAGCTGATTACTTTGGGGAAATACCCCGCAAAAAGCCTTTTTAAGGGCTGGCAATAGAGCTGTTACTTTGTGGCAATGCCACGCAAAAGGCCCTTTTAAGGGCTGGTAATAGAGCTGATTAGATTAGGGGTTAATGTATTTAATATAGCTGGCAGCGGTGTAGGGGGATTAAATTAGGGGTTAATGTATTTAATATAGCTGGCGGCGGTGTAGGGGGATTAGATTAGGGGTTAATGTATTTAATATAGCTGGCGGCGGGGTAGGGGGATTAGATTAGGGGTTAATCATTTTAATATGGCTGGCGGCGGGGTAGGAGCTCACATTAGGGGGTAGGTAATGTAGGTGGCGGCGGTTGACAGGTAGATAGACATTGCGCATGCGTTAGGTGTTAGGTTTTATTTAGCAGTTTGCGGTTGACAGGTAGATAGACATTGCGCATGCGTTAGGTGTTAGGTTTTATTTTGCAGGTAGTTTAGGGAGTTACGGGGCTCCAATACACAGCGCAAGGCTTACTACGCCTGCAATTTGTGGCGAGGTGAAAATGGAGTAAGATTTCTCCATTTTCGCCACATAAGTCCTTACGCTGTATATTGGATACCAAACTGCGCTGGTTTGGTATACCTGCCTATGGGCCAAAAAACTACGGCCGAAGGCAGAAATATACGAGCGTAACTTCTAGGTTACGCCGTATATGTGATACCAAACCAGCGCAAAATTTGGCGTCACCGGCTTTTGCGGGCGACACTGCATATGGGATCGAGGCCAAAGATTCCAGACCTCTCTCAACAAGGAACTACGTTCTAATCTATATGTCAGGCTGTTCATTAAACAACTATCTGTTGCATATCATCTTGCTGTAAAACTGTGTGCTTCCACACTCTGGGAGATTATTTAGTATTTTGTACCTGTATTTATAATCCTGCTAATTTTTTCTCTCCTAGTAATTTCTGTTATCATGCTCTAAATTTACAGTTATTCCTTTTCTGCAAATTTAAAGCTACAGTACAGGCTGAATTGTTATTCTCTCACAGCTTTAATTAATGTATTATAGCTGTTTTTCATGTCAGCTACACAATCTAATTTACATTACCATCTCTAAATCTCTACTTAACTATAATAAGAGGCAAGTTAACTAGTTGTTTTTCTAGTTAGATGTTGCAGCGAGCGATAATTGTTAGGGTTCTTTTGAACAGTGCGCTCCATTGACATCTTTTGGGAAAAGTTAACACAGTTGCTATATCCGAAGTCCAGAAGTTAGCGTGCATCAGGATTCACTCTTGCGCAAACTTTTTAATGAATATTTGTAATGAGTGAATAGCAAGCACAAATCAACTTATTTGTAGTAGAGTAGCTTAGTGTGAACTGATCTACCGACATAATCGGGGTGGGGGGGTGGGGTGTTAGAGGTCTGAGAACTAGGTCACCACCTCGGCTTCTAACAGTCCAGTCTACCACTCTGGCTTGAATATAGCTTACAAATAAAAACATTGGCGGATTATCTGTCTTGAGCACAGAGCCTTTATTTTATACACTCTGAATTGGCCGCTGCCCGGACACGCTCCCAAAAAATATAAATCCAATTGTTTATTTTTATCAATTAACAAAATGCAAAGTGAGTGAACAGAAGTAAAAGCTAAATTAAATAAATATTTGGTGTGACCACCCTTTGCCTGAAAAACATCATCAATTCTTCTAGGTACACTTGCACACAGTTTTTTAAGCAACTCTGCAGGAAGGTTATTCCAAATATTTCAGAGAACAAATCACAGTTCTTCTGTACAGTTAGACAGCCTCAGTTGCTTCTGACTCTTCATGCAATCCCATCCAAAGTAAATCAAACCTCTGTGTTTTTTGCTTAGGCCAGGTGAAAGCCAATCCTAGGACCCTGTGCACAGTCCTGCAATATTCCATGCAAAAAGTACAGGATGCAGCATAGTAGAAACATGTTTGGGACCAAATAAATTATTTTTTTCGATTGAAAAGTAGTTATGTCGTGAACGGAGAACTCGAACTTCCACAAAAGTGGGGGATACATGGCAAATCTCCCATGGATAATTACATAGTTGATGCAGAGTCTGGTTTTAATCCATAAAGGGCATAAATCACCTAAGATTCCTAAATTGTTTGGAATAACATGCTTTAAAACATCAGGTATGATGTTGTATCAATCAGGTAGTGTAAGGGTTACGTGTAAGGGTTACGCCCGCTTCACAGTGCGCAGTGTAGGTGATATACCTGCCCTGACCATGCTTTGCAGACCAGGTATCAGTGGTCAGATGGACCCTTGCCCCAACACTGTGTGCCAGACATGCCATTATAGCAGACTTATATGGCTTTGGCGTTGCTTTTTGGTAATTAGAAGGCTGCTAAATGCCACTGCGCACCACACGTGTTTTATGCCCAGCAGTGAAGGAGTTAATTTTAGCTTAAGTGTAGTGTAGTAGACAACCCAAAGTATTGATCTAGGCCCATTTTGGTATATTTCATGCCACCATTTCACCGCCAAATGCGATCAAATAAAAAAAAATTGTTCACTTTTTCACAAACTTTAGATTTTTCACAAAAATTATTTACGAACAACTTATGCAATTATGGTATAAATGGTTGTAAATGCTTCTCTGGGATCCCCTTTGTTCAGAAATAGCAGACTTATATGGCTTTGGCGTTGCTTTTTGGTAATTAGAAGGCTGCTAAATGCCACTGCGCACCACACGTGTTTTATGCCCAGCAGCGAAGGGGTTAATTAGGGAGCATGTAGGCAGCTTGTAGAGTTAATTTTAGCTTAAGTGTAGTGTAGTAGACAACCCAAAGTATTGATCTAGGCCCATTTTGGTATATTTCATGCCACCATTTCACCGCCAAATGCAATCAAATTTTAAAAAAACTTAAATTTTTTCGCAATTTTAGGTTTCTCACTTAAATTATTTACAAACAGCTTGTGCAATTATGGCACAAATGGTTGTAAATGCTTCTCTGGGATCCCCTTTGTTCAGAAATAGCAGACATATATGACTTTGGCGTTACTTTCTGGTAATTAGAAGGCCGCTAAATGCTGCTGCGCATCACACGTGTATTATGGCTAGCAGTGAAGGGGTTAATTAGGTAGTTTGTAGGGAGCTTGCAAGGTTAATTTTAGCTTTAGTGTAGAGATCAGCCTCCCACCTGACACATCAGACCCCCTGATCCCTCCCAAACAGCTCCCTTCCCTCCCCCACCACACAATTGTCCCCGCCATCTTAAGTACTGGCAGAAAGTCTGCCAGTACTAAAATAAAAGTTTTTTTGAAAAAAAAATAATTTTTTAAGCATATTTACATATGCTGTGGTGTAGCATCCCCCCTTAGCCCCCAACCTTCCTGATCCCCCCCAAAACTGCTCTCTAACCCTCCCCATCTGCCTTATTGGCGGCCATCTTGGGTACTGGCAGCTGTCTGCTATTATTTCACTGTCAAAAAAGTTTATTTTTTTCAAATGTACACTACTGTTACACCAGATATGAGTGGTGGCACTGGGCAACTGGGCACAGTATACGCTATGAGCCTGACACACACACTGGCAGGCAGGCAACTGCAATTAGATTACACAGGAAAAAAAAAAAAAGCAGACTGATGTTCTAGCCCTAAAAAGGGCTTTTTGGGGTGCTGTCCTTACAGCAGCGATCAGATGAGTCCTTCAGGACTGTAGTGGACACTGAATACACTAGCCTAGCTATCGATTTCCCTATTAAATCAGCAGCAGCTGCACTGTCCCTCCTCTCACTAAGAATGCAGCTTCCAAATGAATCTAAAATGGATGCTGTCCAGGAGGTGGGAGGGTCTGGGAGGGAGGGTCTGCTGCTGATTGGCTGTAATGTGTATTCTGACTGTGAGGTACAGGGTCAAAGTTTACTCAATGATGACGAATAGGGGGCGGATCGAACATCGCATATTTTCGCCCGCCGAGGCGAACGCGAACATGCTATGTTCGCCGGGAACTATTCACCGGCGAACAATTTGTGACATCACTATTGAAGAGAGTGATGCTTCCTATTATTTTGCATCTTCATGCAATTCTGAGATCAGGGCTATGTGGAGGCCATACCATCACTTCAAGGACTCCTTGCTCTCATTTATGCCGAAGATAGTTCTTAGTGACTTTGGCTGTATGTTTGAGGTTGTTGTAATGCTGCAAAATAAATTTGGAGCCAATCAGATGCCTTCCTGATGGTATTGCATGATGGATAAGTATCTGCCTGTACTTCTCAGCATTGAGGAGACCATTAATTCTGCATAAATCCCCAACTCCATTTGCAGAAAAGCAGCGCCAAACTTGCAAGGAACCTCAACCATGCTTCACTGTTGCCTACAGACACTCATTATTGTACAGCTCTCTAGTCCCTCAGCAAACAAACTGCTTTCTGCTGCATCCAAATATTTAAAATGTTGACTCATCAGTCCAGAGACCCTGCTGCCATTTGTCTGAACCCCAGTTCCTATTTTTTCACAGTTGATTTGCTTGGCCTTGTTTCCATAACTGAGATATGGCTTTTTGGAAGCAAGTCTTCTATGAAGACCACTTCTGACCAGACTTCTTTAGACAGTTGAAAGGTGTATTAGGGTCCTGCTGGTTTTTGCCAATTCTGAGCTGATGGCACTGAAAAACATCCTTAGATTGTGAAGGGAAGTAAGTATGATGTGTCTTTAATCTGATGCACTAAAATTTCTTGGCCGACCACTGTGTCTATGTTCCTTAGTGTTGCTTGTTTCTTTGTGCTGCTTCAGAAGAGCTTTGGAAACACATCTGGAAACATGTCTCTTTTGAAATTTCTACCTTGGAGAGACCTTGCTGATGCAGTATAACTACCTTGTGTCTTGTTCTTGTTATCAGTATTGCTATGGTGTATGACTTTTGACATTAGTCTGTCTTCAGCAACCTCACCATGTTAGCAGAGTTTGGCTGTCCCTCACCAAATTTTATTCCTACTACACAGCTAATTCTATTTCAGTTAATGATTGTGTTTCAACCTACATATAAAACTGATGATCATTAGCACCTGTTTGGTATACTTGTTTAATCATGCACCTGACTATGGGCTAGATTACGGGTGGCGTGCTAACTGTTGAGTGTGAACAAAAAGGGGTTTATCTTGCCTCATTGCACATGTCAGAAGTAGCCCGCATATGACAAGTTGAAAATATACACGTTCACTTGAGCACAATTGAATTTAACATGCATATGGATAGCGTTCTGGATAACTGTTACACGCAACAAAAAAGTTGCACAAAACACTATTCAAAAATACATTTAAAATTACAGTTACACTCATAATAACACTGTCCAAAGTTTTTCAATAAAATTTGCATAAAAAAAGTTATAAGGGCTCAAAGATATGAGGTCTCAGGTGTAAGAAAAAAAAAGGCATGCAAAGGCCTTTCACGTAGCGATACATAAATATAAATGTCTAAATATGTACGTTAGAAGCCTTCCCAGGTGGCACAACCTGGGTAATGCTGCTTGTGAGTTCACAATATCTTAAATCTATATTATTTATTATGCTACTCTCCTAGAAGTGCAAAGACATATAAAAACAAATCATAGATGTCATATTTATTTTAAAAGTACACCAAGGGTATGCAAGAGCAAATGAGAGCCGCTGTCCAAAAAAATTTAATTAAATCACTAATTATATAAGTCAGTTGCAGAATTGTTTTTTACATAGAGAGGATTCCATCTGATGCTATAGAAACAAATATTATTGTTTATTACATATGGATAGCCAAAGAAGCAAAATATCTGGGAACTGATAAAACCAAGCTCTTTAGTGAATTAAAGGAAAAATAGCATCTATTACCTATATGTTCTATGCCTATACAAAGCAGCTGTCCTCCAGACAGTTGTAGTTGGTGGGGTACAAAACCACCCCAGACAACACTTAAATAAAATCTTTTTATTATGTTCAATCAATAAAAAAAAATATTAAAACAAATGTTTTTGTGAAATATTACTTTTTGGTAGAAAAAAAGTATATACAATCAGTGACTAAATAAAATCACAAAATACAGTTTATAAAAAAACTGATACAAATTCCATAACATAGGTAGTCATATATAAATATTTTGTCTTGCAATCACTGCTTTATCGTAGTTATGGTGCTTTAAATGGTACACAAATAAACATTAATTTTCTAGTATGTATACAATAAAATGAAGGTAATAAGAAAGAATACTTGTACTGAAAGTTTGAGCAATCTATCAACCCCCAAACAAACAATGTCAATGATTCTCCACAGATTGCACCATCCACAATGTGTTTCAAAGACATGCCCCTTCCTCAGGTGTGAGGAAATAAAAATGAATTCTCCTAATTTACAAGGGGATTATCTAAGTGGAACTAGGCCTTGTCCACTATACTTTGTGATCAATTCCTTCCTTTTTTAATCTGATTAAAAGTATAATGTCTACTACCAATCAGGTATATAACTTAGCTAAGTCAGCAAGTGTGGAGTGTCAACTGCTTTCTGCTCATCCTGTAGAAAAAAATTGGGTACTCTGAGTTACAGTGGCCTAAATGTTCTGAAAGCCCCTCCTGATTTTTAAACTCTATGCCTATGTAATTCTATGGTGCTTATTCACTAAGGAGTGGAGATACAAAAGGGTGAAAAATATGCATAAAATAACATAGGAACTGAAGAGACAAGAGAGGCCCTAGAATATCTGTAAATGAATCTTGCCATATGGCTGCCTCAAACATAATACCCTTAGGAGGCTATTTATTTTTTTGCTGAAAAGAATGTTGTGTCAGTGTATAAAAAAACAGACAAACAACAATATACTATTCGCTTGAATTGAGAATTATATTTTATTCAGTGATGCTTATTCATATTTTACAAGCCCTAACACTTTCTACAAGAGTATGAGAACTTGTCTGCCCTGCATGTCTG
Organism: Bombina bombina; assembly: GCF_027579735.1. Classification (NCBI taxonomy): domain Eukaryota; kingdom Metazoa; phylum Chordata; class Amphibia; order Anura; family Bombinatoridae; genus Bombina; species Bombina bombina. The sequence continues at coordinate 1,159,997,829 of NC_069500.1, read as the reverse complement.
TTCATATCATATGACCTAGATTTATACATTTTCTAGATAGGTCTGAATATGTGAGTGTCATTACCAGCTGTATTCCAAGAGATTTCAGACAATGAAGTTTACATGTGCATTGGCAAAGACATTATAGCTATGGCTGTATCAAGAAATATATTTTGATTTTTTTAGATACTTATAAAACTGATTTAAAAATGTATTATTTTAATTTAGAAATACAAATAACCACTGATTTGAAAGTGAGTAGTGTGTGGCAAATCATTATAATGCTCTGTGAGATCCAAAGGTATTTTATAAACCAAATATTTTAAAGTGTTATCTTTAAACTGAACACATTTAGATGCAATTCTCAGGTGTTCACTATTTTCTGTCAAATTCTATGTTTCTATGATTCATAGAAGGAAGCGTGTAATATCCTTGACTTGTCAAATATTCACATCAGAACTTTGGGGTAAGGTAAGGGCAGAAAGTCACAGTCATTGGATCTCATCTCAAATCTTGAGTAATTGATTGTGTAGAAAATCATGAGACCTGTTTTTAAAAAAGATGTCCTTAACATGGTACTAACACCATAGCCATCTAAGTAAGATTTACAGTAACTCAAGGTTTTACCTTCTTAAATCACATTATACATGGATTTCCATGGGGTATTATACCTGGGCACCACAGCAAAAAGACATCTCATTTGTGTCTAGTAGAGATGTGCATTTGGGCTTTGTTCCGAATTCTGTTGATTCGTCGAGTCATTTGATGTATGAACAGCCAAATACATTATTGGGTAAAGCAGAGGGAAAACAAATGATTGCTTAGCGAAATCGATTCATTCATTTGTTTATGCCGTTTGGCACCATAAAAAAGGTACAGAATGGGAGAAGGATTTGTGTTGTATGGATTGTTTATAATTCTAACAGCGGGTCTTTCCATTTATTTGTCCATCATTCCTTGTCCAATTCTTTTAATTGTTCGAATCCTATATAGAATTTTAAGCTTATAGTTATATCTCCACCATAACTTAAGTGCATATATATTAGCAGGTTTTTTAATATTATAGTGCAACACATAATAATATCTGTGCAAATCATCTGTAAAAAGAATCTATGAATAACAGATAATATACATGCCAAATATATTGACTATATATATATATATATATATATATATATATATATATATATATACATACATATATACACACATAGCAGTGAACAAGCGCGCGCAAACGCACAAAACATGTCTGCATGAGGATCAGCTCACCAACCTGATTGACTGAGTCACTGCTGGCTTTTTTAAGGACACTGTGTCTTTTGTCCTTTTTCATTTTTTATCCTTTTTTGAAAAAAACGCTGTTTTTATTTACATTCCCTGCCTGGAATACTTTCATTTATTCAGTGTTCCAGCTATATAGAGCGCAACTTCTTTCTTGCATTCTGTACCTTGTTTGGGGCGTGTGCGGCAGACACGTCTGGAGCTGCAGCCTATGAACTGGATCTTCACAGGGGGTGTGTCCCCCGCCCACTCTCCATAGCGCTGGATACTGATGTTCAACAGGATGCTCAGGAAGAGCGCAATCTACAGTGAGCACATTTTGAACTATATACACACATACATACATACACACTGTACATAATTGTATGAATTTTGCTGAATCATAGAAACATAGAATTTGATGGTAGATAAGAACCAAAAAGGCCCATCAAGTCTACCCAAATTACACGTTACTTTTTCCTAGAATAGCCGTATGCATGCCCCAGGCATTTTTTAATTCATTTACTGTCTTTGTGTTTACCACCTCAATTGGAAGTTTATTCCATAAATCCACCACATTTTCTATAAAATAAATGCTTACTCACATTTCTCCTGAATCTGCTAGCCTCTAACTTAAGATTGTGACCCCTTGTAATTGGCATTTGTTTGTTTTTTGTGGAAAATGCTTTAAGCTTCCTCTTTATTGAGTACCTTCATATATTAGAAGGTTTCTATCATGTCACCTCTTTCCCTTCTCTGCTCTAACCTATACATATGTAGGCAATTCTTTGTACATTTATATTTTAGACTGTGTACCATTCTAGTAGCCCTCCTTTGGACAGTTCATAATTTATTTATATCTTTCTGAAGATATGGTCTCCACAACTGTACACAGTATTCAAGATGTGACCTACTAATGATATGTAAAATGGCATAAGAACCTTTCTATCTCTGCTACTAATACCTCTTGCAATGCCACAAAGTATCCGACTGGCCTTACTGGCTGCACTGTTGCATTGTGTACCAAATTTTAAATAATCTAAAATAATAATTCCCAAGTCCCGTTCCTCTTTAGTTTCAGTCAGTAATGTACCATTGAGACTATAATTGGCCTTTGGGTTTTTTGGCCCTATATACATAATTTTGCTCTTTGTAATATTAAATTTCAAATCCCATTTATTTGCCAAGTCCTATAGTTTTTTAATATCACTGTTCATTTGATCAACCCCTCCTGGAACATCAACTCTGTTACAAATGTTTGTATCATTAGCAAACAAGCAAACCTTCCCCTGAAGCCCACTTCCAATATCACTTATGAACATGTTAAACAAAAAAGGCCCAAAAACTGACCCTTGGGGTATACCACTAGTAACAGACCCCTCATTTGAATGTACTCCATTAATTGAAACCATCTGCCTTCTATCATTAAGCCAGCATTCTACCCACTTAACACTATTAGCATCTACTGCAAGGCAATACATTTTGTGAATAAGTTTGTTGTATGGGACAGTCAAATGCTTTGTTAAACTCTAGATATGCAGCATCTACAGCTCCTCCCTGGTCTATTAATTTAGTTACATGGTCAAAGAAATCAATTGGATTAGTCTGACATGATTTTCCAGCAGTGAAACCATGCTGTCCTTGTCTTCTAAGTTGCTTGTCTAAAGGTAAGACGCAAGTCTTAAAAAAAATCATGCATGAGTTAGCAATGGTTTTAATCTTATTTTTCATTTAAAGGGACAGTCAACACCAGAATTTTTGTTGTTTAAAAATATACATAATCCCTTTATTACCCATTCCCCAGTTTTGCAAAACCAACACTGTTATATTAATACACTTTTTACTTCTGTGACTAACTTGTATCTAAGCATCTTCTGACTGCCCCTAATCACATGACTTTTAGTTATTATCTATTGACTTGCATTTTAGTCAATTAGTGCAGTGTCTGCCACTAGCCGCGGCGTGATCACAATGCTATCTATATGGCCTACATGAGCTTTCTCTCCCCTGCTGTGAAAAGTAAATAAAATAGAGGCGGCCTTCAAGGGCTTAGAAATTATCATATGTTCCTTCCTAGGTTTGCTTTCAACTAGAATACCAAGAGAACAAAGCAAAATTGTTGATAAAAGTAAATTGGAAAGTTGTTTAAAATGACCTGCCCTATTTGAAAAATTACAGGGTTTTTTGGACTTGACTGTCCCTTTAAGGTTAATTAAAACAAAAGGAGGTTTTATTATAATTGTGCTATAGATTTTTGTAATGAAAATATAGTGCTATCTTACATTATAGAATATTTATTGGTTACAAGAAAATTATTACGTATTTATTGATCATTACAGGATAAAGATTTCAAGTAAATAATCCCTAAATACTTATAGTACTAACAATATATACAGATTTCTCCATAATAGAGGGTACACACAATACAAAAAATCACTGGTGTCACTATGGGAGGCCAGGGGGCAATAAATAAAATCACTTCTTAGCATTAATAAGGGTTAAATGTTGCTTGTTTTAATCTGTTGGACTCTGCACTGATAAAAAATAAAGGTCTTTTTAATCTTTAAAAGCAGCTGAAGATGCTACTTAAGTAACTTCTTATTTTGCCTGTAGATGTCACTGTCCTGTTATAACTTATGGTAGTGGAGGGCCCTCTAGTGGGCCTGTAACAAAATTAAGGGTTTACCAACTTGAAGTCTGGAGTAATGCTAAATGTGTCGTTACAATGTTGCAAAGGGGAAGGAGGTGTCTGTTTTCTTACCTTTATAGGGTCCTGCAACAGTGAGATCAGCCTCTTTCGGTTTCCAGACTTCAAGGAGAAGGTTTCTGAAGTTGTCTGAAGGTTCTTGAAGTAAAACATGGAGAGATCCAGGAGAAAATCTGTGCCTCCCAAGCGTTACAGGGAGGTGGTGGAGATGGCTGCAAGGAAGAAAGGACCTGCAAGGAACAGACAGGAGCCGGAGTCAGAAGATGTGGTACCCCCCACACCCCAAAAATCCCCACCTGCTAGGAGTTTTAATAAAGGAAAGGGCAAGGCAGGGGGTAGCTCACGGCCTAAAGGTGCCGGAGGGAAGGCCCAGACCAGTGGGGTAAATAGGGTAGCCCCCAATCAAGGCCCGCAGGCAAGCGGGGAGGTGTCAGCGGTAGGGGGAACAGAGGGTGGCCAGGGGAATTTGTCTGGTCCGGTTGCCCCAGCGGATGCTGGGGCCGGCCTGGCCGGGCAGTTTGCGGCCTTGCCGCCGGCGGCCTTGGCGGCAGTTTTGGCCTTGGCCCAGTCCTTTGTCGGGGGGTTGCCCCATGGGGACCAGGGCCTTGGCGTGGCTGTCGCTGGGGCCGGCGGTGGTACAGGAGCAGGCCCACAGCACAGCCACATGGCAGAGTGCGCAGCGGAGTCTGGCCCTCCGGTTGGCGGTTCCCGCGAGATCTCCTCCGAGAGTTCTGAGGAGGAGGAGGATAGCGGTCGCCATTTGGAGGGAGGACGCGGAAGAGTGAGGAGTGCCTCGCGTGACCGGAGCCCCGAAGGTAACTTGGGGGGACTCCGGTTAGCGAGCGGGGTATCAGGAGGACAGGCAGGGAGCAGCGGGGCCCACTTACCTGGCATGGGGATGGCTGGGGGTCCGGATGCTGGTAGGAGAGCATGTGGCGCAGTTGGGTCCCACGTGGGTATGCATGTTGATGGCGCGCATGCGCGCATTGCGGTTGACCGCGGTCCTCAGAGGGGCTCATCTGGTGTGTCAGGCGGAGCGGTGTGTTCAGTTGGGAGGCCTGCAGTGCGGCCTAGCACGAGTGATCAGGTTGTGGCTACGGATAGAGGCAGTGTCGGGCAGAGACCCGTGGTTGTGGTGAATGAGAGGGGTGCATCGGTACGGAGTACAGGTATAGGGGACACATTGGGACAAGATTGCATGAGGGGTGGCATGAACCTGAGGTACGCAGGTGTGGATGCAATATCAGAGGCCGAAGGGCCTGAGGGGCCATATGGTAGATTGGAGACTGGACGGAGATATGAACCACACATGGGGTGGGGACATGCGGGGATAACGCATGCCTATGAGGGAGTTCCTCAGTTTAGGGCTGGGGGATTTGTGAGACCGTGTGAGGCGACAAATGATACGCAGTATGAGAGGGCGCAGATGCATAGAGGGGGCCAGTCTCATGGTGGTGTGAATGAGGATATGATCAGGAGAGCTGTGGAGGCAGCGTTGCATGCGAGAGATGCTGCGAGGCCCCTGCCTGGGTTTAGCGGTCACGCCCGGGAGGGGGCGGCGCAGGAGGTGATTATCAGGGATGCTGTGGCTAATGTTCTGGGTATGTCAGCTGGGGGGAGACAGGGGCAGGGGAGAGAGGGTGTTTCAACTGTTGTCCCTCTCGCAGACCGGAGTACCCCCCAAGTTGTTTTGTCTCAACAGGTTCCATCAAGCACAGCAGAGATGGCAGCGAGCACGAGCAGCGCCATGGCAGTGGCAGGTACTAGTGGCATCCAGAGCGCTGCGAGTCCAGCGACTCCTTCGCCAGCAGGGATACCAGGCGAGGGTGAGTGCCACGCACCAGACATCATACACACTGACACGGGGTCTTCCACAAGTGGGTCAGGATCCGATAGCGGGGAGGATCTTGGGTTAGTGGGGAAGGGTCAGCGCAGGATGTTTAGGTGGATAAAGAAGATGGCGTCTGCTAGAGCGAAGGACAAGGCGGGCGCTACGTCCCAGACACTTGAGCTACAGGGAACGCGAGCTTTAGGGGGCGCTGTTACGCCAGTGGGACCAGTGCCTCGCAAAGTGGCTGCACAGGGTGACACTTACCCGTGTTTGGTCCACTCGCTATACGGCCATTTGAAAGCGAAGGTCGTTAAAAAGATTCAAGAGGGAAAATACGTTAACGTATTCGAGCTCTCTCTGGATGCGTTTAGAGCCAAAGAAAGGGCGGCTGATGGCTCGGGCTCAAAGAAAGTACGTAGGCCGGAGACGTATGAGGAATGGCTTAAATGCTTCCGTGTACTGGCTGCGTGCTATGTCGACAGGTGGCCGTTGCAGGGGCATAACCTGTTTAAGTACCAGGATACCATAGAGGATATCCGTGCGAGATTCAAGGAAGGCGCATGGCGTGAATACGACATGGCCTTTAGGAGAAAGATGGTAGGTAACCCTCTGCTGCATTTTGGAACACAGGATATGCACTTGTGGTCCAAATTAGGATTGGAAGGCAGTTCTCCCTCCCCAGTGGCGTCACGTCAAGCACCGCAGCGCCTAGGGGCGCGGCTGGGCAGGAAAGGGAGGGAGTGCTGGAAATACCAGGATAAGCAGTGTGACAGGGGGAGCAGCTGCTCCTTTCGTCACATCTGCAAGTTCTGTGCAGGGCCTCACCCAGGCGCCGATTGTGGAAAACGAAAGGACCAGGGACAGCCCAGAATTACGCCTAAGGCGGGAGTTGCAGTCAAGGGCACCAACTCCGCTTAGGTTGCGGGCCATGCTGATATGGCTGGCGAACTACCCCGACACAGGGGCAGCTGAGCTGCTGAGGTCGGGGTTGGAAGGGGGTTTCCGGATACCGGTCATGGGTCGTGTTGAGGGTTCTTCAGTGCACAGGAACTTGAAAACGGCCTATGAATTCCCGCACGTGGTTAGGGAAAAGTTGGCAAAGGAGGTGGCGCTGGGCAGGGTATCGGGGCCATTCTCCACATGCCCGATGGCGGATCTGGTGATCTCCCCATTAGGTGTGGTACCCAAGAAAGAGGAAGGGAAGTTCAGGTTGATACATCACCTTTCTTTCCCTAAAGGGGCGTCAGTCAACGACGCTATTGACCCAGAGCTGAGTTCAGTGCACTATCAATCGTTCGATCGTGCGCTGGACGTGGTCAGGGCATGCGGTCCGGGGGCATTGCTGGCGAAGCTAGACATTGAGTCGGCTTTCCGCCTGCTGCCGCTGCACCCTTCGGCTTTCAGACTAATGGGCATGAAGTTCGAAGGGGAATATTATGTGGACAGGTGTTTGCCGATGGGCTGCTCATTGTCCTGTTCCTTGTTTGAGTGTTTTAGTTCTTTCCTGCATTGGGTAGTGTACAAGGCGTCAAGTGGGGGAGCGGTGGCCCACTACTTGGACGATTTCTTGTTGGTAGGGAGAGCTGGTTCCACGGAGTGTGAACAGCTCATGGAGGTTATGCAGGATATGATGTCGCGTTTTGGAGTGCCGCTCGCGGACGACAAAACGCAGGGGCCGTGTACATGCCTCACATTTCTAGGTATCGAAATAGATACAGTGCAGGCGGAATGTAGGCTGCCCATGGACAAGGTTGTCCGTATGCTTGGAGCGGTCCGAAGGATTAAGGGGTCTAGCAAGGTTGCGATAAAAGAGGTGCAGGCGCTGCTGGGCCTCCTGAATTTTGCGGGTAGGGTCATCCCGATGGGAAGAGCCTTTAACCGTCGATTGGAGGGACTTTTGAAGGGCCCTACCGGTCTAGCAAAATGGACGAGCATTACTGCGGATGTGAGGGAGGACCTGGAAATATGGGAAAAATTCCTAATGAATTTTAATGGTGTGTGCCTATGGAGGGCTAGGAAAGTACCCAACAAGGCAATAAACTTGTACACGGACGCAGCGGGGGGTTTCGGGTACGGAGCGTACCTGGACGGAGAATGGAGCGCGGCTCCATGGCCGAGGGGCTGGATAGATGCAGGTTTCACCAAAAACTTGACGCTGTTGGAGCTATTCCCGATAGTGGTTGCTGTGGAGATTTGGGGGGATAGACTGGCTAATAAATCGGTGGTGTTCTGGACGGACAACATGAGTGTGGTGTACGCCATTAACAGGCTGTCCGCGTCATCGCCAGCGGTTGTGTGTTGCTTGCGTCACTTGGTGTTGCGATGCTTGCAGTTCAATATACATTTTACCGCCAAACACGTCCCGGGAGTGCAGAACATTATTGCAGATGCACTCTCTCGATTTAAATGGGAGCAGTTTAGGGCAGCGGCACCCATGGCGGCAGAGGAGGGGTTAACATGCCCATCTTCTCTTTGGCAGCTGGTGAAGGTTGGATGAGCATCCTAGCTTTGGTGAAGGCATCCTTGGCGCCAAGGACATGGTCAACATATAAGAGTCACTGGGACTGCTGGGAGGCGTTCTGTCAACGCGGAGGTGTACAGGTACAAAGGGCTTCTAGGGTGCTGGTGTTGGAATGGTTGGCTTTACTACGGAAAGAAGGGGTCAGTAAGGCCGGCGCGAGTAGTAGGCTATCGGCTCTGGCCTTCTTTAACAAGGCGCTTGGCTTTGAGGACCACTCCGGAACCTTCCTAGTAAGGAAGGTGTTGAAGGGGTGGGGCAGGTTGGCCCCCCGTCAGAAAGATCGGAGAGAGCCCATTACACGGGAGAGATTGAAGGCGTTAGCGAATGGTGTGGCAAAGGTTTGCACATCCAAGTACGAGCAGCTTCTTTTCCGTACGGCATTTGCTTTGGCGTTTGCGGGAGCCCTCAGGGTGGGGGAGCTTGTGGCGTCTGCAAAGGAGAAAGGTCGAGGAGGAGTGCAGTTGGAGCACGTCCGTTTGACGGACGAGGGGCTCCTGTTGTTCATACCCAGGTCCAAGACGGATCAGGAGGGGCTGGGGGCATGGCTGCCCCTGGAACGTCAAGAGTTTGAGGATTGCTGCCCAGTGGCATGCTTGGAGCAATACCTGAAGGTGAGGCCGGCGGGAGGGCAACTGCTCCTGATACATGAGGACGGTTCGGCCCTCTCGGTTTTTCAATTCCGCCAGGTATTGGCGAAGACGGCAAAGGAGGCAGGGTTGGATCCGGGCAGGATCGCCCCGCACTCGTTTAGAATAGGCGCGGCGACCAGCGCAGCGCAAAAGGGAGTTACGGTGGCGGAGATTAAGCGCTTGGGTAGATGGAAGTCGTCTCAGTACAAGACTTATATTAGACCTGATAAAGGACACTGCTAGAGCACAGACATGTGGGCGGGTCCATACTTCCAAAGGGGGGTTTTTTGTTGGGGGGGACCCAGGTTGTGCAAGGGCGGTTTTTTCATGGTGGTGTTCTCTGTTTTATCAGGTGTTGTGAATGCGAAAGCACCTCCGGTTCGTGTATGGATGGTAGGCCATTCATACATCCACTGGGCTCATCTCAGGGCGTTACGATCGCCGGAAGGTCAGCAACTTGGATTCCCAACGTCCAAGGCAAGCTTTCGGTGGTTAGGGCGCAGGGGACTTTCGTGGGCTGATTTGCCTGCACTTTTACAGGAGGCACACAAAAGGTGGGGGCGGCCTAATGTTTTAGTGCTGCACCTCGGGGGAAATGACTTGGGGGCAATGCCCGCGCTGGATTTGATCAGAAGAATGACAGCGGATGTGCAATGGATGCACACTTGGTTGCAGGGTGTGACTTTGGGGTGGTCAAATGTAGTTGCTCGACTGCAATGGCGGCACATTGTCACACAGAGGGCTGCATATAATGTGCGCAAAAAGGTGAATAGGGAGATGGGAAGAGCGGTCACGGGCATTGGGGGTTTCGTGGTCAGGCACGAAAGCATAACGGCCGACAAAAGGGACCTATTTAGGCCTGATGGAGTCCACCTTACGGACGTAGGGTTGGATATGTTTCTAAGGGACATCAGGGGAGCCTTGTTGGGGATTATTCATTAAAGTTTGGGTTAAATTGTTGTATCTGCAATCTGTTGACGGCAAGAGTTCGCCTGGCTCTTGTGGCGGGTGGTCAATGCCCTGGGGAGCGGGCACAAGGAGAGAAGAGTGACGGTCCGGGGAAAAGGGAGGGGTTATGCCTGCCAGGCGCCGGCCTGGGGGTCCTCTCCCTCGCAATTGGACCGAAGACCTCTGAACATCACAGCTCTCTCTGAGTGCCATGGGGCGTGACAGCCGGGTGTCACGCTGCAGGTATCGAAAGGGGCCTTGACCATCTGCTAATAGGGGCTAGGTTAGGGTGAGATGCCGCCAACGTTGAGGATTACGAACTTGTTGCCAAGTTTCGTTGATAGGTTGATCAAGTGCCTAAGGGTAATTGGAATGACTCTTAGGCACAAGTTAAAGCGTTTATTTAATAAACGTGAACCGTGACCGGTTCTTTCTCCCAAACAAATGGTGTTGTGTCTTATTTACTAGATAAGGGTATTAGTCAGTAAGAAGGACGGAATAGATGGTTTAAACCTTATGGTAGTGGAGGGCCCTCTAGTGGGCCTGTAACAAAATTAAGGGTTTACCAACTTGAAGTCTGGAGTAATGCTAAATGTGTCGTTACAATGTTGCAAAGGGGAAGGAGGTGTCTGTTTTCTTACCTTTATAGGGTCCTGCAACAGTGAGATCAGCCTCTTTCGGTTTCCAGACTTCAAGGAGAAGGTTTCCCCGCCCACCCGTCCCTGGAAGAAGAAATTGGCGGCTACGATGCGGCTGTTAGGGTGAGTTTGGCTCGGCAGGGGTGGGTTTAATTGAGCTAGCCTTCAGTAAGACCGAGCCTTTAATGTAGCTAGCCACCCCTGAAGTTGAGTTGTACGATTCGGCTGGCAGGGGGTGCCTTACTGGGCTGGTTGGATATGCCTCAGCAGGCGGGTGGTCAATGCCCTGGGGAGCGGGCACAAGGAGAGAAGAGTGACGGTCCGGGGAAAAGGGAGGGGTTATGCCTGCCAGGCGCCGGCCTGGGGGTCCTCTCCCTCGCAATTGGACCGAAGACCTCTGAACATCACAGCTCTCTCTGAGTGCCATGGGGCGTGACAGCCGGGTGTCACGCTGCAGGTATCGAAAGGGGCCTTGACCATCTGCTAATAGGGGCTAGGTTAGGGTGAGATGCCGCCAACGTTGAGGATTACGAACTTGTTGCCAAGTTTCGTTGATAGGTTGATCAAGTGCCTAAGGGTAATTGGAATGACTCTTAGGCACAAGTTAAAGCGTTTATTTAATAAACGTGAACCGTGACCGGTTCTTTCTCCCAAACAAATGGTGTTGTGTCTTATTTACTAGATAAGGGTATTAGTCAGTAAGAAGGACGGAATAGATGGTTTAAACCTTATACTACTTACTACCCTCATCTCTCTCTTCATTTTCTTACTACTTCCTGAGAACCGTGCATGAGGTCCAAAGTGACCCAGGACACAGGCTCAAAGGTGTATTTTACATTTGTGTGGGTTCAGACATGGTTCAGAGCTAGCAATTTTAAGAGACTTTTGAATTTACTTGTATTCTAAAACTTACCTTGTTCTCTTAGTATCCATTATTAAAACAAAAAAACATACAAGTAGGTTCAGTAGCAGCAACATGGAATGGAATCTGGTTTATTTTTTTATTTTTATTTTTATTTTCCAAGATATACAATTAAAAACACTCTCAAAATATAACAAATAAGGATTATTTTTCCATAAAAGCAAACCAGATTTTTGTACCAGGTAATTGTATTTCTGTAAACAAATGAATTAGCAAAGCAAATAAATATCTCTAATAAAGTTTTATATATATATAGAATGCCCTGTTGACAGATTGATTTTCTTTTTTAATAGTTATATAGAAACCTGGCTTAGAGTTACAGAACAATGGCATATATGCATGCAGTGAGTTATTAACAGTCAAACTGGTTTGCGGCAAGATTCAGTTCTAGTGGAATTTCTGCTGCAAAGATGGAGCCCCGGGCTTAGTCCTTATTGGCATTCACCTGAATAGTGCAGCAAAAAAGAGATAATGAGGCACAATCACATCATTCAATTTTTAAAATGAGCCTACACAGTGGCATGAATCCAATAAAGCTCTTGTGAGACTGCAGGAAGCTACTACATAGACCCCATGTATATGAGGGAAATTTTACATTGAAAGCTCGGTAAGATGCTTTCAATGGGGCCTATTTATCAACCCGTCAACTGTGCTGCATTCGACGGCACCAATACGCTCGCCTGACATCGCCTAACATCGCTGCCGCGGACCTGAATACGCTCTCCAAATTTACCAAAAAAAGCTGTCAAAAAGCTGCGCACCAAGTACGGGGCGATGAGCAGCGGACTGGTGTTAACTAACAGTCATCGATCTCGCTGCTCTTCGGCTTTTTCCCAGATTTATTGGTATACTTTCACTAAACACTGCCACTATACTAAACTGTTTAACCCCTATCCCGCCGTTCCCGGACCCCACCGCAACTAAATAAAGTTATTAACCCCTAAACCGCCACTTCCGGAACCCACCGCCACTCTAATAAACTTATTAACCCCTATTCTGCCACTCCCGGAGCCCACCGCTACCTACATTATGTTATTAACCCCTAATCTGCCGCCCCCTACACCGCCACCACCTACATTATACTTATTACCCCTAATCTGCCGTTGCCACCACTATATTAAATTTATTAACCTCTAAACCTAAGTCTAACCCTAACCCTAACACCCCCTAACTTAAATATAATTTAAATAAATATAAATAAAATTACTATCATTAACTAAATTATTCCTATTTAAAACTAAATACTTACCTGTAAAATAAACCCTAAGCTAGCTACAATATAACTAATAGTTACATTGTATCTAGCTTAGGGTTTATTTTTATTTTACAGGCAAGTTTGTATTTATTTTAACTAGGTAGAATAGTTATTAAAGTTATTAACTATTTAATAACTACCTAGCTAAAATAAATACAAATTGACCTGTAAAGTAAAACCTGTCTTACACTAACACCTAACCTTACACTACAATTAAACACAATTAACTAAATTATATACAATTAGCTAAAGTATAAAACCCCCCCACTAATTTACAGAAAATAAAAAACAAATTATCAGATATTTAAACTAATTACACCTAATCTAATAGCCCTATCAAAATAAAAAAATCCCCCCAAAATAAAAGAAAAACCCTAGCCTAAACTAAACTACCAATAGCCCTTAAAAGGGCCTTTTGCGGGGCATTGCCCCAAAGTAATCAGCTTTTTTAACTGAATTTTTTTTTCAAACAACCCCCCTAACAGTAAAACCCACCACCCACACAACCAACCACCCCAAAAAAATACTAACTGAAAAAACCTAAGCTCCCCATTGCCCTGTAAAGGGCATTTGGATGGGCATTGCCCTTAAAAGGGCAGTTAGCTCTTTTGCGGCCCAAAGCCCTAAAAATAAAACCCACCCAATACACCCTTAAAAAAACCTAACACTAACCCCCTGAAGATCGACTTACCGGGAGAAGTCTTCATCCAAGCCGGGCCGAAGTCCTCAACAAAGCCGGGAGAAGTCTTCATCCAAGCCGGGCAGAAGTGGTCCTCCAGACGGCAGAAGTCTTCATCCAGACAGCATCTTCTATCTTCATCCATCCGGCGCAGAGCGGGTCCATCTTCAAGACATCCGACGCGGAGCATCCTCTTCTGCCGACAACTACCCAACGAATGAAGGTTCCTTTAAGTGATGTCATCCAAGATGGCATCCCTTAGATTCCAATTGGCTGATAGAATTCTATCAGCCAATCGGAATTAAGGTAGAAAAAATCCTATTGGCTGATGCAATCAGCCAATAGGATTGAAGTTCAATCCTATTGGCTGATCCAATCAGTCAATAGGTTTGAGCTCTCATTCTATTGGCTGTTCCAATCAGCCAATAGGATTGAACTTCAATCCTATTGGCTGATTGCTTCAGCCAATATGATTTGTTCTACCTTAATTCCGATTGGCTGATAGAATTCTATCAGCCAATCGGAATCTAAGGGACGCCATCTTGGATGACATCACTTAAAGGAACCTTCATTCGTCGGGTAGTTGTCGGCAGAAGAGGATGCTCCACGTCGGATGTCTTGAAGATGGACCTGCTCCGCGCCGGATGGATGAAGATAGAAGATGCCGTCTGGATGAAGACTTCAGCCGTCTGGAGGACCACTTCTGCCCGGCTTGGATGAGGACTTCTCCCGGCTTCATTGAGGACTTCGGCCCGGCTTGGATGAAGACGTCTCCTGGTAAGTCGATCTTCAGGGGGTTAGTGTTAGGGTTTTTTTAAGGGTGTATTGGGTGGGTTTTATTTTTAGGTTAGGGCTTTGGCCCGCAAAAGAGCTAACTGCCCTTTTAAGGGCAATGCCCATCCAAATGCCCTTTTCAGGGCAATGGGGAGCTTAGGTTTTTTTAGTTAGTATTTTATTGGGGGGGTTGGTTGTGTGGGTGGTGGGTTTTACTGTTGGGGGGGTTGTTTGTATTTTTTTTTTCAGGTAAAAGAGTTGATTACTTTGGGGCAATGCCCCGCAAAAGGCCCTTTTATTTTGATAGGGCTATTAGATTAGGTGTAATTGGTTTAAATATCTGATCATTTGTTTTTGATTTTCAGTAATTTAGTGGGGGGGAGGTTTGTACTCTAGATAATTGTATATAATGTAATTAATTGTATTTAATTGTAGTGTAAGGTTAGTGTAACTTAGGTTAGGTTTTATTTTACAGGTCAATTTGTATTTATTTTAGCTAGGTAGTTAGTAAATAGTTAATAACTATTTAGTAACTATTCTACCTAGTTAAAATAAATACAAATTTGACTGTAAAATAAAAATAAACCCTAAGCTAGATACAATGTAACTATTAGTTATATTGTAGCTAGCTTAGGGTTTATTTTAAAGGTAAGTATTTAGTTTTAAATAGGAATAATTTAGTTAATGATAGTTATTTTATTTATATTTATTTAAATTATATTTAAGTTAGGGGGTGTTAGGGTTAGACTTAGGTTTAGGGGTTAATAAATGTAATATAGTGGCAGCGACGTTGGGGACGGCAGTGTAGGGGGCAGATTAGGGGTTAATAAGTATAATGTAGGTGGCGGCGGTGTAGGGGGGCAGATTAGGGGTTAATAAGTATAATGTAGGTGACGGCGGTGTAGGAGGCGGCAGAATAGGGGTGTTTAGACTCGGGGTACATGTTAGGGTGTTAGGTGTAAACGTAACTTTATTCTCCCATAGGAATCAGTGGGATATCGGGCAGCAGCGAACATGAGCTTTCGCTGCTTTCTGACTCCCATGGATTCCTATGTTTTCAATCCAGGGCGGCGGATTGAAAACTAGGTACGCTGGGCCGGAATAGTGGCGAGCGTACCTGGTAGATATTTGTTAACTAGAAAAAGTTTTCAGATAGTGCCGAATTTGCATTCGGAACATCTGTAGTGACGTAAGCATCGATCTGTGTCGGACTGAGACCGGCGGATCGTATGTTACGTCACAAAATTCTACTTTTGCCGGTCTGTAGGCTTTGATAAATAAGGGGAATCAGTCTCGCCACAATTACGCTGCAAAATTCCAGCGTATTTGCGGTTGACAGCTTGAAAAATAGGCCCCAATGTCTTCTCTGAGACCCCAAACCCCACAAGTTTCTTAACACCCTACCTCGTTTACCCTTTGAATCATTCGCACCCTTTTCACAATTAAGCTCACTGCAGAAATAGTGTGCTCCCTGCAATAAACCACTTTAGCCCATAATCGTTCTACAATAAACCTCGCTACTTCAGTTAAAACCACCTCTTTAATAAATCTTCTAGAAATCCCCAGACTACATCCCCCGACTGCAAGGTAGTGCTCAACCTCCATACGCTGTAAGGACATTACATGCCATTCTAACAGTCCTGGGCTTTAACACAGTTAGGACAGCATGGAACATTCTACTTTATATGGTGTCCTGCAGCCTCCCCTTGTTGCACAATGAAAAATCGCACTCAGTTGCGTGCCAAGCAGCGTAGGCAGTCCCCCATGATCCAAATCTCCTCCCTCTCTTAAAACTGTATTTTCTTTTAATGCTTTATTTAATTAGCCCATATTTTTGTGAATGTATAATGTCCCTTTAAGTCCTGGAAATTCAGAACTTGTGTGAATAAACCAAAGCAACAATTTCCTATAAGACTGACTATATAAGGACATCTACTCATACTGAGCATTACAGATCCAGAGACTGCAAATACACTTTTGTCCTTTCCTTTGAGGTTCAACACGGAGACCATTCTATTCAATCCAGCACAATATTGTGTTCTGGGACTGATTACCCCCTTTTATGCACATATCCTATATATAAAGACTATAGGAATATAAAAATATGCGTAACATGCTTCAGGTTTTGCGGTTTAGGTTTAGGTGTCGGGTTAGCAAACATGAAGAATTAGTTATCTTAAAGAACGTTATTTAGATATTAAATACTAGTCCTAAAGCCCGTTCACACGGGCCATATTTTGCAGTGCACCCCTTGCTCTCTCCTCCTCCTCCTCTCTTTTGCTTTCTCTCTCCTCCCTCACTTTTGCTCTCTCTCCCCCCTCTCTTTTGCTCTCTCTCCTCCCTCTCTTTTACTTTCTCTCCCCCCTCTCTTTTTTTGCTCTCTTTCTCCCCCCTCTCTTTTGCTCTCTCTCTCCTCTTCTCTTTTGCTCTCTCTCCCCCCTCTCTTTTGCTCTCTCCCCTCTCTTTTGATCTTTCCCCTCTCTTTTGCTCCCTCTCTCCCCATCTCTTTTGCTTTCTCTCCCCCCCTCTATTTTGCTCTCTCTCTCCCCCTCTCTTTTGCGCTCTCCCTCTCCCCCTCTCTTTTGCGCTCTCCCCCTCTCTTTTGCACTCTCTCTCCCTCCTCTCTTTTGTGCTCTCTCCCCCTCTCTTTTGTGCTCTCTCTCCTCCCTCTCTTTTGCGCTCTCTCTCCGCCCTCTATTTTGTGCTCTCTCCCCCTCTCTTTTACTCTCTCTCTCCCA